>NC_057813.1:281508735-281828242 GCF_018294505.1 Triticum aestivum
GAGGAGAGGGTAAGAGAGAGGGCAGAGGGGGGGGGGAGTGAAACGTCTAGGGGGTTGGGGCGGCACCGAAGAGAAGGCCCGAGGTGTCGTGGTGGCCTCAGTGACGCAGGCAAGCAGGGAGGTGCGTGGCGCCGTGGGCGCGCGTGCGCTGTCTCCCTCCCCTGCCTACTGGCAGAGGTAGGTGATGACTGGCACGGGCCAGGTGGGCCGGCCCAGCCAGGTAAGTGGCCTATGGCCTTTCTCTCTCTCTCTCTCTCTCTCTCTCTCTCTCTCTCTCTTCCATTTAGTTCTGTTTTTCTATATTTCTATATCTGTTGGGCTTTATTAAAAATATCCAGGCACTTCCAAAAATCATGAAACTGCTCAATGTCACTTTTTGGAATATTTCGAACAACAAACATTTCAGTTTGTGATTATTTGAGCATTTAAAATATTATTTAGCAATTAAATGCCCAAATGCAAATACCATATGATTTAATTCAAAAATCCAGAATGGCCTAGAAAAATGTGCACCATTTTTGGGAGAGGTTCTAGACCAATGCAAAAATGATGAACTTTTCTGAAGGGCATTTTGGGTTCATTGAGAATTTTTTTATTTGAACCTAGTTGATTTGATCTGGTGCTAGGGTTTGAGCAATCCCCATTTCAGGTTTAAAAGAAATTTAAACATGATGCATGATGCAACACAAGACTAACTAACCCAGAGCAGATCAGAACTAGGGATGTGACAACTCACCCCCACTAAATAATAATCTCGTCCCGAGATTCAAGCGTAGGGTAAGATGAAGGGGGAACACAAACTAATATAATCTTCACAATCTAGGTTGCACCTGCATAAGGGTGTTGATTCAATCACCATCTTTGTCTCGTCGTCTTGTTCTGAGCACTCCAACCAACATGACAATGAGAGGAAGAGAAAAACTCTAGAAGGATCGATCTTCTCGAGGATCGAACACCTCAGGATCAACTCACGGGGTGAGTCATTGAAACATCTCTCGAGCTGAGATACAAAGCATTCATCCAAAGGGATGGAGTGGAACAGATGTCAAAGGTTCACTAGGTAGACAACAATTCCACACTTAATAAGGTGGTGATCGGTTGTCAACGTAGTGAGGAGTTGAACTGTCATGATACCATAATGAGACATCTTAGAGGAGGGCAATTTGTAGATTATTACCCTAAGTGGCAAAAAGAATTACCTTTGATATAGAGATCATTGAGACTCTCTATACCAGCATGGGCAATCTCAAGCGATCGTTTGGAGGAGTTCGGTAGAATGGCATACTTGGACTAGTATGGATGATGTAGATTACCTTGTTGAAGACAAAGCAATAGATGATTTTTGCTTATCACCGGAAATGGATGGGACCCATGACAGGACCACTTTTGAAGATGATATTGGACAACAACTACCAAGAAGGCTAGCCCATGGGGGATTGGCACAATGGTGATGCAAGCTGGGGAAAAATGCAAATGCTAGGAATGATCCAACCATCATATCTGCCTGTGATTCAGATCTGGTTGGTGTCAGGACATTCGAGACTCATCAAGTCTATAAAGAGAAATGAAAGTTTGCAACACAAATCGACGAGAGGACGTTGCGAGATTCTCGGGAAATGAACTGCGATAGCAAGCTCCAAAACATGAGCTGGTTCTGCTACAAACATGTGAATACGATGTCCCAAACAATCATGCCCACGTAGTAGTCTTATAATGAAACACTACCAAGTTCAGGTTGGGGAACCATCATCAAGGATATTGAAGTCCTTACATAAGTCTGGATTAGCTCTTATGAAGGAACTCCTTCTCCTTGAACAAATCAGTCAGTGGCTTGGTGTGCTAGGGAATACATATGGAATGGAGGTAATTAATCTACCAAACCATAGAATACCTTCGCACTTGCATAACTGACTTGGGATGATTCCAAAGGAAACAAAACAATCTTTCTCGAACTCACGGCGGCAACTTGCAACAAATGCACATGAATTCGAGGAAGTCACTTCTTCCATCCAAGCATAAGCTTCATGAACGGAACATGAAGGCATTGCTTACAAAGTTTCCAGCACTAGGTTGATGTTTAACATGACTCATGGGGGAGACAGAATGCTGCTGATGGACTCAACAGCAACTCATCGAAATTTTCCATATCACTGGACTTCCACCATCATGTGAACACGGTGATAACATTGGTCAGACCAAAAGATGTAATGGTATATGCTCGAGGGATCATCCACGAGTAAGACAACATTACGAACATCGTTGGTTCTGATTTGACTTGACGATAACCCATACTCAAATCAAAGTTTGATGAGACAATAGGTGCAACAACTGATCACGAGGATCAATCAATGAAGATATTATCTTTCTTTAACACACACACACAAGGATATCCCTTGGAGATGAACTAAGTCAGGTGAGCTTTTATCCTCCAACTCTCCAAGTTGTTGTTTAGCTTAACCAACTAGCTCAGGGGTATCCAACACAGGTTCTTGGAGAAGGGGATGGTTTATAAGAAACCAACTTGATCACGAACTCAATATAGCTGTCAGGTGACAACCTGGTGATACTTCCGAGAAGATATTCGGAAAATCACGAACCACCGATATGCTATTAAGCTCGAGAGCAGTCTTGCTTTTCAGGGCAAGATGATATGATCAAAAGAGCGAGGATTCAAAATAATCCTAACTCATTGATCAAAGAGTGCACCAGGAAAATGGACTAGGTAGCACAATCTATCTTAGAATGATGATTCAAGAACCAACACGCTAAGAATGAAATTATTGTCCTTTATCTACCAAGCAACAAGGTTGCTAGGAGTATAGATTTCACACATTATGATTCACTTATCGGCATTCCGGTTGCGGCAACACGAAACCGAGCAATGAATAATGATGGCGAGAAGTATCACTATGTCAAGAGTTCATAGGATGGTGTGCAATTCCCATGACATTCTTGATATAAAGCTAGTAATACTCCAAGGTAGAGCAGAACAAGAGCTAGATTAGCATTTTGATCCACGAAACACAACGGCTTTGACCCAATCCTGGATATGGATGAGGTACTGGAGTTTCTTTCTCCTAGTCATTCCGGAATAGAATGGCTTGACGGACCACAAGAGTAATAGGCATCGATGAACAAATGCACGCATACTCTTGACAATCAATTGATAGACGAGGGTCAGAAGACAACTAAAGAGGGACAACTCCAAGATCATATGATTTTCTGAGTTGTGGATGCATGGAATAGAATGTCGAACGAGCTCAACATATTTCTTCCGGATAACCCATGCGGAGGAGGTAGAACTGGCAGAGTCACGATATAGAATGGAGAACTCATTGAGAGCACTCTTGTTGTGATCTTTTGATCCAACAAACATCTGCCATAAGTGGTTCATAGTATTTGGAAGAAGGAAATACCACGAACCTCGAGGACTAATGCAAAGGTTACTAATTTCCTAAAGGAACTAGCAAACACTATCAACATGAGGTAAGTGGGGTGAATCTCGGGTTCAAAACCCAAGGAGTAAAATACCTACTACGAAGTGGCATCACGGGATGCTTTCGAGAATAAAGGCCAGAATCATCACACTGGGACACAAATCATGGCTAGATTACTAGATGATCCCCTAGAACACCTAGGGTCATAGTAATAACTCCGACATATATGTCGAGGTAATAGAATACCTCAACTTAGCAATTAGTGTGATTAACCTGGCCCAAAGGAACATCAAAACCAGAGGGAAAGGATTTTTGCAATTGCATCAGATTATTTAGAAACCTGGGATGACTCGGACAACATAACGGCTGTAAATGCTCAAAAGATTGGAGACATGCTACCAAAATGGTGGCATAGCCACTCAGAAGCACAATATCAAGGTTTCAAGATCAACAATTAACATACAGAAGTAGTAGAAACTGAACCGAGGCTTAAGTCCAACAATTCTATAAGTCTACGGATTAGTAACACGTGATCCTGATAGAAAGAAAAGATAGCCTAGTTCCTTAACCCCGTAGGAATGATAAGATGACTCAGATCAGAAGGGAATGAGGTAAAGAAGTAAAAAGAGCCTTACGTTCCATTCCATAATCAATTTCCCTACATATAACTAAAGCATTTCTAGACTCAACTTCGACCAGTTTGGCTTGGAGAACCTACAGGCAGTCAAGCTCTGATACCAAAGCTGTCAGGACCCCGATCCCAAGTCACACCGATCTAGCATGTAACACATCATATCACTTTGCGGCCTCACGCACGGTATTCCTACGGGTGCCACCTTACCTGGCTCGAGACTGTTTGCGCCTTTTGGATCACGTATATGATAGTGCCGCTAGCATCCATATGACAAAGAACCCGGGCTAACATGGCTAGTCGTGAATCCAAAGCGGCACTAACTTACAAGGACAGGCATACATGACCCAAAAACAAACGTGTCGGTCATCAGCGAGTGAATCCGGGCTGTAGCAAGCTAACAGGACTCCGGTAGACTCCGCGTGGCATTTCCCCGAAGGGACAGACACAAGAACGAAGAAGGACACATGCCGGCCAGCCTAAGTGTTCCGGAGCAGTAGCAAGCTACCAAGGCTCAGTGGCAGCACTAGGAGACATTTCCCGATAAGAGAGGCTACCAAGGATAAACAACTAGATAGTCAGATCCCACACATATCAAGCATTTCAAATCATACACACAATATGCTCGATATGTGCAAATACAACATGGCATCACAACATAACTCTACGACTCAAAGTATTTATTCAATAGGCTCTGAGGAGCGAGATATTACAAACATAAGTCCCATGACCCAACATTCAGAGCATACAAGTCAAAGCACAAGCGGAAGCTTAACATGTCTGGGTACAGACATCTACAAATGAAAAAGGCTGAGAAGCCTGACTATCTACCAGATCTTGCTGAGGGCACAAGATCGTAGCTGAGGTAACAAGCTAAACGTCGAAGTCCACATGGAACTACTAGCGAGACTGAAGTCTCTCTGCAAAAACATAAATTAAGCAACGTGAGTACAAATGTACCCAGCAAGACTTACATCAGAACTAACTACATATGCATCATTATCAACAAAGGGGGGTGGGGTTTAACTGCAGCAAGCCAGCTTTGACTCGGTGGCTATCCTGAACTACGACTGCAAGTATCTCTTTTGAGGTGGCGCACACGAGTCCACATATTCACCATATCAATACACCACTATGGATCCACTCCCGTCTCCCTACGAGAACGCCAAACATAGCACTCACGCTTATCTTGCGTATTTTAGAGTATCCACTTTCACTTGTCTATGAACTGTATAGGCAACCCAGAAGTCCTTTACCGCGGACACGGCTATTCGAATAGATCATATTAACCCTGCAGGGGTGTACTTCTTCACACACGCTCTCACCACTTACCGCTGTTTACACGACATGTACTCAGCAACCTTCATGTGGAAGCCCAGCGAGGGTGTCGGCCACGACCTGACTAACCACACAAGTCTCTCATCCAGGTTTATCGCCTATTCGGGTTCCATCCGCAAGGAGATCCGGCCGGGGTGTCGCTCACAGCCCCAAACGATGTGTGCAGGGTTCCCAAGCCCACCATCCGGGTGCCACTTGGTACACCGGGCCACTGTGCCTAGTCTGTCCCAAGCCCACCTGTACCGGGTGCCACTTGGTAGACTACTAGCACTACCTACAAACACCAGAAACTAGTTGCAACACCTGGACAGAGATCAAGTTGATTAATAAGTCGAGAGAGTCAATTAAGGATCCCAATGTGTGGTAGTAGCTATTCATGGATCACAAACACAGGACTCAGTTCCTAAGGATGATTGCAATGAGACAACCCACCATGTACTCCTACATGGCCTCTCACCGCTACCTTTACCAAATCGTGTTCACACACTTATCTCTTGACAGTAGGACATGTTCATCACATTCCAATTCATCCCCGATGAATCAGACCTGACACAACTCTAAGCAATAGCAGGCATGACAAACAAGAATGAATGAGTAGGCATATCAGGGCTCAAACAACTCCTACTCATGCTAGTGGGTTTCATCTATTTACTGTGGCAATGACAGGTCATGCAGAGGAAAGGGGTTCAACTACCGCAGCAAGTAACAGATATGTCGTTGTTGTCCTAATGCAGTAAAAGAGAGCAGGAGCGAGAGAGTAGGATTGTATCAGAATGAACAAGGGGTTTTTGCTTGCCTGACACTTCTAAAGATAGCATTGAGTCTTCATCAGTGTCAACGATCGCAACGTCGGTACAACGTCTACCGAGGGGGAACAACACGGGCAAACAGAGAAGAAACACGATCAATGCAATGCACAATATGATGCATGCTATGACATGGCAATATGAATGTGTTTTGGGCTAATGCAAGCTAGAACAGGTTGAGATGAGTCCATTTGAACCAAAGATTCAAATGCAAACCCATTTTAAAAGGTCATATTAGTGCATTACCTTGTTTCACCTAAACATCAAGGTTAAAGTGTTCTATCATGCATGAAAATGGTACAGATGGATAGATTGCATTTTTCTGATCATTTTTCATATATAAATTGTTTGATTTGGAGCTACAGTTGATTTTCTATGATTTTTAGAAGTTTTGGTTATTTTCTGGAATTCCCTATATAAGAAAAATTCCAGTAATTAGTTATTGCATCAGCATTGCGTCAGTGTGATGTCAGTGGTCAAAAGGGGACGTCCAGGTCAAACTGACCTGTGGGCCCTGCGTGTCAGTAGTTAGTTTAACTAACTAAATTTAGTTAGCGCTAATCCTGGGTTAGTTAGCAGGGCGGGCCCCACCTGTCATAGACCCAAGGGTCAAACTGGGCCCACCTGGTCAACTTAGTCAACAGGGTCAACTCGCCAGCCGCCGACGAGGTCAGTGGCACTCTTGTGCCTCGGGTTTCCTCTATGGTGCTCCAAATGACGTGCGGCTAGGCGCGTTGGAGAGCTAGCTCGACAGCGCGTCGGGTGGTGGCCGTGGTTGGGCCCGGGGTTGCCGGAGTCGACGGCGGTGAGCTTGGTTGCGGCCGCCGGAGTTCGGTTGCGCTCGGAACCGGCCTTGTGGTGCACGGCAGGTCGAGCGGTGGGGTCCTAGGTGCTCCTGCAAACGTGCTGAGCACGGTGACACTCTCAGACACGGCGGAGGTGGGCTCTAGCCACGGCGGTGACGAAGCACAACGGCGGCGAGCTTCGGTCGGGGTGGCCAAAGGGGCTAGAGGAGGAAATCGACAGAGGGAAGAGAGGTGTTGGGATCAGGGGCTCACGGCGATGCCGAAGAGGAGGTCAGTGAGCCCGGGGAGGTCCTGGCGGCGCTGAATCGACCGGAGGCGAGCTCGGGTGCCCGAGGTTGAAGATGAGGCAGAAACGTCGCTGTGATGCTCCCGTGGTCGAAAGGACTGGTGTAGACGACGGAGGAGATGACGCTGGTCCTTCTGGATGCTTCGGCAAGGTGAGGGGTGGACGGTGGCCACGGTTTCACGGCGGCGAACGCTTGGCGGTTGCGGCCATGGCGAGGAGAGGGCAAGAGAGAGGGCAGAGGGGGGAGAGTGAAACATCCAGGGGGTCGTGGTGGCACCAAAGAGAAGGCCCGAGGCATCGTGGTGGCCTCAGTGATGCAGGCAAGCATTGAGGTGCGTGGCGCCGTGGGCACGCGTGCGCTGTCTCCCTCCTCTGCCTACTGGCAGAGGTAGGTGATGCCTGGCACGGGCCAGGTGGGCCGGACCAGCCAGGTAAGTGTCCTGTGGCCTTTCTCTCTCTCTCTCTCTCTCTCTCTCTTCTATTTAGTTCTGTTTTTCTATATTTCTGTATCTGTTGGGCTTTATTAAAAATATCTAGGCACTTCCAAAAATCATGAAACTGCTCAATGTCACTTTTTGGAATATTTCCAACAGCAAACATTTCAGTTTGTAATTATTTGAGCATTTAAAATATTATTTAGCAATTAAATGCCCAAATGCAAATACCATATGATTTAATTCAAAAATCCAGAATGGCCTAGAAAAATGTGCACCATTTTTGGGAGAGGTTCTAGGCCAATGCAAAAATGATGAACTTTTCTAAAGGGCATTTTGGGTTCATTGAGAATATTTTTATTTGAACCTAGTTGATTTGATCTAGTGCTAGGGTTTGAGCAATCCCCATTTCAGGTTTAAAAGAAATTTAAACATGATGCATGATGCAACACAAGACTAACGAACCCAGAGCAGATCAGAACTAGGGATGTGACACCAATCCGATCATAGTTGGTAGCGACTCCCATGGCGGTGATGCGATTCAAGAGCTCGTTCAAGGACGAAAGTTCCAACGGATCCATCTGCTCGGCGTATTCCAAGCTGACGTGGAGGCTGTTTTCGATGACCCGAGAAGTCATCGTCGGCACGGCGGCCAAACGGGCGGTCATGATGAAGCCGCCTAGTCGGAGGGTTTGGCCTAAAGCCAGGGATCCCCCCGAGGTGATGTTGTCCTTGATAACAAGGCGAGCCATCAAACCTTTTTCCGACGTCACAGTGGAACTCTCAATGAAAGCCCCAATGTCGGTGTCAAAACCGGTGGATCACGGGTAGGGGGTCCCGAACTGTGCGTCTAAGGCTAATGGTAACAGGAGGCGGGGGACACAATGTTTACCTAGGTTTGGGCCCTCTCTATGGAGGTAATACCCTACTTCCTTCTTGATTGATCTTGATGATATGAGTATTACAAGAGTTGATCTACCACGAGATCATAGAGGCTAAACCCTCGAAGCTAGCCTATGATTATGATTGTTCTTGTCCTACGGACTAGACCCTCCGGTTTATATAGACACCGGAGGGGGCTAGGGTTACACAGAGTCGGCTACAGAGAAGGAAATCTACATATCCGAATTGCCAAGCTTGCCTTCCACGCAAAGAGAGTCCCACCCGGACACTGGATGAAGTCTTCAGTCTTGTATCTTCATAGTCCAACAGTCAGGCATAAGCATATAGTCCGGCTGTCCGAGGACCCCCTAATCTAGGACTCCCTCACCCGTCATTTCTTCTCGCGCGCCTCGCGTGTGGGGCTAGGCAGGTGTGTGCGCCTCAGGTACGCCTTCGCGCGCACACACCACGCCGAACCCTTGTGTTTCGGCCTCGTCCTCGCGAGGAGCCCTCGATCAAGCTCATAGGCACCAGCACCCCTCATATCCGTGCCTCTCAGGCAGCGCGATGCGGTGCGTCAAGCTCAAGCTAATCTATGACAGGGGGCTCATGCAAGAGGGAGTGAGCCGCTCAACAACTTTTTCTTTTTCTTCGAGAGCAACCCTACAGTGGCTCCGCAACAGCTCTCGAGACCCCACGGCAAGGGGGCACCGTCGAGTGCCTGAGGCCAAGCCTCGCGAGGTGGCAAACTACTACGTACACACCAAGCTAAGTCATCCTACCCTTGCATACCCCGAGCACAAACATTATGACATAGCATTAAGGCAGCAAGCATAACATAAGGGCATAACTGCCATGATTCATTACACACCCCAGCGGGGTACACCATCTTCTTTTTTTTGAATTACAGGAGAAAGGAAAAGCTAAACAAGGGGGCTCGAAAGCATGCGAACCCGACACCAGCACCGCATCCTCAAGCAGCGCCTCAAGGTGCTGGCCTTGAGCCCAAGTTCACCAGCCCCCAGCCTCACGCTGGGCTCCTCTCCAGCTTCACTGGGGCGCCGCGGCGGGAATGAACCACCGGCGTCCTCAACACAAGCATGACGACGCAGAGGATGGTCGTAGCCACCGCTGCTCGAGCTCTCGTCCGAGGAAGAGCTGCCGTCGCAGGAGGAGGGGCGCGCGCCGTCGAGACCAAGCTCGCTGTCGCCACCATCGTCGTCGCTGCCATCCTCCGGGCAGCACCCCACGCGGCGGCCGTCCTCCCTGAACACCCTCACGTAGAGGGTCGCCAGGCCGTCGTACTTGAAGTGGAGGGTGCACCTTCCGCCTAGGCCACGCGCACGGGCAAAGGTCTGCCAGCAGCGGGTCAGGACCATGCTGCCGGAGGCAGTGACCTCGGTACCAACCCACGAAGCTTTGCTGCAGCACCCGTCAGCCTGCAGCCAGAGGCCATCAAGCCCCGAAGAAGGAAGCTCGCCGGAGAAGAAGTGTGGGAGCCGGAGAGAGGTGCCAGCCGGGCTCTCCGACCACACCACGAACTCAAGGAGCACGTCCATCAAGGAAAAGAGCGGCCGAGGCGGGCGCACGATCACGGCGCGCCTCCCTTCATCATGGGGGCTGCTCCGAAGCCGGTGCCCCCCGCCATGGGAAGAGGTGCCATTGCGGGTGCCTAGAGCAACGCTGCCTCTAGGGGGTGCACGCCCGTGCCCCCTGGAAGCTGCCAGAGGAACCACGGGGTGCTTGCGGGGACGACCACGGCCCCTCTTGGAAGGAGGAGAGGCTAGCCCCTCCTTGGAGGCCTTCCCCTTCTCGGCCACTGAAAACCTCTTGGGTGACGCCATGGGAGCAAGATGGAGAGGAGCAAAGCAGGCGGGAGCAAGACGAAGGAAAGATGGGCGGGTGGCTCTGCCCCTCCCTCACATTTATAGCCAAGGGAGGCCAACCGCCGGCCTCCACGACCTCGCGTCATCATGACCTTCTACATGCCACATTGACCAGTCAAGTCGTGCAGTTGCGGAGGCAGCATGGGGAAGCGGAGTCGCCCACGTCCCATTAATCGCCATGCGTCATCAAAGCCGCAGGCGGTTAGGGACCACGACGCTCCGCACTTGCCCTTTGGCTTCGCCTGGAAGCCAAGTCCGAGCTCGCGTTGGGCCCGTGGGCTACTGTCACCATCCTGGATTCGGGGGTATCTAGCCCTGCTTGCCTACGGCCCACCGAGCGGCTCCATCGACGGCCTGGTACGGCCCAGCTTCAACGCCAGCACCACAAGACCCTCGCGAGGGGCCCTCGCGAGGCAGACATCGCCAAGACCCCCGAAGGAATTGGCCTCCTCAGGTGGGCTCCTGAGGGGCGGAGAGTTCTATGCAGGTTACCTCATGAGGCTCAGCTGACGTGAGCCATGACGACCAAGGCCAGGCGGGCGCCAGGCGGGCACAGAGCGCAGGTTTCCTCGTTGGTGCAAGGGAGGCAAGCCACATGCGCGGAGTCCCGAGGAATCAGCCAAAGGTTTCCATTCTGGTGCAACGAGACAAAGACCGCCAGGAGGGCAGGATGGAAGTCATCAACGAGCCCACCGCAGCGTCACGACCAGAGGCTTTTCGCAGGCAAAGACTACTTTTGTCAGGATAGACTGTACTACATGTCCCCTTTCAAATCCGGCCGTTGTGGGATCCCTTACCGCTCATATTCAGGAAGAGGACCAAGGCCACTATCAATAGGACTAGCCACCATCATAGTGGGAGAGGGGATCCATTCTCACCCGACTACCATACCAGCTCAAGAACACCTCACCTCCCGAGGCTTGTTCATCCATGGTACTTGTTCATCCGCAGCCTACAAGGCAATCCACCACACCACACTAGATTAAGGTATTGCACCACAATGATGGCCTGAACCAGTATAAATCTCTGTGTCTTTGTGTCTCTTTGAGCTCGACGTGCTACGCTTAGGAGGATCGTGAGTAGGCAGGCTGGACAGGTTGAGATCTCTGCACGCCCCCCAGAGTTCGAACCTCTCAAGGGTTGCCGGATCCCTAAATCCGACAATCCTCGTGATAAAGAATTGCCTAGTAAGGATGAAATAATTGGCCTTGCTTCTATTGCTGTACCTCCTACTGATCCTTTAGAACAATATTTGCTAGACCATGAAAATGATATGCACTTGCATGAAAGAAATGAAATAGATAAAATATTCTTTGAACAACAACCTATCCTTCACAATTTTCTTGTTGAAACTCTAGGAGGTCCTCCTCCACCTAAAGGTGATCCTGTATTTTAATGAAAGCAATTGCCTGACACTTTGAAATATGCTTATCTTGATGAGAAAAAGATATATCCTATTATTATTAGTGCTAACCTTACAGAACATGAGGAAAGGAGATTATTAAAGATTCCGAGGAAGCACCGTGCTGCTATTAGATATACTCTTGATGATATAAAGGGCATTAGTCCCACTCTCTGTCAGCACAAGATTAATATGGAACCTGATGCTAAACCTGGCGTTGATCATCAATGACGATTGAATCCTAAGATGAAAGAAGTGGTAAGAACTGAAATACTAAAGCTCCTGGAAGTAGGTATAATCTATCCCATAGCTGATAGTATATGGGTAAGTCTTGTTCATTGTGTCCCTAAGAAAGGAAGTATTACTGTTGTTCCTAATGACAAAAATGAACTCATTCCACTAAGAATTGTGACTGGCTATAGAATGGTAATTGATTTTAGAAAATTCAATAAAGGCACTAAAAATATCATTACCCTTTACCTTTTATTGATCAAATGTTAGAAAGATTATCTAAGCACACATACTTTTGCCTTTTGGATGGATATTCTGATTTCTCTCAAATACCTGTACCACAACGTGATCAAGAGAAAACCACTTTTAGTTGCCCTTTTGGAACATATGCTTATAGACATATGCATTTTGGTTTATGTAATGCACCTGCTACCTTTCAAATATGTATGTCTACTATATTCTCTGACTTTTGTGAAAAGATTTTTGAGGTTTTCATGGATGATTTCTCCATTTACGGGACTACTTTTGATGATTGCTTAAGCAACCTTGGTCGAGTTTTGCACAGATGTGAACAAACTAATCCTGTCTTCAATTGGGAGAAGTGCCACTTTATTGTGAATGAAGGCATTGTCTTGGGGCATAAAATTTTTGAGTGAGGTATTGAGGTGGATAAACCTAATGTTGATGCAATTGAGAAAATGCCATGTCCTAAAGACATTAAATGTATTCATAGTTTCCTTGGTCATGCTGGTTTCTATAAGAGGTTTATTAAAGACTTCTCTAAAATTTCTAGGCCTCTTACTAATCTTTGCAAAAGTATATTCCATTTGTTTTTGATGATGATTGTGTAGAAGCCTTTGAAACACTTAAGAAAGCCTTGACTTCTGCACCTATTGTTCAACTACCTAATTGGAACTTGCCTTTTCAAATTATGTGTGACACTAGTGATTATGCTATTGGTGTTGTTCTAGGACAAAGAGTTGATAAGAAATTAAATGTTATCCATTATGCTTGTAAAACTCTAGACAATGCTCAAAGAAATTATGCTACTACTGAAAGAGAATTTTTAGCAGCTGTGTTTGCTTGTGATAAATTTATATCTTACATTGTTGATTCTAAAGTAATTGTTCACACCGATCATGCTGCTATTAAATACCTTATGGAAAAGAAAGATGCTAAACCTAGACCATTAGGTGGGTTCTTTTGCTACAAGAATTTGACTTGCACATTACTGATAGGAAAGGAGCTGAGAACCCAGTAGCTGATAACTTGTCTAGGTTAGAAAATATTCTTAATGACCCATTACCTATTGACGGTAGCTTCCTTGATGAACAACTAGCTGTCATAAATGCTTCTCATAATACTCCTTGGTATGTTGACTATGCTAATTATATAGTTGCTAAATTTATACCCCCTAATTTCACGTACGAACAATAGAAAAAAAATTCTTCTATGATTTAAGACATTACTTTGGGACGACCCACATATTTATAAAGAAGGAGTAGATGGTATTATTAGACCTTGTGTACCTGAGCATAAACAGGAACAAATCCTACAAAATGTCACTCTGAAGCTTACGGAGGGCATCATGCGGGAGATAGAACTGCACACAAGGTATTACAATCTGGTTTTTATTTGCCTACTCTTTTTAAGGATGCCCGTAAGTTTGTCTTATCTTGTGATAAATGTCAAAGAATTGGTAATATTGGTAGACGCCAGGAAATGCCTATGAATTATTCACTTGTTATTGAACCATTTGATGTTTGGGGATTTGATTATATGGGACCTTTTCTATCCTCTAATGGGTACACACATATTTCGGTTGCGGTTGATTATGTCACTAAGTGGGTAGAAGCTATCCCAACTAGGAATGCTGATCATAATACCTCCATTAAAATTCTTGAAGAAGTTATCTTCCCTAGGTTTGGAGTCCATAGATGTTTAATGACTGATGGTGGTTCACATTTTATCCATGGTGCTTTCTGTAAATTGCTTGCTAAATATGATGTCAACCATAGAATTGCATCATCCTATCATCCTCAATCTAGTGGACAAGTTGAACTTAGCAATAGAGCAATAAAATTAATATTACAAAAAACTGTCAATAGGTCCCGAAAGAATTGGTCTAAGAAACTTGATGATGCACTTTGGGCCTATAGAACTGCATATAAAAATCCTATGGGTATGTCTCCATACAAAATGGTTTATGGAAAAGCTTGTCATTTGCCTCTTGAGTGAGAACATAAAGCATATGGGAAATTAAAGAACTCAACTATGACTTCAAACTTGCCGGTGAAAAGAGGTTATTTGATATTAATTAGCTCACTAGATGAATGGAGAACCCAAGCCTATGAAAATGCCAAACTGTTCAAAGAAAAAGTTAAAGCATGACAAAAGAATCCAAAAGCGGGAATTCAAAGTTGGTGAATATGTTCTATTGTGCAATTCTCGTTTTAGATTTTTAGCAGGAAAACTTCTTTCCAAATGGGAAGGACCATATATCATCGGAGAAGTTTACCGCTCTGGAGCTATTAAGATTAATAATGCCGAAGACACTAATCTGAAGGTGGTCAATGGAAAAAAATTAAGCACTATATTTAAGGTACGCCTATTAATGTTGAAACTAACATTATCAAAACCATGACACTGGAGGAAAACATAAAGGAAACTATCGGTGCAACAAACCTTCACGTATGTTGCCCAGACGATACACATGCTCAAGTAGCAGAGATGCAAACTCCACTAAGCATTCGAGGCAGAACCAAGCCAGAGAGAGAGAGATCTCTTTGAAAAATCAAAGGGCGGATCAAGAAGACCAAGACAAGCCAAGACAGCAAGATGTCACAAAGGGAAGGCCTCGCTTACCGGGTAGGTGAGCTTGGTCAGGTCGAGGCCACCCTGAAGGCAAGACCCAAGACTTCCCCGACAAGGATTATCGGGGCCACTGGCGGCCTACATCCCTGCCAAGACTCCACCGCTCCACCGCATCGCAACGCAAGTCATCCATCGGTGCGGTGTCGAGCCCCCAAATAACTAAGTGGCTGTTGTTTGGCACGTGACGACCATTTTGGAGAAAGATCACCTCCATATGACACCCGTCCAGAGGAGTGTCAAGCAGACAAATGGAAGATGACCAAAGCGCCGCGGCAGGCCTGCCAGGCCATATCCACAGCGTGACACCTAGTAGTGCATTTAATGCACTTTCTTCTAACTACCAGAGTTAGGTATGATAGCACTGTTGGCTATCTAATCGCTGCATAATGACTGTTTTGCCATTGTGGTAACCCCTTAGCCTATAAAAGGAGGGCCGTGGCAACCTTAGAAAGGATTCAGACCCTCGTGTACTCATATGCACATTGTCGGTGTCAAAACCGGCGGATCTCGGGTAGCGGGTCCCGAACTGTGCATCTAGGCGGATGGTAATAGGAGACAAGGGACACGATGTTTTTACCCAGGTTCGGGCCCTCTCGGTGGAGGTAAAACCCTAATCCTGCTTGATAATATTGATGATATGGGTAGTACAAGAGTAGATCTACCACGAGATCAAAGAGGCTAAACCCTAGAAGCTAGCCTATGGTATGATTGTTGTTCGTCCTATGGACTAAAACCCTCCGGTCTATATAGACAACGGAGAGGGCTAGGGTTACACAGAGTCGGTTACAATGGTAGGAGATCTAAATATCCGTATCGCCAAGCTTGCCTTCCACGCCAAGGAAAGTCCCATCCAGACACGGGACGAAGTCTTCAATCTTGTATCTTCATAGTCCATGAGTTCGGCCGAAGATGACAGTTCGGCTATCCGGACACCCCCTAGTCCGAAACTCCCTCAGTAGCCCCTGAACCAGTCTTCAATGACGACGAGTCCGGCGCGCATATTGTCTTCGACATTGCAAGGCGGGTTCCTCCTCCGAATATTTCATAGAAGATTTTGAACACAAGGATATTGTCTGGCTCTGCAAAATAAGTTCCACATACCATCGTAGAGAGGATAATATTTACACAGCTTTAATTTGCTGACGTATTTCGTGGCGTGACATCACACACGGCCAAGTCTTTATTCGAACTGTTTTTACTTTTCCACCTCAGTGCGTTTAGCAAAGCGGTTTCTTTGGCACGTCTTGTCAAAGCAGAGATCATGTCCCCTTATCCCGGGATTCTCATCAATACGGGCGTGGGTAACCCAACCGCGCCATTGATTACGACGCTTGGGAGATAAGCGAGTTTTACCAGGCTGGTGGGGAACGCATAGCTTCGTCTGTCCATATAAGGGGATAAGGATCTACCTTTTCACCTACGCCTTCTTCCTCCTTTGCTCATCCATTTCCGCACACTCGAGCTCCAGCGCCCAAGTCCGCACATCTCGCCTCAACCTTCCCCAGCCATGTCCGGAGCGGGAGGCAAGTGGATGGCCTCCTCCGCCACGGAGGTGCACATCAAAAGGCTGTGAAAGGCCGGATACTTGTCCAGCGACATCGCGCATCGACTCCCCGACAAGGGGCAGCTCATCCCCACCCCCGGGCCCCATGAGAGGGTGGTTTTCCTCACCCACTTCCTCCGCGGACTAGGTTTTCCACTTCACCCATTTGTCCGGGGGCTCATGTTCTACTACGGCCTGGATTTCCATGATCTGGCCCTGAATTTCATCCTCAACATCTCGGCGTTCATCGTTGTGTGCGAGGCCTTCCTCTGCATCCAGCCCCACTTCGGCTTATGGCGGAAGGCCTTCAATGTCAAGCCGAAGGTAGTTGGCGGCTGCCAAGCGGAGTGCGGAGGCGCCATGGTGGGCAAGATGCCCAACATCCTATGGCTCGAGGGCTCCTTTGTGGAGACCATAAAGGGGTGTCAATCGGGGTGGTTCTACATCACCGAGCCGCATGACCCTAAATGGGTAGCGGCCCCCGAATTCCGATCTGGCTTCCCTACACGGCTCACCTCTTGGAAAGAGAAGGGCCTATCATGGGGTGATTCGGAGGAGCTGACCGGACTCCAATCCTGCGTCCAAACCTTGGTGAACAAGAAGCTCAAGCTCGTTAACGTAGTCCAGGTCATGCTCATCCGCCGGATCCTCCCGTGCCGAAAACGAGCCTTTAATTTGTGGGAGTTTGATCTGGCACATCACCAAACCTTGAGCAGGCTCTTCGACACTACGTACGAAGATGCCTGGAAGGTGCTGTTCAAGGGCTCGAGGCTCCCGCATCTGCTACCGAAGATCGCGGATTCAGCTCACAGCGTCAAGCCGGCAAGGTAAGCTATTTTACCCTTTACAGGACGCTTATTTTCCATAGTTTGACTATATGCAGGATCTAAACTCCCTTTACCTTTGACAGGCCTGGCAAAAGACGTCCGGGCAGGTTAACTGTCCGTCTCCCTTGCCAGAAGACCCAGCGGACGCCCAATTAATGGGGCTGCTTGCTCCGCGCCTTACGCGGTGCCGGAGAAGAAGGCCACGGGAACCCAAAATAGTTCCCGACATCAGGTGTTATCGAACTCATCGTCCGATGACTCCGAGGCGAACTCCTCCCGCGAAGATGAGGAGGAGAAAAAGGAGGCTTCTCCCCCAGCGGGGTGAGAGAAGAAAAGGAAGGCCTCCCCAACTGGGGAGGCCGGAGGATCCAAGAAGGGAAGGACCCTTCCTCCGGACTACTCCACCAACGCCGACAACGGTGAAGAGGAGTGGTCACCGAGGGCTAAGCCCCTGGCGACATCGTAAGTGTCTGGATACCATAATAATTAATGATTTTTCATTTGTCGCATAGTGTCTTTTAACGCCGAATACAACCATGTAGCCCGCCCAAGGACGGGCTTGATATTTCAATGAGCGGCTCCCTGGCTCCATCGGACGTGAATAGCACTTCACTTGTGGCCGCCTCCTCTCCTCGCGCTGCTGATGACGCCGAGGTGGGGTCCCAAAAGGGGCCCGACCAGGAGGAGGTGCTCCTGGAGGCACCACAAGGCGACCTCCCGGACTCCAGGCGCAAAGGGGGCAAAACCCCAGAGGGCGCTAAGTCCGGCCCTGTGCCGGACTCCATACTGGAACCTACAGTGGTTCCGGAGTCTGGGAGGCGGCCCCTTCGTAAGAAGGGCGAGACTGCGACGCCGGTGGCCTCCGTCCAACCGGAGACGCTTAACGGCACCTCCATCGACGAGGAGCACCGCACTATCATGAGTGCGGTGATCCAGAAAGTTCAGTCCGCCAAGAGCGGGCTGACTGAAGCCTGTACCAGCCTTCTAACAGGCTTTGAGGTAAGTTTTTAAGATATGTAAGAATATTACCGCATAGACAGTAAGCCCTGATGCTTAGTTTTGTGTTCGGAAAGAAAAGCCGAGCTGAGGATCTACGAAGATATACGCAGGAGTCTAACATAAATTTGTCAATATGGGAATGCAGGCTGCGCTGCTGACCTCTGATGCACTGACTGCGGAGGTCAATGCATTGAAAGAGAGCCTTGAGCGGTCCGAGAACGAGCTCGGCCTTGCCAATAAGCAGCTCGAGGACAAGGAATGTAAGTAATACCTTATAGAAAGGAATTGGTTGCAAAAAATGCCAGGAATAACGTGAGTATTGCAGGGGCCACGAACGAGGTGGCGACCCTGAAGGAAGCGGTGTCCAAGGCCGAAAGCAGTGCGGTCGCGGAGCGCATCGAGCGAGAGAAGTAGGAGGCACATGTGGCGGAGGTGCGGCAAGAGCTCCAGGCTCTTGTGGAAAAACACGAGAGTTTGGAGCGTGACTCGAAGACTCGAGAGTCCGAGCTCGCCTTGGCTCTTGAGAGTGCCAAAGCCGCTAAGGCCGAAGCCCAGAAGGCCCTCCAGGAGATTGAGGCGATAAGAAAGATAGCGGCGGGTAAGGCATTCTTCATGCAAAGCAAGCATGTAAAAGTGAATTATCTGTCACTTACCCGAATTTGGAGCTCTCCAGGAGCGTTCGCAGATCTGCCCCATAGTGTGTCCGATGCTGCCGCGTTCTACCGAGCCGAGGAGGGGAGCTCGATGGAAAAGGTGTTCTGGTCTCAATATGCTGAGGCCGGACATTCGGTGGCCCTGAGCGACCAGCTGAAGCAGCTGGTCGAGCTCCACAAGGTGGCCGAACAAGCCATGAAGGGCCTCATAGTTCGGCTGTGGCCTAAAGAAGCCATGCTTGGGAGCTACTTCGGTCTGGTGCGGCGGCTTGTGGACGCGTGTCCATGGGTTGAAGTCATCAAGCGTTCCGTCTGTATTGAAGGTGCCCGTCGGGCCCTTGCCCGTGCTAAAGTGCACTGGGGCAGGATGGACGCCGAGAAGCTTGTGACGGACGCGCCACCGCCGGGCAAGGAGTATCGCAGGCCTGAGATGTACTATGAGGGCGTCCTGAAGGGTGACCGCCTTATAGCGGGTGAATGCTCCAAAGATGTAATTTTTGAGTAGACTCGCATTTGTTATCATGTACGCTGAAAACTTTGTTCATATGCACTAAGCAATGCTTGTTAATTTAAAATATTACCTTCTGTGCGGCCGTTTATCAAATTTGAGAGATGGCGAGTCGTTGGCTTCAGCCCCCATGCCACGACTGCTGGGGTGTTCGGGATAAACTTGAGCTCTCTTGTTCCCATTCTTGGGTCCTTCGAGGGAGGCGTTCAACACGACGAACGAGGCAACCGGACTATAATGCTTAAACACTCTCACTTAGCCATAGAATTCTATAATTTTAAATTTCGGCGAAGCCCCTGGTATTCAGAAGACCGAGTTCGGGGCGCTATCCACACCTTGGTCGGACAATGCCGACTCCTCGATCTAAGCGGCATGAGTCTTTAGGGACCCGAAAAACCTCTCGAACAGCGACCAACTCTCGCCCTATCATGACAGTCAGTTTTAGCTTTCTCCACTGAGGTGCTCAACCCAGCTCAACCGGGGCACAATCGTAGTGGTTCTCCCAGCGCTACCTTAGCCGATATAACATAACACAAGGTACCAAAACATGGGAGTCGGGAAAACCCTACTATTTACCCAAGACATGATTCGGAGCCGATGCATATAATGCTATAAGTTCGGGGTGCCGCACTTGTGAAAGTGTTCGGACTTATCACACCATGTTTTGGGGTACTTAAGCCCCTGGTGTATTGACCGTACCAAGTTGTACGGGTGCAACATGTCATAGATGAACATTTATGTAAAAAAAGGAATGCAATAATAAGCAGAAGCTATGTATTGTTTATTCAAAAGATACTGCAATGAAAGCAGAACGATACAAATAGTGCGATAAGCAAGGGATGGGACTATTTAACATGTCCCCCTCCAGGGGTAGGCTGCGGGATAGTATGTAAAACAGGTATACTGCTCGTAATAGAGACCACCTGGACACTCGACGTAGCTTTTCTGCTTCCCTGGCTGTTGCATCGTGAGTTCGGCGATTCTACTGCTGGACAGGGCTTCTGGAAAACAGAGTCCTGGAAATAAGAAAAAAAGAATGACACAATTAGGAGCCCCTGGTGTGGTTGAGCCGCACTCTGGGCATGCCGTGGTCGTGCCCCTCCCCCTATGCCCATGGTATTTCCAGAGCGTAGTTATGTACGTGTGGTATTGGTCTCGTGATTTCGCGAGGGCTGGGGTTGGGGACGCATTACTACGCGTGCTCGGAACGTGCCATGTGGTCTTGTTGTAGGTTACTCCGGGCGCGCTTGACGGTGTCCGGACGTTTAGTAGTCGGACTCGAGAATTGCCTAAAGAGGCTGCTTTGTACTTCCGCCGCTTGGGCCGCCGTATGCTCCTCCGTTCGGAGAGAGCGTTCGGTGTTTCCATTGACCGTGATTACTCCTCGAGGGCCTGGCATCTTGAGCTTGAGGTATGCGTAGTGCGGCACCGCATTGAACTTTGCGAATGCGGTTCGTCCGAGCAGTGCGTGATAGCCGCTGCGGAACGAGACTATGTCGAAGATTAATTCCTTGCTTCGGAAGTTATCCGGGGATTTGAAGACCACTTCAAGTGTAATTGAGCCTGTACAGTTGGCCTCTACACCTGGTATGACGCCTTTAAAGGTTGTTTTTGTGGGTTTAATCCTTGAGGGGTCTATGCCCATTTTGCGCACTGTATCCTGGTAAAGTAGGTTCAGGCTGCTGCCGCCGTCCATCGAGACTCTAGTGAGGTGAAATCCGTGAATGATTGGGTCAAGAACCAATGCAGTGAATCCACCATGGCGGATGCTAGTGGGGTGGTCCCTTCGATCAAAAGTGATCGGCAGGAGGACCACGGGTTGAATTTTGGGGCGATTGGCTCCATCGCGTATATGTCCCTTAGTGCATGCTTCCGCTCCCTTTTGGGTATGTGGGTTGCGTATATCATGTTCACCGTCCGCACTTGTGGGGGAAAGCCCTTCTGTCCTCTATTGTTCGGCGGCCGGGCCTCCTCCTCGTCATCGCCATGCAGCCCCTTGTCGGCATTTAACTTGCCTGCCTGCTTGAACACCCAACAATCCCTGTTGGTGTGGTTGGCTGGTTTTTCGGGGGTGCCATGTATCTGGCACGAGCGATCGAGTATTCGGTCCAAATTGGACGGGCCCTGAGTATTTCCTTTGAATGGCCTTTTCCGCTGACCGGCTTTACAGCCTCTGAATCCGTCATTGACTGTCGTATCTTCAGCATTATCGCAGTTAATGCGGCGCTTGTGCTTGTTGTGACGTGACCTGCCATTGCTGTCCTTGGTATCCGAACTACCAGGGTTTTGGTCAGGTTGTTACTACAAGCTAGCCATCTGTCTTCTCTCGCGTAGAAGCGGGTCATGAGTGATGTGAGGGCTGCCATGAATTTCGGCTTTTCCTGTCCTAGGTGCCAGGCAAGCCACTCGTCGCGGATGTTATGTTTGAAGGCTGCAAGGGCCTCTGCATCCAGACAGTCAACGATTTGATTTTTCTTGGTTAAGAACCGTGTCCAGAATTGTCTGGCCGATTCATCTGGCTGCTGAATTATGTGGCTTAGGTCATCGGCGTCTGGTGGTCGCACATATGTGCCCTGGAAGTTATCAAGGAATGCGGCTTCCAGGTCTTCCCAACAACCAATTGATTCTGCTGGCAAGCTGTTGTGCCAATGCCGAGCTGGTCCTTTAAGCTTGAGTGGGAGGTATTTGATGGCTTGTAGATCATCACCGCAGGCCATGTGGATGTGAAGGAGATAGTCCTCGATCGAAACCGCAGAATCTGTTTGCCGTCGTATGATTCAATGTTTACGGGTTTGAAACCCTCGGGGATTTGATGATCCATTACTTCGTCTGTGAAGCATAGTGGGTGTGCGGCGCCTCTGTATTGGGCTATATCACGACGCAGCTTGAATGAGCTTTGTCTACTGTGTTCGGCCCGGCCGGAATTGCTGTATCCAGCGTGACGGTTGTCATCACGTGTCGTGGGGCGCCCACGCGATCCATAGATCGATCTTATTTGCCTTGCCTTGTCCTCCAATATGTCTCGCAGGTCTGGCGCATTCCCCCGTGGCTTTGTACTTTTTGAGCGACGCCGGGGTGCGGCTTTAGTGGAGGTCCTAGAGGCCTCTCTGTCGTGACCACGAGGTGGTCGGTCGGCCGTGTCATGCGCTGGTGATGTAGGTTTGGTTGCTTCCTCCTCTAATTGGGGTAGTAGCCTGCGTTTTGGGTAGCTCTTGGAGGGGCGATCGAGTTTGTACTCTTCGGCTGTAAGGACTTCGGTCCATCTGTCTGCTAGCAAGTCTTGGTCAGCTCTAAGCTGCTGCTGCTTTTTCTTGAGGCTGCTTGCCGTGGCCATAAGCCTGCGCTTGAAGCGCTCTTGTTCGACGGGATCCTTGGGCATGGCAAATTCGTCGTCGTTGAGGCTTGCTTCATCTTCGGAGGGAGGCATATAATTATCGTCCTCTACCTCTCTATCTGCCGCTCTATCATGAGGGCTGGCTTCTTCCTCCTCCCGTGCTGAATCCTGCTGGAGGGGGTTGTCTTCGGCACTGTCCGGGGTGTTATTATCTCCCGTGCCGGAATCACCGTTTTTGCTGTGGCGGGATTTAGAGCGGCGCCACTGACGCCGGCGCCTGGGCTGTTTTTTGGAGGGGTCATCCTCCACTGTTCAATTGCCATTCCCATCTTTTGGGATATCCACCATGTATATGTCGTATGATGAGGTGGCCTTCTAGTGCCCTGTAGGCGCTGGTTCTTGGTTGTCTCCTGCATCATCGTCCATATCGTTGATGTCTTCGGAGTCGAAGTCGAGCGTGTCGGTTAAATCGTCGACAGTGGCTACAAAGTGGGTGGTGGGTGGGTGTTGAATTTCTTCGTCGTCCGCATCCCAACCTTCCTGACCATAGTCCGGCCAGGGCTCTCCTGATAAAGAGAGAGACTTTAGTGAATTCAGGATGTCGCCAAAGGGCGAGTGCTGAAAGATGTCCGCGGCAGTGAACTCCATAACCGGGGCCCAATCGGATTTGATTGGTAGGGGCGCGGGAGGTTCGGAGTCTGGAGAGGAGTCTGGCACCTCAGAGTCAAGGGCTTTGCAAAGGACAGGGATGGTGTTCGGCTCAATCGCCATAGAGATCGTAGCCCCCGAGGCGGTGTCTAGCCACTCATCCTCGATCGGCGAAGTCGGCTCTGAGCTAAGGGTCGGAGCGGACACTGGTGCGGCCTCCAGGGCACTATTAGGCGGTAGAGCTAGATCATACCCATCGAGACAGTGCGGCGCGCTTGGCTATGGCTCGAATCCGTCGAAGATCAAGTCTCCGCAGATATCGACCGTGTAGTTCAAACTCCCAAATCTGACCTGATGGCCAGGGGCGTAGCTTTCGATCTGCTCCAGGTGGCCAAGTGAATTGGCCCGCAGTGCAAAGCTGTCGAATACGAAGATCTGTCCGGGGAGAAAAGTCTCACCCTGGACCACGTCGTTGTTGATGATCGAAGGAGCCATTGGGCCTAAAGGTGACAACACAAAGGAACTCTCAATGAAAGCACCAATGTCGGTGTCAAAACCGGCGGATCTCGGGTAGGCGATCCCAAACTGTGTGTCTAGGCGGATGGTAACAGGAGACAAGGGAGACGATATTTTTACCCAGGTTCGGGCCCTATCGGTGGAGGTAAAATCCTACTCCTGCTTGATTAATATTGATGATATGGGTAGTACAAGAGTAGATCTACCACGAGATCCAAGAGGCTAAACCCTAGAAGCTAGCCTATGGTATGATTGTTGTTCGTCCTACGGACTAAAACCCTCCGGTTTATATAGACACTAGAGAGGGCTAGGGTTACACAGAGTCGGTTACAATGGTAGGAGATCTACATATCCGTATCGCCAAGCTTGCCTTCCACACCAAGGAAAGTCCCATCCGGACACGGGACGAAGTCTTCAATCTTGTATCTTCATAGTCCAGGAGTCCGGCTGAAGATGATAGTTCGGCTATCTGGACACCCCCTAGTCCGAAACTCCCTCACACGTAACCGCTCTGCCCAAGGCGACCTTGCCGGGCTTGAGCGTCACGCGTTCTTCACGGTCCCTCCATCAATCCACCAAAGCAACAGTAGGGTTTTACGCTTCTCAGTGGCCCGAACCTGGGTAAAAACCACCAGCGTCATCACTGCCGTGCTGTCCCCCTGCCTCCGCTCTTTGTGCAATGCGATCTCCCCCCTGTCGAACCACAAAGGGACCGATGGCTCCATAGGTGGCCGTGTTCTACCATGACATCTTTGGCACGCCAGGTAGGGGGAAGCCCTTGTGCAAACCCGAGGTCGTAAACAGCGCATCAGTCTTTGTCATCATCTTCTTCGTTGTTGGCTTCATCATCCATGGCGCCCAAGAAGAAGTCCGGTGCAACTGCTCATCCTTCCATCTTGAAGGCCCCCTCGCATGCGGCCACCGACGTTGCGAGGGCTGTAGAGGTGTCGGGGGGCACAAATGCCGCGGGGAACATGACCGGTGCAAGCGGCGCTGTCATCACCCCCTCGTGGCCGAGGCAGAAGCTTAAAACGCTGGAGAAGGGCGACGTCAACAACATTCCAACGGTCGTGCTCCATAATGCATGGGTTGGGAGAACATTCTGTCTCACCTCCCCGCCTTGCCGAAGGACGCAGCCACAGTGACAACGCCCGCTCCGATGTGAACCGCGTCCCCCTGGCTGTCCCTTCAATGGGCACAATGGGGGGGGGCATGCGCCTCCCCTAGAGCGGCGTAACCAAGATGAAGCGCCCGATGGGGTCGTCAACCCCCAGATGCACCCTTCTCTCCACCGTACTACCATGACGGCTAGCTCGCGGCGATGAGAGCATGGTGTCGCCGACACTGGTACTGGCAGGAGCCAAATGACCTTGCTGTCTGCATCGTCGTCTATGCCAAGCACTGCTTCGGAAGCCATGGCATGAGCCGAGCTCCTACTGAGATTCCCGCCAGCGGCAGATCAAATGGATGAGTGGAGATCCACTATCCAGAGTTTGATATGGTTTCGCTAAGGCGGGAGGATTGTAGTAGGCGGATCCGCCACGGCGCCCACAAGCAACAACCACAGTCCAAGCTGCTGGCCAAGTCAAGGGGGCATCCCAATGGTACAGTCCCCAGCACGACAGCCAGCACAGAGGCTGCAGCCAAAACCACGCAACGAGGAGCCCAATGAGGTGTCGATGGCCTTGTCTGACCCTCAGACCCGCCAAGATGAGTGGCATGTCCTGGAAGATCGGCAGATGGAGGACACACGCGTCATCATAGAACGACGCCGCGAAACTCGCCACCAATCTGACATGCACAATGGCCCAGACATCAACGAGCCCGCGCCTAGTTAAGGCGGGTACCTGCCTTTTGAGGTTGGGTGCCCCACCTTCACTCGCGAGCTGCGGCAAGCCCGTTGGCCATCTGCCCGCGTTTTCAAGCCGGAAATACCAGAGAAGTATGATGGTAGGCTGAACCCGCAGAGTTCTTGAGCATCTACACCATCACTGTTCATGCTACCGGAGGAAGAGATGAAAAGGTGTTCACCAATTACTTCCCTTTGGCGCTCAAGCCAAATGTGAGGTCATGGCTGATGCACCTTCTGGAGAACTCCATCTCATCATGGGCTGACCTGTGCCATGAGTTTGTTTGCGCCTTCACGGACGGCCATCAAGAACTAGGATGGCCCAGTGATCTGTAGCTCCTTCCAAAAAAGGAAGGGGAGAGCTTGCGGAAGTACACGCAGGGGTTTAGCCAGGTGCACAGAAATATTCCAGACATCCGCCCAGTAGCTGTGATTGCCACGTTCTAGTCCAATGTGCACAATAGGAGAATACGTTCCAAGATGAACGTTCGGTTGCCCAAGACTGTGAATGAGATGTACACTTTGGCGAATAAGTGCGCCAGAACAGAGGAAGGGAGGCGACTCCTCGGAGAAGAGGGTGGCGTTGAAGTTGACTCAAAAGCTGACGATGATGCCACTGACCCAAAGAGGAAGAACAAGAAACACAAGGGAAAGGAAGCATTGGCTGTTGAGGGCTCTGGCACTCCTAGTATCGGCAAGAAGGCCAAGATCGAAGTCCCTGGCAAGGAAGTTGCCGCGTGCACTGATTGCCGGGAGGCTGCAGCGGCCGAAAAGGCTGGGAAGGCTGACGGGCCATACTACAAGATCCACTGGACCAAGGTCCATGATCTCCAATAGTGTCACCAAGTTGAGCAACTTGTCAAGAATTAGAAAGCTGAGTACGAGAAGCGTGACAAGGAAAGAGACCAAGAAGGTGCTGGCAGGAAGGGCCGAAGCGGCAGAGGAGGCCACCGCAACAAGGATCCCCAGCATCCAGAGAGGCCCGCAAGGGACCATAAGAAGAAAGAAGGCGAAGATGAAAGTGATGAGGGGGATGAAGAGGAAATCAGTGAGCAAGAGTTTCAAAAAGCCACTAAGGCCCTGTGCATTGACGGAGGCGCATCTTTGCACTCCTCTCACTGCTAGCTTAAACAGTGGGGGCGTGAGGTCAATGCCGTAGAGCCAGCAGTAGGCTCCCAGAAACCACTCAAATGGTCCCCCACGCCCATCATCTTCGATGAAGAGGATCACCCTAACCTTACCACTGCGGTAGGGTGCTTGCCGTTGTTGGTTTCACTGACAATCCGCAACCTCAGAGTCACAAAGATGTTGGTTGACAGCGGGGCTGGGTTGAATCAGATTCCCCCAAGGTACTCGGCAAGCTTCAAATATCAGATGAAGAGCTCAAGATTACTGGCACTTTCCAAGGGACGAACCCCGGTAGGAGTCATCCTAAGGGAAAGATCACCTTTTCGGTGATGTTTGCGGGATAATTGAACTACCGGACCAAGAAAGTTGTGTTTGATGTGGTTGATCTATTAGGGAACATTGCATAAAATAAAAAATTTCCTATGTTCACCAAGATCCATCTATGATTTCATCTAGCAACGAGATAGGGGAGTGCATCTACATACCCTTGTAGATCGCGAGCGGAAGCGTTCAAGAGAACGGGGTTGAGGGAGTCGTACTCGTCGTGATCCAAATCATCGGAGATCCTAGCGCCGAACGGACGGCACCTCCGCGTTCAACACACGTATGGTCAGCATGACGTCTCCTCCTTCTTGATCCAGCAAGGGGGAAGGAGAGGTTGATGAAGATCTAGCAGCACGACGGCGTGGTGGTGGATGCAGCAGAGTTCCGGCAGGGCTTCGCCAAGCGACTACGGGAGGAGGAGGTGTAGCAAGGGGAGAGGGAGGCGCAAAGACTTCAGGGTGCGGCTGCCCTCCCTCCCCCTCCTTTATATAGGCCCCCAGGGGGGGGGGGCACCGGCCCTGGAGATGAGATCTCCCAGGGGGGCGGCGGCCAGGGGGGTGGAGTGCCCCCCAAGGCAAGTGGAGGCACCCCCACCCTAGGGTTTCCATCCCTAGGCGCAGGGGGGGAAGGGGGCGCACCAGACCACCAGGGGCTGGTCTCGTCCCCACTTTAGCCCATGGGGCCCTCCGGGATAGGTGGCCCCACCCGGTGGACCCCCGGGACCCTTCCGATGGTCCCGGTACAATACCGGTGACCCCCGAAACTCTCCCGATGGCCGAAACTGCACTTCCTATATATAATTCTTTACCTCCGGAACATTCCGGAACTCCTCGTGACGTCCGGGATAACATCCGGGACTCCGAACAACTTTCAGTTTGCTGCATACTCATATCTCTACAACCCTAGCGTCATCGAACCTTAAGTGTGTAGACCCTACGGGTTCGGGAGACACGTAGACATGACCGAGACGGCTCTCCGGTCAATAACCAAAAGCGGGATCTGGATACCCATGTTGGCTCCCACATGCTCCTCTATGATCTCATTGGATGAACCACGATGTAGAGGATTCAATCAACCCCGTATACAATTCCCTTTGTCAATCGGTACGTTACTTGCCCGAGACTCGATCGTCGGTATCCCAATACCTCGTTCAGTCTCGTTACCGGCAAGTCACTTTACTTGTACAGTAATGCATGATCCCATGACCAGAAACTTGGTCACTTTGAGCTCATTATGATGATGCATTATCGAGTGGGCCCAGAGATACCTCTCCGTCATACGGAGTGACAAATCCCAGTCTCGATCCGTGTCAACCCAACAGACACTTTCGGAGATACCTGTAGTGCACTTTTATAGTCACCCAGTTACGTTGTGACGTTTGGTACACCCAAAGCACTCCTACGGTATCCGGGAGTTACACGATCTCATGGTCTAAGGAAAAGATACTTGACATTTGAAAAGCTCTAGCAAACGAACTACACGATCTTGTGCTATGCTTAGGATTGGGTCTTGTCCATCACATCATTCTCCTAATGATGTGATCCCGTTATCAACGACATCTAATGTCCATAGTCAGGAAACCATGACTATCTGTTGATCAACGAGCTAGTCAACTAGAGGCTCACTAGGGACATATTATGGTCTATGTATTCACACGTGTATTACGATTTCCGGATAATACAATTATAGCATGAATAAAAGACAATTATCATGAACAAGGAAATATAATAATAATCCTTTTATTATTGCCTCTAGGGCATATTTCCAACAGTCTCCCACTTGCACTAGAGTCAATAATCTAGTTACATTGTGATGAATCGAACACCCATAGAGTTCTGGTGTTGATCATGTTTTGCTCGGGGAAGAGGTTTAGTCAATGGATCTACGACATTCAGATCCGTATGTACTTTGCAAATATCTATGTCTCCATTTTGAACATTTTCACGGATGGAATTGAAACAACGCTTGATGTGCCTTGTCTTCTTGTGAAACCTGGGCTCCTTGGCAAGGGCAATAGCACCAGTGTTGTCACAGAAGACAGTGATTGGCCCCGACGCATTGTGTATGACTCCTAGGTCGGTGATGAACTCCTTCATACATATTGCTTCATGCGTTGCCTCCGAGGCTGCCATATACTCTGCTTCACATGTAGATCCCGCCACGACGTTCTACTTGCAACTGCACCAGCTTACTGCTCCACGATTCAACATATACACGTATCCGGTTTGTGACTTAGAGTCATCCAGATCTGTGTCGAAGCTAGCATCGACGTAACCCTTTACACGAGCTCTTAGTCACCTCCATAAACGAGAAACATGTCCTTTGTCCTTTTCAGGTACTTCAGGATATTCTTGACCGCTGTCCAGTGTTCCGTGCCCGGATTACTTTGGAACCTTCCTACCAAACTTACGGCAAGGTTTACATCAGGTCTAGTGCACAGCATGGCATACATAATAGATCCTATGGCTGAAGCATAGGGGATGACACTAATCTCTTCTTTATCTTTTGCCATGGTCGGGCATTGAGCCGAGCTCAATCTCACACCTTGCAATACAGGCAAGAACCCTTTCTTAGACTGATCCATTTTGAACTTCTTCAATATCTTATCAAGGTATGTGCTTTGTGAAAGACCTATGAGGCGTCTCGATCTATCCCTATAGATCTTGATGCCTAATATGTAAGCAGCTTCTCCAAGGTCCTTCATTGAAAAACACTTATTCAAGTAGGCCTTAATGCTGTCCAAAAGTTCTATATCATTTCCCATCAAAAGTATGTCATCTACATATAATATGAGAAATGCTACAGAGCTCCCACTCACTTTCTTGTAAACGCAGGCTTCTCCACAAGTCTGCATAAACCCAAATGCTTTGATCATCTCATCAAAGCGAATGTTCCAACTCCGAGATGCTTGCACCAGCCCATAAATGGATCGCTGGAGCTTGCATACCTTGTTAGCATTCTTAGGATCGACAAAACCCTCCGGCTGCATCATATACAGTTCTTCCTTAAGATGTCCGTCAAGGAATGCCGTTTTGACATCCATCTGCCATATCTCATAATCAAAGTATGTAGAAATTGCTAACATGATTCAGACGGAATTCAGCTTCGCTACGGGAGAGAAAGTCTCATCGTAGTCAACCCCTTGAACTTACCGACAACCCTTAGCGACAAGTCGAGCTTTATAGATGGTAACATTACCATCCGCGTCCGTCTTCTTCTTAAAGATCCATTTGTTTTCTATTATTCGCCGATCATCGGGCAAGTCTGTCAAAGTCCATACTTTGTTTTCATACATGGATTCTATCTCGGATTGCATGGCTTCAAGCCATTTGTTGGAGTCTGGGCCCGCCATCGCTTCTTCATAGTTCGAAGGTTCACCATTGTCTAACAACATGATTTCCAGGACAGGGTTGCCATACCACTCTGGTGTGGAACGTGTCCTTGTGGACCTACAAAGTTCAGTAGCAACTTGATCCGGAGTACCTTGATCATCATCATTAATTTCCTCTCCAGTCGGTGTAGGCACTGTCGTGGATTTGTCACGGCAGATGTCCTTAGTGTTAGGAATCAGTCGCAAGGCCAACGCATCTATGTGGTAGCTTGAGAGGGGTTGAGTGGGATGAGAGACGCAGGGCGGATCAACACGCAAGACAGGGATTTAGACAGCTTCGGGCCCCGGGAAACATCATCCGGTAAAAACCCTACATGTTGTTTGAGGCTAGGTCTCATTATCATCACGAGGGAGTCGCCGTAAACCGGCTCTCCTCTTTGTGTCTAGCCCTAAGATTGTTTCTTCTTGCTTGTAGCTTGTCCCTCTTTGGGGAGCCCTGCCCCTCCTTATATATGTTGAAGGGGCGGGTTACATGTGAAGTCCTATTAGGATTAGGACTAGTCTATCTCTAATACAAACCGGATACAAGTCCAGGTCTTAACTCCTTGTAAGACAAATATTCATTATGCCTTTCCTCTTAAACCGGCCCACCATAGTATGAACCGGCCTTCATGAACCGCCCGTTGGGCCACCAGGTCTTGTCGGTCCTCGCACCCGCCTGCCGGGTTACCAATGAGTCATGAACCGCCAGGACCTAACGGGTCGCCGGTGAACCGCCAAGTGTCAGCGGGGTCTCAAATAAACCGCCAAGTCCGGCCGGGTTATACTTCCGGCCGGTTTACGCCGCGGGGTATATCCCCGACATTAGACCCCAGTTTAATTTGGATTTGTCCATGTTAAACTGATCTGCAACATAAACACAAGAACAAGTTTGGCGGGTTATGCTCCGGGTTAAGAATTCTTGTAGACCAACACCTGATCATCCTTAAATCCTTGTCATTTCCTCCTTCTAGAAAATCCAAGTCAATAGACCAGCTTCATAATCAATTTGCTCGCAAAAAAATATTGTAAATAAAGAATCCATTTGAATTGGCCTTCAATGCTCTGACTTGACAAAAATATTAGTCTCTGAAATATTCAACTGATATCCAGCCGGTTTGAAGATGTAAAACTTGCCGGTTTATGATTACCACCATTGTCGAGTTATAAAACTGATAATTCCGAGTCATGATTGTTGCAGACACCGGTTCATGATTGTTGCCAATGCTGGTTCATGATTATTAATGACGTCGGGTTGCAGCCACAGGGTCATAATGATTGGTGATGCCGGGTCAACCTAGTTTGCTCAATCAGAGAATTTGAAAATAGTTCTTCGATAATATTATAATACCTGTAGCCCCCAAGTCTTGAGTAGAACAAAGTGATGGCTTAAGACTTGCTTCAACATAAATATTGCCACTTAAGAAGAAATCAATGTTGTTCATCCCAGTCACTTAGTAAAAACTGAATACTCCATATTATGTAGCCCCCAAGTGCCGGGTCATTATGCAATAATGAGCAGCGACTTTGTGAATATAGTCATGTAGATTTGAGCAATGATGTGTAGCCCCCAAGGACCGGCTCAGTAAGATAATATTGAGCTGGGACTTGATATATACTTCAATGAAAATAACATCATATGATGTAACCCCCATCATGGGCTTGAATCCACGTCCATAAGGTTAAGAGCCTTGTGCTTTACCAACTGAGCAGTGGACCCTTCAATATAATGGATTTAACTTGTGTACCTTGAGTTGTTGACAGGAGCAATTGGTAGCCCCCAAGGGCCGGCTCATTATAATGTGATGAGTTGAGTCTTCAATAATATGAGCAAAAAATGACTTTGCATTAGCCCCCAAGTGTCATGGTGCATGCTTGCAGCGACATGAGACTTGCATATTTGATGTAATCTCAATTTAAATAATGTAGCCCCCAAGTGCCGGGTTGTAAGCCTGCAGCAACTCGGGACTATTCCTTCAATTGTAGAATAAATTATATCCATTGATAATATGATAGCCATTGCGCTAAAGCGACTTTGAAAACCTTAATCATAATACTAGTTATTGATAACCATAACAAAAATCCAGCCAAGTTTTGCTATTTGAATAACATAACCCAATGACTTATAAGCGCATGATTCCAATGATGCAATCCAAATATATACTAGCAACTTACAGTCCAAATCCAGGCCGGTTTAATAAACGCCGGCGATTTATAATCATGCTTTATTCAACCTGTTTCTGCATACAACAAGTTTATAGTGTCCTGGCGGTTTACCGCCGGACGGGTCATAATGCCCAACATATAACCTGGGTTTATAACCAAGGCTGCACTTAAGAACAATCAAATATGAAATATATCATACCTGTGATATTGAATCACATCGTTGGTTTACCAATTTTTTGTAGTAAGAGTGATAACCGCAATCTTGAGTAATGGTAACTCCTTTCATACTGTGCCGGTTGATGATAAACCGTACCGGGTTGTGATAAACACCGGTTTAACCATATATAATACTGGCGACTCGTAGTCAAACCAGACCGGGCTGATAGTCTCCGGATCATAACTTGATCCTGTATTGACAATTTGTAATTGAAAGTCAAGCCGGGTTAATGAACACCGATTTACTCCATAATAAGATGGTAACATAAAATCAAACCGGGCAGATAGACTCCGGATTAGGATTTCACCATGTTCCGCCAATTTTTAATTGACAGTTGAACCGGATTAACAATGTCGGTTAAAAAACGCAACAAAAATCAAATAACAGTTATGAAAAAATATGGAAGCAAAGGCAAAATAAAACTATTGCAAATGAGGCTTTACTGAGCCGATCAGATGGTGTTACCATGGTCGGACACGACCAAGCTCCCAATAAGGTGTAGCCATGGTTCAAGTCAGCTAGGTCCCCAACTGAAACTGGGGCATTATGCCGATCAAGTGGCGTGGGAATGGTTCGGGTTCGACCAAGCCCCCAAGTGATTCTGTGGCCTTAGGCTGATCAAGAGGCGTGACTGGTTCAGACTTGACCATGTCCCCAAGTGATCTGGTGGCTTTCGCCTATCAAAAGGTGTCGCATTGGTTCAGACACGACCAAGGCCCCAAGTGATATCACAAAGCTTTTTTGAAAAGCAAATTTCAAGGGGTAAACCGGAGGCCGCTTTAAAACAGAACCACTCCATGTAACCACGCATGATGTAAAAAAGAACAGAGACCCCACTTTATGAAGCAGAAGCCCCCATGAGATCAATAATATGTTAGGCCAATAAGACAGGATATCCATGTTTGAACCGCGCATCATGGCAGCAGGTCCTCTTCGGCAATTTTTAACTTTCTTGGAAGAGATAAGTTCTTCTTGAACCGGGATTTTGAACCGGATATTGAGAGCTTCAAAGCTTTGTGGGAGACATCTTTCCCTTGAACCGGATTGTAAACCGGAATCTTCATTTTCAGCCGGAAATTTTCTGATGGCCTTTCAACTCGAACTTGCGAGAAGTTAATTCCTTTTTGAACCGGACATTTTTAAACCGGATTTGAGCGCTTTGAGAGCTTTGTGGGAGAATATATTTCCCTTGAACCAGATTGTAAACCGGATACTTGAGAGCTTCAGTGAGACTGACTTCCCTTGTGCCGGATTTTAAACCGGAATCCTTTCTGATGATCCGGAACTTCTTCATTGAGCCGGGATTTTGTAACTGTCATATACTTTCTAAGCCGGAAATTTTCTGATGGCCTTCATATAACAGTAGCCTCCTGGACCGGGTTATCTGTCCCTCCATCGTCCTAGGGTTCTTAAATTTGCTGAATCTAGCAAGATTTGTTGAGTCATGTCATCGTAGCCCCCGAGTCTCAAGGTGACTCGAGGAATTGGCTTGAAAATCTTCATATTTGACCATGATATAAACCGACATAACTTGTAGATTATTGATGTTGATAGCACGATGTAAATCCACAGAAGGTTGAGGTGACTGCGGCGGGTTATAAATGATCCCGTATGAGCCGTGTCAGCAACTCGGCCGATGGCTCCTTCCAACTGGCGATTTGAAATTAACCAAACTGTAGTGGCGGCGACTTGTGTGCCTGCCCATTGAACCATCCAGTGAAGACGATGGTTGATAATAAATTGCCTCCAATATTGAAAGAAAGCCGGGCTACCCAAGCTGTGACTTGCTCATACTTCAATAAACAGCCCATGCAGATAGGTGCAGCCCGGTATGTTGATGTAGACCAGGCCGTGAGAAATGGACGGAAAAGATGACCTCAGCATCATAGGCGGCTCAACCAGATGAAACGGTCGCGGTGTTTGAACCGGCGCGGATGAGAGAGTATGTGAACTTTGTGTTTTAGTAATGAACAAAATCCATTTTTTTCACAAATTCTGACTTGATAACCCCCGAGGCTTGAGGCGACTCGAGGAGTCATCTTCAAGCTCTTTGTTCCTGAAATAAAACACATGAATGCATTACACCGTTCGTGATATATAAAACAAAATTAAATAATAATTTTGATGACTTTGTCAACTTGTGTTCGAGTTGTTAATCGTTTGACTCGACTAAGTAGGCTCACGCGTGGACTTTTTTCGTGGAATATGATATATTCAAGGTCGACAAAGTCCATGATAAGCATCAGAGTCTATTGACAATACCATACCCACTACTTGGTCGGTTACGAGTTGCATCTGACTTAGTAAAGAACGAACATAAAATTATTTCGCTGATATGTAGGGTACCCATGTTTGAACTGTGCATCGTGGCAAATAGTCCTCTTTGGTAACCTTACGACTCAACTTTATGAGAAGAAATGATAGGCCCCAACATTAACTCAAAGGTGCCGGATATATTTAATTGGCTGGAAAAAAATGAAATTTAAATGTAAAAGTGACTTAGCTTGTTTTTGTGATGTGGCATAAGCCAGCGAAGTCGGAGATGGTCCAGCGGGAGTCGTAAGCAGGTAACCTGACTGACGGCTGGAGACAGCGGCGAGAGCCGGAATTTTGCAGACTTCGCAGCGCGAGATTGCTGAACCGGAGGTGGCATGATCCGAGCCTTCTTAGCTCGAGTCTAAGAAGATCACGATGTTGGTGAAGCCGGGCGCGATGGACTCCGAAATTTGTCAACAGTGGATGTCGACGTTGTTGTTGAAGCCAACCGTGGCGTTGTAAGCCGGTGCGGACGGGCGAGTCGATCGGAGGCGCAGTAAAACCGCGCGGACGGGTGGCTCGGCCTTGTCATGTTGATGTAAATTGGGCCGCAGAGGCCGCAACTTTGACGTGAACAATTGTCCTGCATCAAAAAACATTGCAAGCCTGAATAATTGTTTTTTGACAAAAAATAATACGTGCTAATAAAATAGACTTTAGATGGATAGCACCTGATTTGTTTAGGCCAGAAATAACCCGCCATGAAATTGATGATTCGGCTGTGGGAGCAGACAGATGAGTCAGCCCGGTGTTATAAGCCGGTGCGGACGAGCAAATTGTCCTCTGCGTTGTAATCCGTCGCGGACGCGTGGACCGGCCGCGAGGGCGGACGGGCGAGTCGTCCGTGGTGTTGGTAATGCAGTGCAGACGGGTGAATCGACCGGCGCGTTGATGTAAACCGGACCGCGATACTCCTTGGCACTACCACTTGATTCCTTTGAATAGGGACCACTTGATTCATGAACTCCGTGCATGGAGCCAGCTGCCGCTAGAACAACGTGGCCGAGGCGCCGACTCAGTTCTCCATCATTTGGGGCGGCTTAGAAGTAATGACTGCGGCAGACGGCGGGTTGTGTTGCACGAGGCCCAGTGGCTTGAGGCAGAAACGATAGAGGCAGACGACAACTCTAGGCGGTTCAATAGTACTCATGGCTGATTTGACCCAAAAAATAATCAAAAAACGAATCTGGATCTTGTTGTATAGATTATCCTTTCCCAAAACCAGAGTCTTCACGTGGATCTTTGTGAGCTGACCGAACATAGCTTTATCAATTGAGGAATAGTGAATTAGCCTAGTCCTTCGCGTATAGCAAACAGATGGACTTTTAGGCAATAATTCGCCTGGGAACTTGTGCCCTTGTAGATTTGCCCCTCGGTATGGCAAATGGATATTACCATACGCCTTGGATTTGCCTGCTACCACCGCTGTGAATTTCCTCCGAACTTGTGCGTACACACCGCCACACGCAGCAGATAATCTCGCGTGCGTGTTTGTTTTGTTTCCGGTTCAAAGTACTACTCCTTAGATTTGACCTGGCCTTCACTTTTAGGAAAAGGCGTGACTGAGATTCCCTCGAGACTTGGAGCCACACGCGGCTGCAACAAGTTTTTTCCTTCGATCCGAAAAGTGAGACGCTTTTGATGGATTTCTGCAACGGAGCAAAAGGAATCTCCAGTTGGTTTCAGCGACCTTCGTAGGCAGCAGAATCCGATCCAGATGGATCACCTGGTTACGTGTGGCCACGCGTGCAACCCTAAATTTTCCTTGAACCTTAAATCTCATAAATCTTCAAATCTGGACTGATGAACTTGACGCTGATGAAAATCCTTTCAAACCAGCTTTTTTTTATCCGAAAAATCTGGCGAACTTCTCGAAACCCTTAGGAAAGATCCCTCCAAGAACTCAACACCACCGTGCGCAGGCCCCACGGTGGGCGCCAACTGTCGTGGATTTGTCACGGCAGATGTCCTTAGTGTCAGGACTTAGTCGCGAGGCCAACGCATCTATGTGGTAGCTTGAGAGGGGTTGAGTGGGACGAGAGACTAGGGGCGGATCAACATGCAAGACATGGATTTAGACAGCTTCGGGCCCTGGGAAACATCATCCGGTAAAAACCCTACATGCTGTTTGAGGCTAGGTCTCATTATCATCACGAGGGAGTCGTCGTAAACCGGCTCTCCTCTTTGTGTCTAGCCCTAAGATTGTTTCTTCTTGCTTGTAGCTTGTCCCTCTTTGGGGAGCCCTGCCCCTCCTTATATATGTTGAAGGGGCGGGTTACATGTGGAGTCCTATTAGGATTAGGACTAGTCTATCTCTAATACAAACCGGATACAAGTCCAGGTCTTAACTCCTTGTAAGACAAATATTCATTATGCCTTTCCTCTTAAACCGGCCCACCATAGTATGAACCGGCCTTCATGAACCACCCGTTGGGCCACCAGTTCTTGTCGCTCCTCGCACCCGCCTGCCGGGTTACCAATGAGTCGTGAACCGCCAGGACCTAACGGGTCGCCGGTGAACCGCCAAGTGTCAGCGGTGTCTCAAATAAACCGCCAAGTCCGGCCGGGTTAGACTTCCGTCCGGTTTACGCCGCGGGGTATATCCCCGACAGGCACAACACGAACATTTTCCTGAGCTGCACTACTTTCCGGTTCAAGAGGTAGTACTTCATCGAGTTCTACTTTCCTCCCACTTACTCCTTTCGAGAGAAACTCTTTTTCCAGAAAGGATCCGTTCTTGGCAACAAAGATCTTGCCCTCGGATCTTAAGTAGAAGGTATACCCAATGGTTTCCTTAGGGTATCCTATGAAGACGCATTTTTCCGACTTGGGATCGAGCTTTTCAGGTTGAAGTTTCTTGACATAAGCATCGCCTCCCCAAACTTTTAGAAACGACAGCTTAGGTTTCTTCCCAAACCATAATTCATACGGTGTTGTCTCAACGGATTTAGATGGAGCCCTATTTAAAGTAAATGTAGCTGTCTCTAGAGCGTATCCCCAAAATGATAGCGGTAAATCGGTAAGAGACATCATAGATCACACCATATCCAATAGAGTGCGATTATGATGTTCGGACACACCGTTACGCTGAGGTGTTCCAGGCGGCATGAGTTGTGAAACGATTCCACATTTCCTTAAGTGCGTACCAAATTCGTGACTTAAATATTCTCCTCCATGATCTGATCGTAAGAATTTTATCTTTCGGTCACGTTGATTCTCTACATCATTCTGAAATTCCTTGAACTTTTCAAAGGTCTCAGACTTGTGCTTCATCAAGTAGACATACCCATATCTACTCAAGTCATCAGTGAGAGTGAGAACATAACGATATCCTCCGCGAGCCTCAACGCTCATTGGACCACACACATCAGTATGTATGATTTCCAATAAGTTGGTTGCTCTCTCCATTGTTCCGAAGAACAGAGTCTTGGTCATTTTGCCCATGAGGCATGGTTCGCATGTGTCAAATGATTCATAATCGAGAGACTCCAAAAGTCCATCAGCATGGAGCTTCTTCATGCGCTTGACACCAATGTGACCAAGACGGCAGTGCCACAAGTATGTGGGACTATCGTTATCAACTTTACATCTTTTGGTATTCACACTATGAATATGTGTGACATTACGTTCGAGATTCATTAAGAATAAACCATTGACCATCGGGGCATGACCATAAAACATATCTCTCATATAAATAGGACAACCATTATTCTCGGATTTAAATGAGTAGCCATCTCGTATTAAACGAGATCCAGATACAATGTTCATGCTCAAACTTGGCACTAAATAACAATTATTGAGGTTTAAAACTAATCCCGTGGGTAAATGTAGAGGCAGCATGCCGACGGCGATCACATCGACCTTGGAACCATTCCCGACGCGCATCGTCACCTCGTCCTTCGCCAGTCTCTTCTTATTCTGCAGCTCCTGCTGTGAGTTACAAATATGAGCAACGGCACCGGTATCAAATACCTAGGAGTTACTACGAGTACTGGTAAGGTACACATCAATTACATGTATATCAAATATAGCTTTAGTGTTGCCGGCCTTCTTGTCTGCTAAGTATTTGGGGCAGTTCCGCTTCCAGTGACCCTTCCCTTTGCAATAAAAGCACTCAGTCTCAGGCTTGGGTCCATTCTTTGACTTCTTCCCGGCAACTGGCTTACCGGGTGCGGCAACATCCTTGCCGTCCTTCTTGAAGTTCTTATTACCCTTGTCCTTCTTGAACTTGGTGGTTTTATTGACCATCAACACTTGATGTTCTTTCTTGATTTCTACCTCTGCTGACTTCATCATTGAAAATACTTCAGGAATAGTTTTCACCATCCCATGCATATTGTAGTTCATCACAAAGCTCTTGTAGCTCGGTGGGAGCGACAGAAGGATTCTGTCAATGACCGCCTCGTCCGGGAGGTTAATGTCCAGCTGGGACAGGCGGTTGTGCAACCCAGACATTTTGAGTATGTGCTCACTGACAGAACTATTTTCCTCCATCTTACAACTATAGAACTTTTTGGAGACTTCATATCTCTCGACCCGGGCATGAGCTTGGAAAACCATTTTCAGCTCCTCGAACATCTCATATGCTCCGTGTTGCTCAAAATGCTTTTGGAGCCCGGTTCTAAGCTGTAAAGCATGCTGCACTGAACGAGGGAGTAATCATTAGCACGTGACTGCCAAGCGTTCATAATGTCTTGGTTCTCTAGGATGGGTTCTTCACCTAGCGTCCCTTCTAGGACATATGCTTTCTTTGCAGCTATGAGGATGATCCTCAGGTTCCGGACCCCGTCCATATAGTTGCTGCCATCATCTTTCAGCTTGGTTTTCTCTAGGAACGTGTTGAAGTTCATGTTGACATGAGCGTTGGCCATTTGATCTACAAGACATATTTTGCAAAGACTTTAGACTAAGTTCATGATAATTAAGTTCATCTAATCAAATTATTTAATGAACTCCCACTCAGATTTGACATCCCTCTAGTCATCTAAGTGTTACACGATCCGAGTAGACTAGGCCGTGTTCGATCATCACGTGAGATGGACTAGTCATCATCGGTGAACATCTCCATGTTGATCGTATCTTCCATACGACTCATGTTCGACCTTTCGGTCTCTGTGTTCCGAGGCCATATCTGTACATGCTAGGCTCGTCAAGTTAACCTAAGTGTTTTTTGCATGTGTAAATCTGTCTTACACCCGTTGTATGTGAATGTAGGAATCTATCACACCCGATCATCACATGGTGCTTCGAAACGACGAACTTTAGCAATGGCGCATAGTTAGGGAGAACGCTTTCTTGAAATTGTTATAAGGGATCATCTTATTTACTCCCGTCGTTCTAAGTAAACAAGATGCATAAACATAATAAACATCACATGCAATTATATAGTAGTGACATGATATGGCCAATATCATATAGCTCCTTTGATCTCCATCTTCGGGGCTCCATGATCATCTTCGTCACCGGCATGACACCATGATCTCCATCATCATGATCTCCATCATCATGTCTCCATGAAGTTGCTCGCCAACTATTACTTCTACTACTATGGCTAACGGTTTAGAAATAAAGTAAAGTAATTACATGACGTTAAATCATTGACACGCAGGTCATACAATAATTAACACAACTCCTATGGCTCCTGCCGGTTGTCATACTCATCGACATGCAAGTCGTGATTCCTATTACAAGAACATGATCTCATACATCACAATATATCATTCATCATTCATCACAACTTTTGGCCATATCACATCACAAGGCAATTGCTGCAAAAACAAGTTAGACGTCCTCTAATTATTGTTGCATCTTTTACATGGCTGCAATAGGGTTCTAGCAAGAACGTTTTCTTACCTACGAAAAAGCCACAACGTGATTTGTCAACTTCTATTTACCCATCATAAGGACCCTTTTCATTGAATCCGCTCCAACTAAAGTGGGAGAGACAGACACCCGCTAGCCACCTTATGCAACTAGTGCATGTCAGTCGGTGGAACCTGTCTCACGTAAGCGTACGTGTAAGGTCGGTCCGGGCCGCTTCATCCCACAATACCGCTGAAGCAAAATAAGACTAGTAGCGGCAAGAAAGTTGACAACATCTATGCCCACAACAGATTTGTGTTCTACTTGTGCAATAGAGAACTACACATAGACCTAGCTCATGATGCCACTGTTGGGGAACATTGCATAAAATAAAAAATTTCCTACATTCACCAAGATCCATCTATGAGTTCATCTAGCAACAAGAGAGGGGAGTGCATCTACATACCCTTGTAGATCGCGAGCGGAAGCATTCAAGAGAATGAGGTTGAGGGAGTCGTACTCGTCGTGATCCAAATCACCAGAGATCCTAGCGCCGAACGGACGGCACCTCCGCGTTCAACACACGTATGGTCAGCGTGACGTCTCCTCCTTCTTGATACAGCAAGGGGGAAGGAGAGGTTGATGAAGATCCAGCAGCACGACGGCGTGGTGGTGGATGCAGCAGAGTTTCGGTAGGGCTTCGCCAAGCGACTATGGGAGGAGGAGGTGTAGTAGTAGCAAGGGGAGAGGGAGGCGCCAAGACTTCAGGGTGCGGCTGCCCTCCCTCCCCCTCCTTTATATGGGCCCCTAGGGGGGCGCCGGCCCTGGAGATGATATCTCCCAGGGGGGCGGCGGCCAGGGGGGTGGAGTGCCCCCCAAGGCAAGTAGAGGCGCCCCCCACCCTAGGGTTTCCAACCCTAGGCGCAGGGGGCCAAGGGGGGCGCACCAGCCCACCAGGGGCTGGTCCCCTCCCACTTCAGCCCACGGGGCCCTACGGGATAGGTGGCCCCACCCGGTGGACACCCGGGACCCTTCCGGTGGTCCCGGTACAATACCGGTGACCCCCGAAACTCTCCCGATGGCCGAAACTGCACTTCCTATATATAATTCTTTACCTCCGGACCATTCCAGAACTCCTCGTGACGTACGAGATCTCATCTGGGACTCCGAACAACTTTTGGTTTGCTGCATACTCATATCTCTACAACCCTAGCGTCACCGAACCTTAAGTGTGTAGACCCTACGGGTTCGGGAGACACGTAGACATGACCGAGACGGCTCTCCGGTCAATAACCAACAGCAGGATCTGGATACCCATGTTGGCTCCCACATGCTCCTCGATGATCTTATCAGATGAGCCACGATGTCGAGGATTCAATCAACCCCGTATACAATTCCCTTTGTCAATCGGTATGTTACTTGCCCGAGACTCGATCGTCGGTATCCCAATACCTCGTTCAGTCTCGTTACCGGCAAGTCACTTTACTCGTACCGTAATGCATGATCCCGTGACCAGACACTTGGTCACTTTGAGCTCATTATGATGATGCATTATCGAGTGGGCCCAGAGATACCTCTCCGTCATACGGAGTGACAAATCCCAGTCTCGATCCGTGTCAACCCAACAGACACTTTCGGAGATACCTGTAGTGCACCTTTATAGTCACCCAGTTATGTTGTGACATTTGATACACCCAAAGCACTCCTACGGTATCCGGGAGTTACACGATCTCATGGTCTAAGGAAAAGATAATTGACATTTGAAAAGATCTAGCAAACGAACTACACGATCTTGTGCTTTGCTTAGGATTGGGTCTTGTCGATCACATCATTCTCCTAATGATGTGATCCGGTTATCAACGACATCTAATGTCCATAGTTAGGAAACCATGACTATCTGTTGATCAACGAGCTAGTCAAGTAGAGGCTCACTAGGGACATATTATGGTCTATGTATTCACACGTGTATTACGATTTCCAGATAATACAATTATAGCATGAATAAAAGACAATTATCATGAACAAGTAAATATAATAATAATCCTTTTATTATTGCCTCTAGGGCATATTTCCAACATGATCTCCCCCTGCCGTACAATGGAATCCTTGGTCGTCCAGCCTTGGCAAAATTTATGGTGGCATCCCACTATGCCTAAAACGCACTGAAGATGCCAGGGCCGATGGGCGTCATTTCCATCAGGTCAGACAAGAAGGACACCATCATATGCGTGGACAAGATGTACCGAGACGCCATCACTGTCGAGGCTGTGGAAGCAGCAGCTCCCGCCAAGGAAAACAAGAAAATGAAGAAAGCTAGCAAAGATACCGGCAAGGAATTTGGGAAGCGCACCTCTCCGGAGTGTACTGCTCCCGTCGATGATTTTCCCGAAAGCTCCACTAGCAAGAGATCCAAGATTGCTGCACCTACTGTGAAGAAGGTCCCGGCAGGGTAGGTGGGCGCTGATGGTACATTCACCATCAGCTCCACCCTTGACGACAAATAGGAAAGTGCACTCGTTGCCTTCCTGCGGGCGAATGTCGATGTGTTTGCTTGGCAACCATCTGACATCCCTGCGTTCCTAGGGAGGTAATCGAGCACCACCTAGCTATCTGCCCCCATGCCTGACCCATCAAGTAGAAGGTCAGGAAGCAAGCTTTGGAGCGGCAACAATTCATTGCCGAGGAAATCATGAAACTTGAAGTGGCTGGTTTGGTCAGAGGAGTATTGCACCCAACATGGTTGGCAAACCCAGTTGTGGTGCGCAAGGCGAATGGGAAATGGAGGCTTTGCATAGACTTTAGAGACCTGAATAAAGCATGCCCGAAGGACCCATTCCCCTTGCCGAGCATCGATCAGATCATGGATTCCACTCACGGGTGTGATCTACTTTCCTTCTTGGATGCCTACTCCGGGTACCATCAGATCTTCATGTCCAAGGAAGACGAGGAGAAGACCGTCTTCATAACCCCATGTGGCACGTACTGCCTCGTACGGATGCCCTTTGGGTTAAAGAGCGCCGGATCCACTTTTGCAAGGGCAGTGCAAATTGGTTTCGAGCCTCAATTGCATAGGAATATTGAGGCTTACATGGATGAAATAGTAGTCAAGACCCAGGACAAATCAACTCTCATTCAGGACTTGGAAGAGACCTTTACAAATCTGCGCAAGATCAACTTGAAGTTGGACCCTGAGAAGTGTGAGTTTGGCGTTCCCTCCAGCAAGTTACTTGGTTTCTTTGTGTCCCACCAGGGGATAGAGGCCAATCACGACAAGATCAAGCCGATCGAGCAGATTCAAGCACCCAAGACGGTCAAAGACATGAGGCACTTAACCGATGTGTTGTCATGCTGAGTAGATTCATTTCCATGTCTGTTGAGCATGCCTTGCCGTTCTTCAAAATTCTAAAGAAAGCAGGACCAATGAAGTGGACCCCGGAAGCAGAAGCAGCACTGTGAGACCTGAAAGCCTATCTTTCCTCTGCTCCCACCTTGGTTTCTCCTAAACCACAAGAACCATGGCTGCTATACTTAGCGGCAACCAATCAAGTGGTTAGTGCAACATTGGTGGTGCAATGGGAAGTAGATGAAGGAGCAGCTGTAGCTACTGTCCCCTCTGGAGAAGGAAGTGAACCTATCCCGACAAGACCCAGTACCAATCAAGAGAAAGAAGGGCAGAATGATAGAGATGATTCCAAGACTGCGGCAAAGAAGAAGGTGGTGCAGCAGCCGGTGTGCTTTGTCAGCTCCCTATTACAGGGGGCCAGATCAAGGTACTTTGGCATGCAAAAGTTGATTTTTGGCCTCATCATGGGAACGAGGAAACTGCGCCACTACTTCCAAGCCCATGAGATCACAGTTGTCACCCGCTTCCCTTTGCAATGCATACTAAGGAACACGGCGGCCACTGGCAGAATTGTGGAATGGGCTTTGGAGTTATCAAGCTTTGGTCTGAAGTTTGAGAGCACGTCAACCATTCAAAGTAGAGCAATGGCGGAGTTTCATCGCGGAATGGACACCAACTACAGATGAATAAACACCGGAAACAGTTGTCCCCGGCAGGGAGGCCCCCCAAGAATGGATCATGTACTTTGACGATGCCTTCTCACTGCAAGGTGCGGGAGCTGGCATGCTCCTTGTCGAACCCACAGGAGAGCACCTCAAGTACATGGTCCAAATGCAATTTCCTTGGGAGAAAGTGTCACACACTGATTTTCATGCCACTACACTTAAGCTAACAATCATGATAAAATGTGGTTTGACAAAAACTTTTGAGTGTTTTGGACCTTGCCTTGATTGGTTTTTGTTTGTTGTTTGCAAGTGCTCTAAAAATAAAATAAATCCTCCAACTCTTATACTCCTCCTCCTTGATCCAAAAACCTTTACCAATGATCATGCCATGTGTATAGGACATAAAAATAATTTCTTGCAAAAATAATTTGGCCAAATAGTATTTTCAAAAATTAGTTTTTTGAAAAACCCCTGAATTGAGATTTGCACTACAAGTACTTAATTAAGGGCAGTAAAAATCTTTACAAAAATATATTTGACTCCTATTAGATATATGACACCCATAAACCCCAAAAATATAATTTTAAAAGTTATTTTCCTATTTTATTTAAAAACTTTTTCTTAAGGCCAGAAATGGTATTTAATAGGGAAAAATTATTTTATTGTTTAAAAATATTTGACAAAAATCAAGGAAACTCAGTGGGCATATATTAACCATATATAAGAGTTTCAACACATGGTCATGTTCAAAATATTGGACAAAACCTCCCAAAACCATTTCTGCCAATTTCAAGGATTTGAAATATTTCTACAGGAAATATTTTCATAAAAATCTAAGAAAATTCGATGATGTCACAATTGCCCTATTTGGTGATCTTGCCAAGTCTCATGTCTTGGAGAACAAGATAACATCATCAAATCCCCTCAAAACCATTTCTGTCCATTTTGAAGTTTGAGCAACTTTACATTGCCAAACATGTCCAAATGTTCTCAAACATTTTGAACATGCTCAAATGGTCTAATCATTCATCTAGACCAAATGGAACAAGTTGGAGAAAATGTTATATTGATCAAGTGCCCCAAAACCCTCTCTGACCAGAATCTAATTTGAACAACTTTGTTCTACCAACTTTCTCTACTTGACCCCAACTTTGGTGAGCATATTCACATGACCAAATGAGGACACTACACCAAGTGGTGCATCAAGGAGAAGTGATGTTCTCAACTAGATCTGCACAAGTTCATTTCTGCTGATTTCTAGGGTTTACAAAAGTTGCATTGGCAACTTTGCCCAAATGGACTCAACCTTGGTGTAACCTATTATTATCTCATTCCATTTGACCCTGTCAAGCCTCATTACAAGAGGATTTCATCTTGTTGCCCAAAACCATATCAAACACCTTCTGTATGTTAACTAAAAACCCTGTTTGGGGCTCTTCCACTAATCTCCATGAGCTCCAATTTTTACCATAGCCCGTCCTAGTCCCCTTGCACCTCCAGTAGCAATGGAAAATCCACAGCTCAATTATTGGAGCGGTAAAACCCCACTGTCTCTCTCTGGACAGCTCATTTCCCTCTCTCCCTCAACCTCTCTCCTCTCCTACTGGCTGTCCAGGGCATCCAAGGCCCTCTCCCCTTTGGTTACTCCTCCCTAAACAACCTAGACACAAGTGGCTGTGCCCTACAAGCCAAAGGCATGCCCTGGCATGCAATTGGCGTGCTCCAGAGCGCGCTACAGTGCACACCCGCACTGTAGCCGCCCCTTCCAACCGCCTCCGGCCACCTCGGGCCTCCCCAGCATGCCCTACGATGTGCCTCGATGTCTGAGACACGCCATGCCTCTGTACCCCTCCTTCTTCTCCCTCCTCTCGCCCCAGCTCGCACGCGCGCCGGCTGCCCGAGCGCTCCAATGATCGACCTCACACGCGTGGTGCCCCTGCCCCCTGCTCTCTCTTTTCTCTCCCTAGCTCTGGACCGAATCCAGGAACGCCCCAGACACACCACGACTAGCTCCCGTGACCCACGGCGACGGCAATGAGCTCGCCGGCGCACGGCCCCATGGTGCACCTCGCCCCCTTATATTTAAGGTCACCCCCGAGCCTCTTCTCCACTCCTTTGGCTCTCTCTCCCTCCCATGCACCCCTTGGACCAACCCACACCTCCCCTCGTGCCCTCCTGCTCCCTCCATGGCCGGAGTGCCGCCGTCGGGCTCCGCCTAAATTCTGGCTATCCCGAGCCTCTCCTCTCTCCCTAGACACTCCAGTGCCCCCTCACCACCACCAACGACCCGCCCCGCAACCTATTACCTCCTCCCCCACACCTGCCGCGCGGTGGCAAATCTCGCCGACGGCCTCCTCCCCGGCCACCCAAGCCATTGCCGCTGCAGCCTCCCACGGCATGCGTGCAGCACATGGATGGGTGCATCATGGTCCCCTGGGCACGCCAGTGGGCAGAGCATCGCCGGAGACGCCCTGTGGCGCCGGCAAATCACTGCTGACGCCGCCCCTTGCCTCTGCTCTGTTCGAGTGGGAGGTTGGGGATGAACCCGACAGGTGGGCCCCGCGTGTCGGCGACCCAGCGGCTGGGCCCGCCCGTTTAAGTGGAGACGGCTTCGGCCGGATCCACTTTCCTCGCGCGTTGGTGCACGCTGTGAACCCGCCTCCGACGTCGCCCAATCTGCCCGTCCAGCCGAGCCACTGGACCGGCCCACTGCTAAAATCCACCCAGTGCGCTGGATAAGGGTAAAACCCTTTCCCTTTTCCTTTTTTATTTTCTGTAAACTTGTAATATCCATAAACAATTCAAATAGTGTCCAAATTTGATGATTCAAATTTCCAGAGACTCCATAAATCAAGTCCTATTTAATAGGCCATAGTGGACATTTTTGTTGTCCTTGGTTTTCACTGAACCTCTTAAAAAGGTCATTTATCCACATAAGTCCACTTCAAAAATCCACATTATATTCATTTCAACTCCAAATCCAGTGAAAGCAATTTCTAAATGTTTCTAAAATCATGCCTGAATTAATGGGTACTTTTACTCATTTTTATAAAATGGCATTCTGTGTACAACTTGTGGATCCATCAAATCCATTGATTCCATCATATTGAAATGTTTAGAGATGTCCATTGATCAAATCCTAATGAAACCACTTTGGTCACCCCTCATATGACCAGAGGTATCCAAGAGAAGTCCAACTCATATTTTTAGAGCACTTTTATTTTCTACCTTGCTGTGTTGCTTATTATGATTGTTTCGACGTTAGTTGATGAAGTAGACGGAGTACTTGGAGAAGGACCAGAAGATTTCAAGACTCTGATGAACGAGGAAAGCAGCCCTTTGACCATGTCTCTGATACCCTTTTTATGCATGTCATATGGCACCATATTGTTGTTGCAACGGAATCATGATGAGGTGGTAACCACTTTGATGGTTTGCCACCGTACTTCCTCGTTGATACTTGCATTATGCATGACCCTACCTTCTTATGAGGGTTATGCCGGTAGGAGTAGATAGGATGCTAAAGTAGATGCTACGCAAAAAGGGACGGGTATATGCATGGTGAAGGAGACAAAGTATTTTCAAAAGACTTTTTCGAAAACCCCGTCGGGTGCCACTTATGCCCGAGGGAGATGGTGAGATGGGTAACCACTTGATGACGAAGTGGTGTACCGAGGCAAGTGTGTGTGTTGTTTTCGAAAACGGATTAGATTTAAGATTTGTCGACTGTCCCAACCTTACATGCGCAACCACTCTACCATTATATGGGAAATGGCATTATTGATTACCTAGGCCGATGCTAGCTTGGAGCCCGCATTACTAGTGACGGGGGAGAGTTGGTGCTCTCTCTCGGGACGAGGTCATGCCAGGTAGGGCGGCCATGACTGTCTTTACAGGGCACCGGATACACCGTTGTGTCCCCTCTCGGATGTTACGATCTCGAGTGAGTCTCGTATGATGTACATCGTGAGGATACGGAACAACGAGTGGACTCCTTGTTAGTGTCGTCTAGGGAAAGATAGTGATCGTGTGCTTACCCCGGGTACTTGACGTATCGCGGGTCGTGGATGACACGGAAGTCCCCTGGATCTTGTGGGTATAGTGTGCAACCTCTGCAGAGTGTAAAACTATTCGAATAGCCGTGTCCACGGTCAAGGACAGTTGGGCGGTGCTGCTTAAACTACGTCCAGAGTTTCACAACCGGGTGTGTGTGTTGATAAAACTACTCGGGTCAAGTCAAAGGACTTGATGTGATTGAGATGGGTTGGTGCCCACTCTATTTATGTTGATACCTGTAACCTGTCCTCATGGTTACTTGAATTCTCTTGATGCATGTCTTACAAGTTGTTGAACATGTCATTGCACTCAAAACTAGCTTTCTGCAAAAATTTACCTATATCATGCATTGTTGTATCTTGAACCAAAACATGGGTTGCTTGCGAGTACATTCAAAGTACTCATTGGCTTGCCACTGGTTATTTAATTGACTAGGCATGGAAGAACCAGAGTTCGAAGAAGAGTTCTTTGGAGACGAACATGCGAACTAGGACGCTTTCCCAATCAGATAGCCTGTAGGGTTAAGGCAGATGGCATGGGTCCAAGTTATCGACGAAGATTTCCGCTGCAATGTTATACTCAATACTTGACCATAATGGTCCTACTTGTGTAAAACGGTATGTATGGATGTAAGACTCTTGTTATTCAGCTTCTGTGTGTTCAGTGGGCATTGATCTCTGGGATCATTGTACACGTGCATTCGGTGATCTCGACTTATGAGTCGGGGTCCCCACAGAGCTGGTATCAGAGCCATCCTGACTGTAGGAAGCCTTAGTTAGCATGGTCGTTTGTTAGGGTAAAACTATTTCCAAAACAACTACTAGTTTTCAAAACTAACTATACTTCTCCTCCCTTCTCAGTTTTTCGAAAACTAAGGTATACTTTCCTTATTAATCTCTTCCCCTTCAAAACCTTTGGTCGCTAGAACCCTTATGCCCTGACCACTGGATTCCTTGTAATCCTCGTGGATAATCTAGAAGGAAGATGCCTTGCCAGACGTTCACCCACATCTCCTGAACACAAGATTGGCGACATCACAACAAGACGATACCAACAGAAGATACATCCTCAAGGAATGAGGACCTGAAGACCCAGGAGATGGTGACACCCTTGACACTGCCCCAAGATGATGCAACCTTAGCCTACGATGATCAGGGCATAGGATATGCAAGATCATGATATACATCGCTAATAGAGTAACCCTGTCACTACCGTTGTTGTATCGGCAACCACCGATGGATGAGAACCTAGCCATTTGGTCCGCCTCACCATAGTGAGCAGGAAAATGGTTCTCCTCATCCCCCACTCTTGGTGTCGATGTTGTCATCAACGTAACTGACATGATGGACCTCTATTATGCCTTGATAATGTCATTGCATAAAGGATTACCTACCTGGTACCATCGACGGCTTAGAAGACAAAAAGGGATCGTCGTGATTAAGAAGACAATAGAAGACCAAGACAATGCCAGTTACGAGGAGCCACCGTCACCCCATCACTTCAACAGGCGAGAAGTTGCTGAAGACTCTTCAGGCTCAACCTAGATCGTTCCGTCAAACAACTACTTGAGACATAGTGACACCTGAGGAAAACTCAGAAGACTGCATGAGGCACAAGGCACGACTACTGAGTCTGAGAACCCCTAGGGTAGGATGAGTCATGTACCCCCTATGCGCAGTTGAGTCTGTATGGTAGTTCGAATAGAACCATGTTGAGTGTTGCTTATTTTTATTTGTTTGTGTTTTGATATAGGTCGCACTTTTTCCCTAGGCAACAAGTATGCGACTATATCACCTTCCTTACCTTGCTTTTTCTGTTTGGCCGTTTTTGCACCTGTTTGTTTGCACTTGCACTATAGAACCCCCTTTAGGCATTCCCCTCCTCTATGCTACTTTTCCCTCTCATCTCTTTCCTCAACTAAAGACAAGCAAGACAATATGCACCAAGGATTCCACCTCGGCGACCAACAAGCACTGAAGACTTTTGCTACAACCTCCTCGACCAAGTATAACCCCGTATGTTTACACCTCAATATTAGAAACCTATTCCTATACCCTTCGAGACTTCATAAGATACCCTAGCTCGAATGCTTAACCATGTGCTTAACCCACAAAAATGCAAGAGAACCAGCTAAGCCTCCGTAACCTTGCACTGGGTTCATTAGGGAACTAGTGGACATAGTGAACAAGCGCATTATCACCCTAAGATAGCACCAAAACTGACGATGCCATAGGGAAGACCAATTTAAGGATTTGGGAACAGAGGACTAATGACTTGATGAGTTTGTGTCAGTGACTTTGAGGAATTATCTGATACTTTTGGTGGATTATAAGGCTTTCATGTTGAACTTGGTGGAATCATGTTAATAGGGTAGCATAGCTTTCAGTACCCCTGAGTAAATTGGATTTAGTAGGACAATTACGGTCGCAAGATGAAATTCTTGGAAGTATTTGGATTTAACTTAGCCATGAGGATATGAATAACATGAGTGATGATTGGAGTTGACCTATATGAGATGATTCTTTTGGTAATATGAGGTGAAGACTAGGTACAACTATTGGCATCTCAGAAACTGTGCTCAAGGATGGGATGATAAACATTCACTCGCACACTAGAATCCTTGAAACCCTTACGCCCTACCAAGCCACAACATGGTCGGATCCTGACCTTGGGCTTTGGCTCTAGATCGATAAGACCTTGGTCAATACTCAACCGTGACCATCACCAATGCCTCAGCCCACTTTACGTACCCCATAGACTTCATGGAGTGCTTGGACAAGTTAGTTGCCATCTTTCTTTGATGACATACTTACTCGAAGATGTAAGAAGAATCGTTGAGCTGGTCAAGGAACATCTGAAGATTGTCATGCCAAGGAGGAAGGACTACCACCATCATCAAGAAGTAAACATCCGCGTCGAAGACCAGGTGTATCTGCAAGCCACTTCTCTCTAAGGAACCAAGTATTTCCATGACAAGGAGACCCACACCAAGATTCATTGGCCCCCTTTTGAGATCACTACAATTAACAACCCCCTCTAAGATCACTACAAGACGTAAAGAAGACAGTTACCAGCTGGAGTTGCCACCTGAGTTACCTGATGTGCACAATGCTTTCCATGCATCACAACCCCGGAAGTGTTTTCAACTTCCTAACTTGCCCGATCTCTACGAGAACATTAACCACCGAGCCATCGACCCTAGCCCAATCTAACCTACCGCGAGCTACCCATTAGCAACCTGGATCAAGAAGAGCGTCATACACGAAGCCACACCATCAAGTACTTCAAGCTCAATGGAGCACTACACGGAAGCAGAAGCAACATGAGGACTTGAAGACTACCCCAGATCCAAGTTTCTGTATCCCTTTCCACGCCGAGTTTGGGAATCTCGGGGACGAGATTCTTGTAAGGGGGGTAGGTCTGTCACACCCTGATTTTCATGCCACTACACTTAAGCTAACAATCATGATAAAATGTGGTTTGACAAAAACTTTTGAGTGTTTTGGACCTTGCCTTGATTGGTTTTTGTGTGTTGTTTGCAAGTGCTCTAAAAATAAAATAAATACTCCAACTCTTATACTCCTTCTCCTTGATCCAAAAACCTTTCCCAATGATCATGCCATGTGTATAGGACATAAAAATAATTTCTTGCAAAAATAATTTGGCCAAATAGTATTTTCAAAAATTAGTTTTTTCAAAAACCCCTGAATTGAGATTTGCACTGCAAGTACTTAATTAAGGGCAGTAAAAATCTTTACAAAAATATATTTGACTCCTATTAGATATAGGACACCCATAAACCACAAAAATATAATTTTAAAAGTTATTTTACAATTTTTTAAAAGCTTTTTCTTAAGGCCAGAAATGGTATTTAATAGGGAAAAATTATTTTATTGTTTTACAAATATTTGAGAAAAATCAGGGAAACTCAGTGGGCATATATTACCCATATATAAGAGTTTGAACACATCGTCATGTTCAAAATATTGGACAAAACCTCCCAAAACCATTTTTGCCAATTTCATGGATTTGAAATATTTCTACAGGAAATATATTCATAAAAATCCAAGAAAATTCCATCATGTCACAATTGTCCTATTTGGTGATCTTGCCAAGTCTCATGTCTTGGAGAACAAGATAACATCATCAAATCCCCTCAAAACCATTTATGTCCATTTTGAAGTTTGAGAAACTTTACATTGCCAAACATGTCCAAATGTTCTCAAACCTTTTGAACATGCTCAAATGGTCTAATCATTCATCTAGACCAAATGGCACAAGTTGGAGAAAATGTTATATTGATCAAGTGCCCCAAAACCCTCTCTGACCAGAATCTAATTTGAACAACTTTGTTCTACCAACTTTCTCTCCTTGACCCCAACTTTGGTGAGCATATTCACATGACCAAATGAGGACACTACACCAAGTGGTGCATCAAGGAGATGTGATTTTCTCAACTAGATCTGCACAAATTCATTTCTGCTGATTTCTAGGGTTTACAAAAGTTGCATTGGCAACTTTGCCCAAATGGACTCAACCTTGGTGTAACCTATTATTATCTCATTCCATTTGACCCTGTCAAGCCTCATGACAAGAGGAGTTCATCTTGTTGCCCAAAACCATACCAGACACCTTCTGTATATTAACTAAAAACCCTGTTTGGGGCTCTTCCACTAATCTCCATGAGCTCCAATTTTTACCACATACCCTCCTAGTCCCCTTGCACCTCCAGTAGCAATGGAAAATCCACAGCTCAATTATTGGAGGGGTAAAACCCCACTTTCTCTCTCTGGACAACTCATTTCCCTCTCTCCCTCAACCTCTCTCCTCTCCTACTGGCTGTCCAGGGCATCCAAGGCCCTCTCCCCTTTGTTTACTCCTCCCTAAACAACCTAGACACAAGTGGCCGCGCCCTACAAGCCAAAGGCCTGCCCTGGCATGCAATTGGCATGCTCCAGAGCGCGCTACAGTGCACACCGCACTGTAGCCGCCCCCTTCCAACCGCCTCCGGCCACCTCGGGCCTCCCCAGCGCGCCCGACGATGCGCCTCGACGTCTAAGACACGCCACGCCTCTGTACCCCTCCTTCTTCTCCCTCCTCTTGCCCCAGCTCGCACGCGCGCCGGCCGCCCGAGCGCTCCAATGAGCGACCTCACACGCGTGGTGCCCCTGCCCCCCCTGCTCTCTCTATTCTCTCCCCTAGCTCTAGACCGAATCCAGGAACACCCAGACACACCACGACGAGCTCCCGTGACCCGTGGCGACGGCAAAGAGCACGCCGGCGCACGGCCCCGCGGTGCACCTCGCCCCCTTATATTTAAGGTCACCCCGAGCCTCTTCTCCACTCCTTTGGTTCTCTCTCCCTCCCGTGCACCCCTTGGACCAACCCACACCTCCCCTCGTGCCCTCCTGCTCCCTCCATGGCCGGAGTGCTGCCATCGGGCTCCGCCTAAATTCCGGCTATCCCGAGCCTCTCCTCTCTCCCTAGACACTCCAGTGCCCCCTCACCACCACCAACGACCCGCCCCGCAACCTATTACCTCCTCCCCAGCGCCTGCCGCGCGGTGCCAAATCTCGCCGACGGCCTCCTCCGCGGCCACCCAAGCCATCGCCGCTGCAGCCTCCCACGGCATGCGTGCAGCACATGGATGGGTGCGTCGTGGTCCGCTGGGCACGCCGGTGGGCAGAGCATCACCGGAGACGCCCTGTGGTGCCGGCAAATCGCCGCTGACGCCGCCCCTTGCCTCTGCTCTGTTCGAGCGGGAGGTTGAGGATGAATCGACAGGTGGGCCCCGCGCGTCGGCGATCCAGCGGCTGGGCCCGCCCGTTTAAGTGGAGACGGCTTCGGCCGGATCTGCTTTCCTCGCGCGTTGGCGCATGCTGTGAACCCGCCTCCGACGTCACCCAATCTGCCCGTCCAGCCGAGCCACTGGACCGGCCCACTGCTAAACTCCACCCAGTGCGCTGGATAAGGGTAAAACCCTTTCCCTTTTCCTTTTTTATTTTCTGTAAACTTGTAAAATCCATAAACAATTCAAATAGTGTCCAAATTTGATGATTCAAATTTCCAGAGACTCCATAAATCAAGTCCTATTTAATAGGCCATAGTGGACATTTTTGTTGTCCAATGTTTTCACTGAACCTCTTAAAAAGGTCATTTATCCACACAAGTCCACTTCAAAAATCCACATTATATTCATTTCAACTCCAAATCCAGTGAAACCAATTTCTAAATGTTTCTAAAATCATGCCTGAATTAATGGGTACTTTTACTCATTTTTATAAAATGGCATTTTGTGTACAACTTGTGGATCCATCAAATCCATTGATTCCATCATATTGAAATGTTTAGAGATGTCCATTGATCAAATCCTAATGAAACCACTTTGGTCACCCCTCATATGACCAGAGGTATCCAAGAAAAGTCCAACTCATATTTTTAGAGCACTTTTATTTTCTGCCTTGCTGTGTTGCTTATTATGATTGTTTCGATGTTAGTTGATGAAGTAGACGGAGTACTTGGAGAAGGACCAGAAGATTTCAAGACTCTGATGAACCAGGAAAGCAGCCCTTTGACCATGTCTCTGATATCCTTTTTATGCATGTCATATGGCACCATATTGTTGTTGCAACGGAATCATGATGAGGTGGTAACCACTTTGATGGTTTGCCACCGTACTTCCTCATTGATACTTGCATTATGCATGACCCTAACTTCTTATGAGGGTTATGCCGGTAGGAGTAGATAGGATGCTAAAGTAGATGCTACGCAAAAAGGGACGGGTATATGCATGGTGAAGGAGACAAAGTATTTTCAAAAGACTTTTTCGAAAACTCCGTCAGGTGCCACTTATGCCCGAGGGAGATGGTGAGATGGGTAACCACTTGATGACGAAGTGGTGTACCGAGGCAAGTGTGTGTGTTGTTTTCGAAAACGGATTAGATTTAAGATTTGTCGACTGTCCCAACCTTACATGCGCAACCACTCTACCCTTATATGGGAAAGGGCATTATTGATTACCTAGGCCGATGCTAGCTTGGATCCCACATTACTAGTGACGGGGGAGAGTTGGTGCTCTCTCTCGGGACGGGGTCATGCCAGGTAGGGCGGCCATGACTGTCTTTAGAGGGCAACGGATACAACGTTGTGTCCCCTCTCGGATGTTACAATCTCGAGTGAGTCTCGTATGATGTACATCGTGAGGATACGGAACAACGAGTGGACTCCTTGTTAGTGTCGTCTAGGGAAAGATAGTGATCGGGTGCTTACCACGGGTACTTGACGTATCGCGGGTCGTGGATGACACGGAAGTTCCCCGGATCTTGTGGGTACAGTGTGCAACCTCTGCAGAGTGTAAAACTATTCGAATAGCCGTGTCCACGGTCAAGGACAGTTGGGCGGTGCTGCTTAAACTACGTCTAGAGTTTCACAACCGGGTGTGTGTGTTGATAAAACTACTCGGGTCAAGTCAAAGGACTTGACGTGATTGAGATGGGTTGGTGCCCACTCTATTTATGTTGATACCTGTAACCTGTCCTCATGGTTACTTGAATTCTCTTGATGCATGTCTTACAAGTTGTTGAACATGTCATTGCACTCAAAACTAGCTTTCTGCAAAAATTTACCTATATCATGCATTTTTGTATCTTGAACCAAAACATGGGTTGCTTGCGAGTACATTCAAAGTACTCATTGGCTTGCCACTGGTTATTTAATTGACTAGGCATGGAAGAACCAGAGTTCGAAGAAGAGTTCTTTGGAGACGAACATGCGAACTAGGACGCTTTCCAAATCAGATAGCCTGTAGGGTTAAGGCAGATGGCATGGGTCCAAGTTATCGACGAAGATTTCCGCTGCAATGTTATACTCAAGACTTGACCATAATGGTCCTACTTGTGTAAAACGGTATGTATGGATGTAAGACTCTTGTTATTCAGCTTCTGTGTGTTCAGTGAGCATTGATCTCTGGGATCACTTTACACGTGCATTCGGTGATCTCGACTTATGAGTCGGGGTCCCCACAGAGCTGGTATCAGAGCCATCCTGACTGTAGGAAGCCTTAGTTAGCATGGTCGTTAGTTAGGGTAAAACTATTTCCATAACAACTACTAGTTTTCAAAACTAACTATACTTCTCCTCCCTTCTCAGTTTTTCGAAAACTAAGGTATACTTTCCTTATTAATCTCTTCCCCTTCAAAACCTTTGGTCGCTAGAACCCTTATGCCCTGACCACTGGATTCCTTGTAATCCTCGTGGATAATCTAGAAGGAAGATGCCTTGCCAGACGTTCACCCACATCTCCTGAACACAAGATTGGCGACATCACAACAAGACGATACCAACAGAAGATACATCCTCAAGGAATGAGGACCTGAAGACCCAGGAGATGGTGACACCCTTGACACTGCCCCAAGATGATGCAACCTTAGCCTACGATGATCAGGGCATAGGATATGCAAGATCATGATATACTTCACTAATAGAGTAACCCTGCCACTACCGTTGTTGTATCGGCAACCACCGATGGATGAGAACCTAGCCATTTGGTCCGCCTCACCATAGTGAGCAGGAAAATGGTTCTCCTCATCCCCCACTCTTGGTGTCGATGTTGTCATCAACGTAACCGACATGATGGACCTCTATTATGCCTTGATAATGTCATTGCATAAAGGATTACCTACCTGGTACCATCGACGGCTTAGAAGACAAAAAGGGATCGTCGTGATTAAGAAGACAATAGAAGACCAAGACAATGCCAGTTACGAGGAGCCACCGTCACCCCATCACTTCAACAGGCGAGAAGTTGCTGAAGACTCTTCAGGCTCAACCTAGATCGTTCCGTCAAACAACTACAGGAGACATAGTGACACCTGAGGAAAACTCATAAGACTGCATGAGGCACAAGGCACGACTACTGAGTCCGAGAACCCCTAGGGTAGGATGAGTCGTGTACCCCCTATGCGCAGTCGAGTCCGTATGGTAGTTCGAATAGAACCATGTTGAGTGTTGCTTGTTTTTATTTGTTTGGGTTTTGATATAGGTCACACTTTTGCCCTAGGCAACAAGTATGCGACTATATCACCTTCCTTACCTTGCTTTTTCTGTTTGGCCCTTTTTGCACCTGTTTGTTTGCACTTGCACTATAGAACCCCCTTTAGGCATTCCCCTCCTCTATGCTACTTTTCCCTCTCATCTCTTTCCTCAACTGAAGACAAGCAAGACAATATGCACCAAGGATTCCACCTCGGCGACCAACAAGCACTGAAGACTTTGGCTACAACCTCCTCGACCAAGTATAACCCCGTATGTTTACACCTCAATATTAGAAACCTATTCCTAGACCCTTCGAGACTTCATAAGATACCCTAGCTCGAATCCTTAACCATGTGCTTAACCCACAAAACTGCAAGAGAACGAGCTAAGCCTCCGTAACCTTGCACTGGGTTCATTAGGGAACTAGTGGACATAGTGAACGAGCGCATTATCATCCTAAGATAGCACCAAAACTGACGATGCCATAGGGAAGACCAATTTAAGGATTTGGGAACAGAGGACTAATGACTTGATGAGTTTGTGTCAGTGACTTTGAGGAATTATCTGATACTTTTGGTGGATTATAAGGCTTTCATGTTGAACTTGGTGGAATCATGTTAATAGGGTAGCATAGCTTTCAGTACCCCTGAGTAAATTGGATTTAGTAGGACAATTACGGTCGCAAGATGAAATTCTTGGAAGTATTTGGATTTAACTTAGCCATGAGGATATGAATAACATGAGTGATGATTGGAGTTGACCTATATGAGATGATTCTTTTGGTAATATGAGGTGAAGACTAGGTACAACTATTGGCATCTCAGAAACTGTGCTCAAGGATGGGATGATAAACATTCACTCGCACACTAGAATCCTTGAAACCCTTACGCCCTACCAAGCCACAACATGGTCGGATCCTGACCTTGGGCTTTGGCTCTAGATCGATAAGACGTTGGACAATACTCAACTGTGACCATCACCAATGCCTCAGCCCACTTTACGTACCCCATAGACTTCATGGAGTGCTTGGACAAGTTAGTTGCCATCTTCCTTTGATGACATACTTACTTGAAGATGTAAGAAGAATCGTTGAGCTGGTCAAGGAACATCTGAAGATTGTCATGCCAAGGAGGAAGGACTACCACCATCATCAAGAAGTAAACATCTGCGTCGAAGACCAGGTGTATCTGCAAGCCACTTATCTCTAAGGAACCAAGCATTTCCATGACAAGGAGACCCACACCAAGATTCATCGCCCCCCTTTTGAGATCACTACAATTAACAACCCCCTCTAAGATCACTACAAGACATAAAGAAGACAGTTACCAGCTGGAGTTGCCACCTGAGTTACCTGATGTGCACAATGCTTTCCATGCATCACAACCCCGGAAGTGTTTTCAACTTCCTAACTTGCCCGATCTCTACGAGAACATTAACCACCGAGCCATCGACCCTAGCCCAATCTAACCTACCGCGAGCTACCCATTAGCAACCTGGATCAAGAAGAGCGTCATACACGAAGCCACACCATTAAGTACTTCAAGCTCAATGGAGCACTACACGGAAGCAGAAGCAACATGAGGACTTGAAGACTACCCCAGATCCAAGTTTCTGTATCCCTTTCCACGCCGAGTTTTGGAATCTCGAGGACGAGATTCTTGTAGGGGGGTAGGTCTGTCACACCCTGATTTTCATGCCACTACACTTAATCTAACAATCATGATAAAATGTGGTTTGACAAAAACTTTTGAGTGTTTTGGACCTTGCCTTGATTGGTTTTTGTCTGTTGTTTGCAAGTGCTCTAAAAATAAAATAAATACTCCAACTCTTATACTCCTTCTCCTTGATCCAAAAACCTTTCCCAATGATCATGCCATGTGTATAGGACATAAAAATAATTTCTTGCAAAAATAATTTGGCCAAATAGTATTTTCAAAAATTAGTTTTTTCAAAAACCCCTGAATTGAGATTTGCACTGCAAGTACTTAATTAAGGGCAGTAAAAATCTTTACAAAAATATATTTGACTCCTATTAGATATAGGACACCCATAAACCACAAAAATATAATTTTAAAAGTTATTTTACAATTTTTTTAAAAGCTTTTTCTTAAGGCCAGAAATGGTATTTAATAGGGAAAAATTATTTTATTGTTTTACAAATATTTGAGAAAAATCATGGAAACTCAGTGGGCATATATTACCCATATATAAGAGTTTGAACACATGGTCATGTTCAAAATATTGGACAAAACCTCCCAAAACCATTTTTGCCAATTTCATGGATTTGAAATATTTCTACAGGAAATATATTCATAAAAATCCAAGAAAATTCCATCATGTCACAATTGCCCTATTTGGTGATCTTGCCAAGTCTCATGTCTTGGAGAACAAGATAACATCATCAAATCCCCTCAAAACCATTTATGTCCATTTTGAAGTTTGAGAAACTTTACATTGCCATACATGTCCAAATGTTCTCAAACCTTTTGAACATGCTCAAATGGTCTAATCATTCATCTAGACCAAATGGCACAAGTTGGAGAAAATGTTATATTGATCAAGTGCCCCAAAACCCTCTCTGACCAGAATCTAATTTGAACAACTTTGTTCTACCAACTTTCTCTCCTTGACCCCAAGTTTGGTGAGCATATTCACATGACCAAATGAGGACACTACACCAAGTGGTGCATCAAGGATAAGTGATTTGCTCAACTAGATCTGCACAAATTCATTTCTGCTGATTTCTAGGGTTTACAAAAGTTGCATTGGCAACTTTGCCCAAATGGACTCAACCTTGGTGTAACCTATTATTATCTCATTCCATTTGACCCTGTCAAGCCTCATGACAAGAGGAGTTCATCTTGTTTCCCAAAACCATACTAGACACCTTCTGTATATTAACTAAAAAGCCTGTTTGGGGCTCTTCCACTAATCTCCATGAGCTCCAATTTGTACCACATACCCTCCTAGTCCCCTTGCACCTCCAGTAGCAATGGAAAATCCACAGCTCAATTATTGGAGGGGTAAAACCCCACTTTCTCTCTCTGGACAGCTCATTTCCCTCTCTCCCTCAACCTCTCTCCTCTCCTACTGGCTGTCCAGGGCATCCAAGGCCCTCTCCCCTTTGTTTACTCCTCCCTAAACAACCTAGACACAAGTGGCCGCGCCCTACACGCCAAAGGCATGCCCTGGCATGCAATTGGCGTGCTCCAGAGCGCGCTACAGTGCACACCGCACTGTAGCCACCCCCTTCCAACCGCCTCCGGCCACCTTGGGCCTCCCCAGCGCGCCCGACGATGCGCCTCGACATCCGAGACACGCCACGCCTCGGTACCCCTCCTTCTTCTCCCTCCTCTTGCCCCAGCTCGCACGCGCGCCGCCCGCCCGAGCGCTCCAATGAGCGACCTCACACGCGTGGTGCCCCTGCCCCCCCTGCTCTCTCTATTCTCTCCCCTAGCTCTGGACCGAATCCAGGAACACCCAGACACACCACGACGAGCTCCCATGACCCGTGGCGACGGCAAAGAGCATGCCGGCGCACGGCCCCGCGGTGCACCTCGCCCCCTTATATTTAAAGTCACCCCGAGCCTCTTCTCCACTCCTTTGGCTCTCTATCCCTCCCGTGCACCCCTTGGACCAACCCACACCTCCCCTCGTGCCCTCCTGCTCCCTCCATGGCCGGAGTGCTGCCATCGGGCTCCGCCTAAATTCCGGCTATCCCGAGCCTCTCCTCTCTCCCTAGACACTCCAGTGCCCCCTCACCACCACCAACGACCCGCCCCGCAACCTATTACCTCCTCCCCAGCGCCTGCCGCGCGGTGCCAAATATCGCCGACGGCCTCCTCCGCGGCCACCCAAGCCATCGCCGCTGCAGCCTCCCACGGCATGCGTGCAGCACATGGATGGGTGCGTCGTGGTCCGCTGGGCACGCCGGTGGGCAGAGCATCACCGGAGACGCCCTGTGGTGCCGGCAAATCGCCGCTGACGCCGCCCCTTGCCTCTCCTTTGTTCGAGCGGGAGGTTGAGGATGAACCGACAGGTGGGCCCCGCGCGTCGGCGATCCAGCGGCTGGGCCCGCCCGTTTAATTGGAGACGGCTTCTGCCGGATCTGCTTTCCTCGTGCGTTGGCGCACGCCATGAACCCGCCTCCGACATCGCCCCCTCTGCCCGTCCAGCCGAGCCACTGCGCCGGCCCACTGCTAAACTACGCCCAGTGCGCTGGATAAGGGTAAAACCCTTTCCCTTTCCCTTTTTCTTTTTTTGTAAACTTGTAATATCCATAAACAATTCAAATAGTGTCCAAATTTGATGATTCAAATTTCCAGAGACTCCATAAATCAAGTCCTATTTAATAGTCCATAGTGGACATTTTTGTTGTCCTTGATTTTCACTGAACCTCTTAAAAAGGTCATTTATCCACATAAGTCCACTTCAAAAATCCACATTATATTCATTTCAACTCCAAATCCAGTGAAACAATTTTCTAAATGTTTCTAAAATCATGCCTGAATTAATGGGTACTTTTACTCATTTTTATAAAATGGCATTCTGTGTACAACTTGTGGATCCATCAAATCCATTGATTCCATCATATTGAAATGTTTAGAGATGTCCATTGATCAAATCCTAATGAAACCACTTTGGTCACCCCTCATATGACCAGAGGTATCCAAGAAAAGTCCAACTCATATTTTTAGAGCACTTTTATTTTCAGCCTTGCTGTGTTGCTTATTATGATTCTTTCAAAGTTAGTTGATGAAGTAGACAGAGTACTTGGAGAAGGACCAGAAGATTTCAAGACTCTGATGAACCAGGAAAACATCCCTTTGACCATGTCTATGAAACCCTTTTTATGCATGTCATATGGCACCATATTGTTGTTGCAACGGAATCATGATGAGGTGGTAACCATTTTGATGGTTTGCCACCGTACTTCCTCGTTGATACTTGCATTATGCATGACCCTACCTTCTTATGAGGGTTATGCTGGTAGGAGTAGATAGGATGCTAAAGTAGATGCTACGCAAAAAGGGACGGGTATATGCATGGTGAAGGAGATAAAGTATTTTCAAAAGACTTTTCGAAAACCCCGTCGGGTGCCACTTATGCCCGAGGGAGATGGTGAGATGGGTAATCACTTGATGACGAAGTGGTGTACCGAGGCAAGTGTGTGTGTTGTTTTCGAAAACGGATTAGATTTAAGATTTGTCGACTGTCCCAACCTTACATGCGCAACCACTCTACCCTTATATAGGAAAGGGCATTATTGATTACCTAGGCCGATGCTAGCTTGGAGCCCGCATTACTAGTGACGGGGGAGAGTTTGTGCTCTCTCTCGGGACGGGGTCATGCCAGGTAGGGCGGCCATGACTGTCTTTACAGGGCACCGGATACACCATTGTGTGCCCTCTCGGATGTTACGATTTCGAGTGAGTCTCGTATGATGTACATCGTGAGGATATGGAACAATGAGTGGACTCCTTGTTAGTGTCGTCTCGGGAAAGATAGTGATCGGGCGCTTACCCTGGGTACTTGACGTATCGCGGGTCGTGGATGACACGGAAGTTCCCCGGATCTTGTGGGTACAGTGTGCAACCTCTGCAGAGTGTAAAACTATTCGAATAGCCGTGTCCACGGTCAAGGACAGTTGGGCGGTGCTGCTTAAACTACGTCCAGAGTTTCACAACCGGGTGTGTGTGTTGATAAAACTTCTCGGGTCAAGTCAAAGGACTTGACGTGATTGAGATGGGTTGGTGCCCACTCTATTTATGTTGATACCTGTAACCTGTCCTCATGGTTACTTGAATTCTCTTGATGCATGTCTTACAAGTTGTTGAACATGTCATTGCACTCAAAACTAGCTTTCTGCAAAAATTTACCTATATCATGCATTGTTGTATCTTGAACCAAAACATGGGTTGCTTGCGAGTACATTCAAAGTACTCATTGGCTTGCCACTGGTTATTTAATTGACCAGGCATGGAAGAACCAGAGTTCGAAGAAGAGTTCTTTGGAGACGAACATGCGAACTAGGATGCTTTCCCAGTCAGATAGCCTGTAGGGTTAAGGCAGATGGCATGGGTCCAAGTTATCAACGAAGATTTCCGCTGCAATGTTATACTCAAGACTTGACCATAATGGTCCTACTTGTGTAAAACGGTATGTATGGATGTAAGACTCTTGTTATTCAGCTTCTGTGTGTTCAGTGAGCATTGATCTCTGGGATCACTGTACACGTGCATTTGGTGATCTCGACTTATGAGTCGGGGTCCCCACAGAAAGCTACCAACAACACTGCAGAATATGAAGGACTCCTTGTCATGCTCTGGATCGCGACAGAGTTGGGAATTAAGAAGTTGGTCATTCATGGAGATTCACAACTTGTGGTGAGGCAAGTGAACAAGTATTACCAGAGTCCATTGATGGAGGCATACATGGAGTAAGTAAGGAAGTTGGAGAAGCATTTTGACGGATTGCAAATAGAGCAGACAATATGTGTGGAAAACAGCATTACTGATGATCTGTCAAAACGCGTTGCACAAAAGCTTGCTGTGGAACCAGGGACTTTTGTTCTCCACTTGACTCAACCCTCAGTATTCCTGACAGCAATGGCCAGAAAGAGGAGGAAACTGGACCCCGTCAGAGCTTCCCAAAGCCCCGGGCAGAGAGGTTTGCGGGAACAACTCCACTTCGCCTGGTGAGTAGCACCCTCCTGCTGAACTACCAGTTCTTGAGGTTGAGATATGCGCTCCCACGAACGAGGAGGTGCCATTGATCCTTGTTGCCGAGCCTTAGGCTCCAACTTGGGCACGACACATAGTCCATTACCTTCAAACAGGAGAACTTCCCGAAGAGCAAGAAGAAGCTGAAAGAGTAGCCTGGAGGGCCAATATGTATCAGTTTGTCGATAACACGCTATACAGAAGGAGGCCCAATTGTATGAAATTGAAGTGCATTTGCCGGGAAGAGGGGAAGGAGCTATTGGTAGAGATACACAAAGGTGTGTGTGTCTCCCATATTGGATCCAGAGCCTTGGTTGGAAAAACTTTCCGACAAGGTTTTGTCGGTGTTCTGGGAACGGGGGTCCCCAGACTTGCCTGCCTGCGGCCTGCGGCGTGGCTCGAGCAGTGGCCCAGTATGGCCCGTCATCAACCCAAGTTCAAGACCCTCGCGAGGGGCCAAGCCTCACGGGGCGGACGACGCAAGTCTTCCTTAGGGGCGGCCTCACCAGGCAGGCTCACAAGGAGGCGGAGAGATCAAGGCAAGGAGTACCTCGTGAGGTCCTCGTGATGCAAGCCATGACGACCAAGACTAGGCGGGCACCAGGCGGGCACCATGCGCGTTTCCTCTTTGGTGCAAAGGGGCAAGCACATGCGCCGAGTACCGAGGCATCAAGCAAAGGTTTCCATATCGGTGCAACGAGACCAAGACCAGCAGGACGGAAGGACGGAGATCACTGTGTAGCCCAAGACAGCGTCATCGCCAGTGCCTTTGGCAGTCGAAGACCAACTTTAGTCAGGATAGTTTGTACTAGCTGCCCCCCTTCAAAATGGGCGTTGTTGGCTCCCTTCCCGCTCAATATTTGGGAAGAGGACCGGGGCCTCTATAAATAGAGATAGCCACCATAGTAGAAGGGGATCGAATCCTTCCCTAGCAGAATGCCGCACCAGCTCAAGAACACCCCTCGCGAGGCTGTTCTTCCTATGTACTGTTCATCATCAAGCCCAGAGGCAATCCACCACACCACACACTATATTTGGGTATTACACCACAACGGTGGGCCGAACCAGTATAAATCTTGTGTCCCTTGTGTTGTTCATCGTGGAGCTTAGATTCACGATGAGGTTTTGGAGCGTGGATCGGTAGGGAGAAGATCTTCGTGCGCACCCTAGAGTTCGAACCATAAGGGTTTTGCCGGAACCCGATATCCGACATTTGGCGCGCCAGGTAGGGGTGCGCCGGAGCTATCCCTTCCATCGACCCGCTCTCCATCAACACCGCGCTTCTCCCTAATGGCGGACAACGTGCCCCCGGCTCCGACGGCCTACGCCAGCGCCCTGGGGCAAGGGGGCTCCGAGCCTTGGCCCTCGCCTTGCGACAGGTGCAGTGGCCACACAAGTTCAAGCCAGAGATGTGATACGTCTCCAACGTATCTATAATTTTTGATTGCTCCATGCTACTTTATCTACTGTTTTAGGCAAGATTGGGCTTTATTATCCACTTTTACATTATTTTTGGGACTAATCTATTAACCGAAGGCCCAACCCAGATCTGCTGTTTTATGCCTATTTCAGTGTTTCGAGGAAAAGGAATATAGACGGAGTCAAAACGGAACGAAATCAACTGGAGAAGTTATTTTTGGAAGGAAAGCAACCCAGAGAACTTGGAGTGCACGTCAGGGGAGATACGGGCTGCCCACGAGGGTGGGGGGCGCGCCCACCCCCCGGGTGCGCCCCATACCTCGTGGGGCCCCCGTAGCTCCACCGACGTACCCCCTGCACCCATATATACCTACGTATCGTAAAACTTCCAAAACAGAAGATAGCTCGGGAGTTCCGCCACCGCAAGCCTCTGTAGCCACCAAAAACCTCTCGGGAGCCCGTTCCGGCACCCTGCCGGAGTGGGATCCCATCACCGGTGGCCATCTTCATCATCCCGATGCTATCCATGACGAGGAGGGAGTAGTTCACCCTCGGGGCTGAGGGTATGTACCAGTAGCTATGTGTTTGATCTCTCTCTCTCGTGTTCTCTCTCGTGTTCCTCTATGGAACGATCTTGATGTATCCCAAGCTTTGCTATTGTAGTTGGACCTTATGATGTTTCTCCCCCTCTACTCTCTTGTGATGAATTGAGTTTCCCCTTTGAAGTTATCTTATCAGATTGAGTCTTTTATGAGAACACTTGATGTATGTCTTGCCGTGATTATTTGTGGTGACAATGGGATATCATGTGCCACTTGATGTATGTTTTGGTGATCAACTTGCGGGTTTCGTGACATTGGGAACCTATGCATAGGGGTTGGCACACGTTCTTGACTCTCCGATAGAAACTTTGGGGCACTCTTTGAAGTACTTTGTGTTGGTTGGATGAATCTAAGATTGTGTGATGCATATCGTATAATCATGCCCACGGATACTTGAGGTTACAATGGAGTATCTAGGTGACATTAGGGTTTTGGTTGATTTGTGTCTTAAGGTGTTATTCTAGTACGAACTCTTTTATAGATCGATCCGAAAAATAGCTTTGAGGTGGTTTCGTACCCTACCATAATCTCTACGTTTGTTCTCCGCTATTAGTGGCTTTGGAGTGACTCTTTGTTGCATGTTGAGGGCTTGTTATATGATCTATCTATGTTATTATTGTTGAGAGAACTTGCACTAGTGAAAGTATGAACCCTAGGCCTCGTTTCCTATCATTGCAATACCATTTACGCTCACGTTTATCACTTGTTACCTTGCTGTTTTTATTATTTCAGATTACAAATACCTTTATCTACCTTCCATATTGCACTTATATCACCATCTCTTCGCCGAACTAGTGCACCTATACAATTTACCATTGTATTGGGTGTGTTGGGGACACAAGAGACTTTTTGTTATTTGGTTGCAGGGTTGTTTGAGAGAGACCATCTTCATCCTATGCCTCCTACGGATTGATAAACCTTAGGTCATCCACTTGAGGGAAATTTTCTACTGTCCTACAAACCTGTGCACTTGCAGGCCCAACAACGTCTACAAGAAGAAGGTTGTGTAGTAGACATCAAGCTCTTTTCTGGCGCCGTTGCCGCCGAGGCTAGGTAAAGGGCACTCACTCACACCCCGTCAACTAAGCTCTTTTCTGGCGCCGTTGCTGGGGAGGTTAGCGCTTGAAGGTATATCTTTAGATATTGCAATCAAATATTTTTGTTTCTTGTTTTAGCACTAGTTAGTCTATAAAAGAAAATTACAAAAAATGGAATTAAGTTTGTCTCATACGCTTCACCTTTTTAATATCTTTCGTGAGTACGATGGAAAGGAAAATTGTGCCAAGTGCCAGAAGAAGAATTACATAGAATGCTTGGCATGAAATATGTGAATGATGAGCATGATTGCAATTTTGTTAGTATGAATTCCTTGAATATCCATGATGCTAATGATATGCAAAGCCACAAGCTTGGGGAAGCTATGTTTGATGAAGATGATATTTTTTGTCCCCCAAGCTTTGTTGAGCAAATTTACTACGATGGAAGCATGCCTCCTATCTATGATGATTATTGTGATGACACGTATGCTTTAAAGAATAATGATAACCATGAAACTTGCATCTTGATCTTAATTTTCAATCATATGATAGTTATTTTGTTGAGTTTGCTCCCACTACTATTGATGAGAAGAATTTTGCTTATGTGGAGAGTAATAAAATTTCTATACTTGTAGATCATGAAGAGAATGCTTTATATGCTGGTTATATTGTTGAATTCATTCATGATGCTACTGAAAATTATTATGAGGGAGGAATATATGCTCGTAGGAATTGCAATAGTGTCAAGTTTCCTCTCTATGTGCTTAAATTTTTGAAGCTATGCTTGTTTTACCTTCCTATGCTAGTTGATTATTGTTCCCATAAGTTGTTTGCTCACAAAATCCCTATGCATAGGAAGTGGGTTAGACTTAAAAGTGCTAGTAATATGCTTCATGATTCTCCCGTTATGTTTCAATTCTTATCTTTTATGTGAGCATCATTGTCATCATCATGCCTAGCTAAAAGGCATTAAAGAAAAAGCGCTTGTTGGGAGACAACCCAATATTTATCCTTACTGTTTTTGTGTGTCCACATGATTATTATACTGTAGTAATCATGTTTTATAGCTTTTGTTTCAATAAAGTGCCAAGTAAGACCTTTAGGATGGCTTACGGTGATAGTTGTGTTGATCCTGCTGAAAATCAGAAACTTTTGCACCCAGTAAATTAGTTTTGTTAATTCAAAGAAACGTGCTTCTGATCTGATTCTTTTTGATCTGGATTGGTACACGAATTTCTTAGGACTTCCTAATTTGGTAGGATTATTTGGAGTTCCAGAATTATATGTTTGATACAGATTACTACAAACTGTTCTGTTTTTGATAGATTCTGATTTACGTGTGTTGTTTGCTTATTTTGATGAATCTATGAGTAGTATCGGAGGGTATGAACCATAAATAAGTTGGAGTATAGTATATATTACACCAATATGAATTTAGAATGAGTTAATTACAGTACCAATGTGGTGGTTTTGTTTTCTTCCACTAACGGAGCTTATAAGATTTCCTGTTGAGTTTTGTGTTGTGAAGTTTTCAAGTTTTGGGTAAAGATTCGATGGACTATGGAATAAGGAGTGTCAAGAGCCTAAGCTTGGGGATGCCCAAGGCACCCCAAGGTAACTTTCAAGAATAGCCAAAATCCTAAGCTTGGGGATGCCCCGGATGGCATCCCCTCTTTCGTCTTCGTTCATCGGTAACTTTACTTGGAGCTATATTTTTATTCACCACATGATATGTGTATTGCTTGGAGCGTCATTTTATTTTGTTAGTATTTGCTTGCTGTCATTTAGAATAATGTTTTGCATCTTTAGTTTCAATTAAGAAGTCAAGGATAGCCTTTGCCATGCTTATTTTGCTAGTATACATGTTGCTGTTTGAAAAACAGAAAGTTTACCGCTGTTGCAATAATTCCCTAGAAAAGTCAGAGAGCGGTATAATGTTGAATATTTTTGCATATTGATCTATGATAAATTTATTACAGTGGGAATTTTAGTTGATAATTTTTTGGAGTTAGGGAAGTATTGTTACTCTTGCATTCTTTACAGACTGTACTGTTTTGACAGATTGCTGTTATGTTTGCATTGTTTGCATATGTTTGCTTGTTTAATGATTCTATTTGAGGATAGGAGTATTAGATATGCAGAGGCATTTAGTATTCAATGTTGAATAATAATTTTAGTGATTTGTTACAGTAGAAGATGATAAGGTTTTGCATTGGTTTATACTAACCTATCTCACGAGTTCTTGTTGAGTTTGTTGTGAATGAAGCTTCTGATAAAAAGAGAAACCATGATATGAGAGGAATTAAGGAGACACAAAAGCTCAAGCTTGGGGATGCCCAAGGCACCCCAAGATAATATTTCAAGAAGTCTCAAGCATCTAAGCTTGGGGATGCCCCGGTAGGCATCCCACCTTTCTTCTTCAACAATTGTCAGTTAGTATCAGTTGAGCCTAAGTTTTTGCTTCTTCACATGAGTTGTGCTATCCTTGCAATGTAGTTTTCTTTAGCTTTGCTTGATGTTTGAATAAAGTATCAAGATCTGAAATTCTTAAATGAGAGAGAGTCTTCGCATAGTTGCATAATTATTTAGCTACTCATTGACCTTCACTTATATCTTTTGAGTTTGATAGTTTTGCTCATAGTGCTTCACTTATATCTTTTGAGCTTGATATTTTTGCTCTAGTACTTCACTTAGATCTTTTAGAGCACGATGGTGGATTTGTTTTAAAGAAACTATTGATCTCTCATGCTTCACTTATATTATTTTGAGAGTCGTTAATAGCATGGTAATTTGCTTAATGTTAATATACTTGCTATTCAAGATATGTGAAAGTTTCTTTTGAGGAATTGAATACTAAGATAAGTTTGATGCTTGATAATTGTTTTGAGATATGGAGGTGATAATATCAAAGTCGTGCTAATTGAGCAATTGTGAATTTGAGAAATGCTTGTGTTGAAGTTTGCAAGTCCCGTAGCATGCATGTATGGTTAAAGTTGTGTAACAAATTTGAAACATGAAGTGTACCTGGCTTGTGCATCCTTATGAGTGGCGGTCAGGGACGAGCGATGGTCTTTTCCTACCAATCTATCCCCCTAGGAGCATGCGCGTAGTACTTGGTTTTTGATGACTTCTAAATTTTTGCAATAAGTATATGAGTTCTTTTGACTAATGTTGAGTCCATGGATTATACGCACTCTCACCTTTCCGCCTTTGCTAGCCTCTTCGGTACCGTGCATTGCCCTTTCTCACCTTGAGAGTTGGTGCAAACTTCACCAGTGCATCCAAACCCCGTGATACGATACGCTCTATCACACATAAACCTCCTTATATCTTCCTCAAAACAGCCACCATACCTACCTATCATGGCATTTCCATAGCCATTCCGAGATATATTGCCATGCAACTTCCATCATCATATTCATGACATACATTACTTTTGTCATATTGCCATTGCATGATCATGTAGTTGACATCGTATTTGTGGCAAAGCCAGCATGCATTATTTTTCATACATGTCACTCTTGATTCATTGCACCATCCCGGTACACCGCCGCAGGCATTCATATAGAGTCATATCTTGTTCTAAGTTTCGAGTTGTAATCCTTATGTTGTAATCAATGGAAGTGTGATGATCATCATTGTTAGAGCATTGCCCAAAAAAAGAAAGGCCAAAAAAAGAAAGGCCAAAAAAAAGAAAAAAAATAAAGGCCAAAAGAAAAAAAGAAAGCCCCCCCCAAAAGAAAATAAATAAAAAGGGCAATGCTACTATCTCTTTTTCCACACTTGTGCTTCAAAGTAGCACCTTGTTCTTCATATAGTGAGTCTCATATATTGTGCTTCAAAGTAGCACCTTGTTCTTCATGTAGTGAGTCTCATAAAGTTGTATTTTTATACTAGTGGGAATTTTTCATTATAGAACTTGGCTTGTATATTCCTACGATGGGCTTCCTCAAATGCCCTAGGTCTTCATGAGCAAGCAAGTTGGATGCACACCCGCTAGTTTTCTTTTGTTGAGCATTCATAGCTCTAGTGCATCCGTTGCATGGCATTGTGGTGAAGTCTTGGGAGGCGAAGAACTTGATCTAGGACCTAGAAGAAACCTTTGCGAGCCTTCGTGAAGTGGACCTGCGGCTCAACCGAGAGAAGTGCGTGTTTGGCGTTCCTTCTGGCAAGCTACTGGGCTTCCTCGTGTCCCAAAGAGGAATCGAGGCCAACCTAGAGAAGGTCAAGGCAATCAAGGACACGAGTCGGCCGCAAACCCTCTGGGAAATGCAGAAGCTCGCTGGGCGCGTAACCGCATTAGGATGCTTCATCTCCAAGCCGGGGCAGCACACATTGCCTTTCTTCAAGCCGATGAAGAAGAAAGGCCCGTTCGAATGGACACAGGAGGCCGACGAAGCGTTCCAAGACCTCAAGAAGTACCTGACCAGCCCTCCTGTGATGGTGGCACCATGCCCTCTTGGGCCCCTGGTGCTCTACCTCGCCGCCACACCCTACTCCGCCAGCGCAGCTCTGGTGGCGGTTCGGGAAGAGCGCCAGGTCAAGGCTGCAGCACGACCACCCACGGCCACGGCCTCGGCAGATGGAGACCAGCCTCTGTAGAAGGACGCCCCCAGGGCTGAAGGGGCCTCACCAAGCGGCCAAACGTTGGGGCTCCGACGTCTCAGGAGACACTTAACTCTCCGGAGGGCACGGGTTTCGTCAGCACACCCGCCCTCGTCGAGCATCCAGTGTACTTCATCAGCACGGTGCTGCGTGATGCTAGGGCACGATACCCTATGCCGTAGAAGCTCTTGCTTGCACCGCTGGTGGCCTCACCTAAGTTGCGGCATTACTTTCAAGGCCATCCCATCAAGGTCATCTCAGCCTACCCACTGGAGAGGGTACTCAGGAGCCCCAATTCTGCTAGAAGGGTCGCTGAGGGAGTCCTGGACTAGGGGGTGTCCGGATAGCCGAACTATTATCATCGGCCGGGCTCCAAGACTACGAAGATACAAGATTGAAGACTTCGTCCCGTGTCCGGATGGGACTTTCCTTGGCGTGGAAGGCAAGCTTGGCGATATGGATATGTAGATCTCCTACCATTGTAATCGACTCTGTGTAACCCTAGCCCTCTCCGGTGTCTATATAAACCGGATGGCTTTAGTCCATAGGACGAACAACAATCATACCATAGGCTAGCTTCTAGGGTTTAGCCTCCTTGATCTCGTGGCAGATCTACTCTTGTAACACACATCATCAATATTAATCAAGCAGGACGTAGGGTTTTACCTCCATCAAGAGGGCCCAAACCTGGGTAAACATCGTGTCCCTTGTCTCCTGTTACCATCCGCCTAGACGCACAGTTCGGGACCCCCTACCCGAGATCCGTCGGTTTTGACACCGATATTGGTGCTTTCATTGAGAGTTCCTCTGTGTCGTCACCGATAGGCTCGATGGCCTCTTCGATCATCAATAACAACACAGTCCAGGGTGAGACCTTCCTCCCCGGACAGATCTTCGTATTCAGCGGCTTTGCACTGCGGGCCAATTGACTTGGCCATCTGGAGCAGATTGAAAGCTACGCCCCTGGCCGTCAGGTCAGATTTGGAAGTTTGAACTTCACGACTGACATCCGCGGGGACTTGATCTTTGATGGGTTCGGGCCACAACCAAGCGCGCCACACTGTCACGATGGGCATGATTTAGCTCTGCAGCCGGAGAGTACCCTGGAGGCCGCACTTGAGTCCGCTTCGATCTTCAATTCGGAGCCGGCTGCGCAGATCGAGGACGGATGGTTAGACACCGCCTCAGGAGCTGCAACCTCTACAGCGATAGAGCCGAACACTGACCTTGTCCCTCATGAAGCTCGTGACTCCGAGGTGCCGGACTCCTTGCCGGACTCTGAACCTCCCACGCCCCCTCCAATCGAATCCGGTTGGGCGCCGGTCATGGATTTCACCGCTGCGGACATCTTCGAACACTCACCTTTCGGCGACATCTTGAGTTCGTTAAAGTGTCTCTCGTTATCAGGAGTGCCCTGGCCGGACTGCGGTCAGGACGGTTGGGATGCGGACGACGAAGAAATTCAACGCCCAACCACCACCCACTTAGTAGCCACTGTCGACGATCCAACCGACATGCTAGACTTCGACTCCGAAGACATCGACGGTATGGACGACGATGCCGGAGACGACCAAGAACCAGCGACTATCGGGCACTGGAAAGCCACCCCAACTCACGACATATACATGGTGGATACATCAAAAGGAAGCGATAATGAGGAACAACGGGACACGGCGAAGGACAACTTCACCAGCAAACAATCAAAACGGCGACGCAAGCGCCGCCCAAAGTCCCGCCTCGATAAAAATGGCACCCATACAGACTCGGCCTTCGAGCAGGGCGAAGCAGTGGACGGCGAGCACGCAACCAAGCAATCATCCGAACACGGTGAACTAGACAAGCAACCCATCCCCGGAAAAAACAAGGGCCTAGACGATCTCACGCCGAACACATCACCAGAGCATAAGAACCTTCATAAAAGGCTCGTCGCTACTGCAAGAAGTTTGAAGAAGAAAAAGCGGAAGCTCAAAACAGCAGAGGACGCACTCAGAATGAGATGGAGCAAAGTACTCAATACTGCAGATAAATATGACGCTAGTCGCCAGGCAAAGAGTTACCCGAAGCGCAAGTTGTTGCCCGAATTCGACGAGGAGGCCTTAGAGCCCCCGCAGTCAAAAAAGAAAGAGGCCGCCTGGCCGGATAGACGACCAGATGACAGGCTAAAAACAGCAAGGGGCTCCGCACACAAGCCGGCACACGATCAGCGTAAAGATCCTCAGAAAAAGGATGACCCGGTCAGGTCTATCTATGGGCCAAAAAAGAAGACTCCAGGAAGCAACACAACCCGCCAAGCGTTTGAAGACAACGGCACACCTAAATACAGGGGCGCTGCACACCCACTATGTTTCACTAACGAGGTACTGGATCATGAATTTCCAGAGGGATTCAAACCCGTAAACATAGAGGCATATGATGGAACAACAGACCCCGGAGTTTGGATCGAGGATTATATCCTACACATACATACGGCTAGAGGAGACGATCTCCACGCCATAAAATACCTACCCCTCAAGCTCAAAGGGCCAGCTCGGCATTGGCTCAAAAGCCTCCCAGAAAATACAATTGGAAGTTGGGAAGAGCTCGAGGATGCGTTTCGAGCAAATTTTCAAGGGACCTATGCCCGCCCTCCGGATGCAGACGATTTAAGTCACATAACTCAACAGCCCGGAGAGTCAGCACGCAAATTCTGGAACAGGTTCCTCACCAAAAAGAACCAAATAGTTGACTGTCCGGACGCTGAAGCCTTAGCAGCCTTTAAGCACAACGTCCGTGACGAATGGCTCGCCAGACACCTCGGCTAGGAAAAACCAAGAACAATGGCCGCACTCACAAGCCTCATGACCCGCTTTTGCGCAGGGGAGGACAGCTGGCTGGCTAGATGCAGCACCAGCGACCCGAGTACATCCGAAGTCAGGGATGGAAATGGGAAATCACGACGTAGAAACGATCAGCGCCAGAATAAGGAAAATGGCCCAAATAGCACAGCGGTCAACGCCGGATTCAAAAGCTCTCGGCCGAATAACAAAACACTGCCCCTCAAGGACAACAGTGACGAGCTATCCAACCTAAACAAAATTCTGGATAGGCTATGTCAAATACATAGTACCTCCGGGAAGCCTGCGAACCATACCCACAGAGATTGTTGGGTCTTCAAATAGTCCGGCTGACTTAACGCCGAACGCAAGGGGCTCGATACACCAAGCGAAGACGACGACGAACCCCACAAGCAGAACGCCGGAAAACAGAAGACTTTCCCACTAGAATTCAAAACAGTGAACTCACTTCATGTGATAACACAAAAACACAGTGCGGCACCTGCCATACCAGGACACCATCCGCAGACTGGGGATAGACCCTACCAAAATTCGCTGTAGCGGTACTTCCTTCAAAGGAGTGACGCCATGCCATTAAGCCAACTGAACAAGCTCTGTACCACTAGAGGTTGTGTCCGATTCATCCGACAACCTCCGTCGCGAAAAGATCACTCTCCACACCGCCACATTTCACAGTGGCCCTCAAAGCACTACTGGGACGCAAAGCTTTCGCCCGCTTTAACGCAATAACACATTACGCGTCTCTTACGCCTAAAATGCCCGGTCCACGCGGCATAATCTCATTAAAGAGTAACTCCGAGTGTTCCTCGACCACGGAGAACGTGAGGCCGCCTTGACAGCCACACACTAATCCGACCTTGCAGGTCAAAGCCCCTAAAAACAGGTCATTCAGACCTCGGACACGGTTAGGCGAGTCCGGCATAAATAAACAAGGGGCTTCCCAGCCGCATACCCCTTTACAAGGGGCTGCGCGTATAAACGATGAGAGCTAATAAAGCTCAACTTTATTCATCTTCGAAATTATACTTTATTTTAAATACAACCTTTGCACGATATTTCTTCCAAACTAAGTCCTTCTCTTTTACAGATGAAGCACGTGCTACACCCGTCCAGGATACAGCACAACGGAGACACAGGCGCAGACGTGCAGCAGGGACCCGTTGCAAGGATTCTTTTCAGATTAAGACCCTGCGTAAACCTTTCTTACTGTCTCTTGTTGATACACATCCCCCGGTTTTCTACCATAACCGAGGAGGAGGCTCGCGTTTTGGCATCGGCCGCGTCAGAAGTTCCCGCCTGTACCTGGACACTAGGGGCTTAGGGCATTGTTCTGCCCGGTATCATAAAGACCGAACACCTCAGGGAGTGTTCGGCATCTCGAGTTAGGCCTTATATGCATCAGCTCCGAATCATGTCTTTGGTCAAATGTTGGGTTTGCCCGGCTCCTGTGTTTTGCTGCCTTACGTTCCGCTCCATCGGCTAACGCGGCACCAGGAGAACTACTGCGATTGTGCCCCGGTTCGGCCGGGCGAGCACCTCAGTAGAGAAAGCCGAAAACTGACTGTCATGATATAGCGAGAGACTGGTCAACCACTCGATCGACTATTGGAATGTTTAGAATTCCTCCGCTTTGACGAAGGACCGCTTCCCGGTCAGGCACATACGCGCCCCAAGTTCGGAGAGCGCGGTGCCTCTAGGGGCTATATAGTAGCCCCACCATCGAGCTCCTATGGCTAAGTGAAAGTGATAAAGCATTATAGTCTGGTTGCCTAGTTTGCTATGCTATCACCTCCTTCAAAGGACCAAGACGTTGGATTAAGTGTGAAAAAGCGCTTTTCTTTTTTTTTGCAAACACCCCCGCACCATGTGCGTGGGGGCTGAAGCCAAAGACTGCAACTTTCAGGTTATTCATACATATACGGCCGCACAGGAGATAGTTCAATACTTGAACGCACAAGTATAAAAAGCTATTGCATTATAAACATGATCTCACAAATCATACACGTCATTTGAACATGACATCTTTCGAGCACTGCGACTCTATTAAATGAGCGCCCTGCAGGACTTCCTCAAAATAGTGCTCGGCGGGTAATCGGCTCTTGTCCGAACCCCGGGATGCAACAACGGTGGCATCCATGTCCGCCCAGTATGTCTTCACACGGGCGAGAGCCATCCGTGCACCTTCTATGCATGCCGACCGCTTCATCGCCTTGATATGCGGCACCGCCCCAAGGAATTGCTGCAACAAGCCAAAATAACTCTTCGGCTTGGGCCTTTCCGGCCACAGATGAGTGACCACATCCGTCATGGCAAGTCCAGACAATCTATTCAGCTCAGCCCACTCAGCCAGCCGATCAGTCAACGGAAGTGGACGCTCCGGACTATGGAATTGAGACCAGTAAAGCTCTTCCATTTCGTGATCCTTCTGGCTTCGGAAGTGCATGACTGCGTCCGCCGCACTCGCCGCCAAATCCAGATAAGGATCCTCCGCACCACACAACTGGCCCAGCTGAGCATACTTCGGATCCGTGAACTTCCTACGCAGAAGAAAGGGCTTTCCAGCCGCAATGTCTCCGGCTTGACGCATTTCCTCCTTCATAGCCCGCATCTCACTCCGGGCATCCTTGACTTCGGCGCCGGCCTTCTTCAGGCCCTCTTGCTCCACTCGGCGTTCTCCTTCAAGAACCTCACAACGGTCGGTAGCATCTTTTAATTTCAAGGCCATTCCGGCCAACTCTTCCCTGCTTCGGCAGTGAGCAGCCTTTTCGCCTTTTAGCTTTTCTGCTGCCTTCAAGGCAGCCGCATCACTTATCCTGGCTTGCTCCTTGGCTCGAGCAAGCTCTGCTCGAAGATCTTCCACAGCAGCGGCGCCATCTGCATCAAGCATACAAATTGTAAGGAACGGGCACCAGCTCCCTTACTAGGCAACCGCGTAGCAACCACCTACCTTGCGACTCGTTAAGTCGTTTATTGACCAGTGCGATGTCCGCATCCGCAACATCGAGTTGCCTCTTCAGTTCGGCAACTCCATCAGTCCGGCTGGCCACCGAACGTTCCGCCACCTGCATAGGAAAGGCGACATTCTATAACTGAGATTATGATCCTTGGCACGCTATCGCTTTCGACAGCATACCAAGTCTCAGGGGCTACTATCTATACAGGGCGCACTTCATGTGCAAAACTGTCAAAAGGTATGTCATTTTTTGCGTACCTCAAACCCCGTCAGCAAGCTTCTGACGGCCTCATACAACCCGCTCTTGGCGGATGAGATCCTTTCAATCACCATACTCATTAATGTGCGGTGATCTTCTGAGATAGACGCCCTCTTGAGCAAATCCTGCAGCTCCACCGGCCGTACTCCAATGGGTGCCGGACTTTCCGGCCCCGCCGGACTCGGGGAGACCCTCCGTGACGACACCTCAGGGTTGTCCGCCCCGCCCGACGGGGCGGCAGATGGAGGCGTCTCGCTTTCCATCATCTCTAGACGAAGGTCCCCCGAAGTTGAGCTCTGCTGAGATGGGCTGAGATCCGAAGTACAAGGTGAAAACTTTGGTTACCTTTGGAAATAATATAGGGGCGTTCCCTATTACAAAATTCCCCCTTTTCACTTACGGCTCGCTGGAGGGTTGATTCCTATGGGGAGACTGTGTGGCCGGGGCCCTTCCCGGCACAGGACCTTCCGGTGCAGATTTCTTTCCCCGCTTTGAGGCCTTGGCCTCCGGGTCTTCGGAAGCAGTCCTCTTCTCCCCCTGGAAGGAGGGACTCTCGATTCCCCCCTTACTGAAAGCCTCCTTGGCGGAGGTGGTAGTTTCCCTGTGCCCCCCTTCGCCCTCCTCCGAAGGCGCGAACTCCAACATTTTTACTAACACGGGATCCGGCGTGGTCTCAGGGAGGGGTGCCGGACACCGTATCAGTTTTGCTTGTGCTATCCACTGCTGTCCAAGGGATAGCTGGTTAAAAGGCAAACCCATGATAAATAAATGGACAATATGTCCGGACACAGGGCTACTTACTTGAGTATCCGGGCGATTGCAGCTTAGGCCGGCGTCCTCGGTCAAGTCCGGACGCATCTCTTGCGATCCGAAGAACAGTTTGTACATCTCCGCGGGTGTCAAACCCATGAAGTGTTGGAGAGCTCGTGGCCCCTCCGGATTAAATTCCCACAGGCGGAGGGGGCGACGTTTGCAGGGCAGAAGGCGCCGGATCAGCATAACCTGTGCCACCACCACCAGATTAATCTCCCTTTCTTGGAGGTCTCGAATCCGGTCCTGCAACAGGGGTACGTCTTTGGACGGCCCCCAGTTAAGCCCCTTGTTGACCCATGACGTCAGCCGTTGTGGAGGGCCCGAGCGGAAGACGGGCGGCGGCTTCTGCCTGCTGCCCCTTGGAGCGGTGATATAGAACCACTCCTGTTGCCACGAGCCGAGCTCCTCCTGAAAAGAGCCCTCGGGCCATGGAGCATCGGCCCTCTTGCTTATAACCGCCCCGCCGCACTCTGCCTGACGCCCCTCAATCATCTTCGGCTCCACGTTGAAGGTTTTGAGCCACAAGCCGAAGTGAGGGGTAGTGCGGAGGAAGGCTTCGCAAACGACAATGAATGATGAGATGTGGAGGATGGACTCCGGAGCCAAGTCATGGAATTCCAGCCCATAGTAAAACATGAGCCCCCTCACGAAGGGATCCATCGGGAAGCCTAAACCCCGACGGAGGTGAGACACGAACACAACGCTCTCGCCGGGCTCGGGAGTAGGAATAACTTGCCCTCGGGCAGGCAACCTATGCGAAATCTCGTAGGTCAAGTACCTGGCGTCTCTCAGCTTTAGCACGTCTTCTTCCGTGACGGAAGAGGGCATCCACCGGCCTCGTAGGTCGGAGCCGGACATTGTCGAAGGTCGAAGGTACCCGAATCTGGAGCCCTGGGTGTTGGAACTCGGGGGCGAGGGGCGGATTCGATTGAGGATTGAAGAAAAAGAACAGGCCCTGGTCTCATTATAAAGAGGAAGAATACCAAGAGCCGTCCCCGTGACCGTTTGGAACCCGCCTTCGATGGAGGGGGCGTGGCAACGGGCGCGGTTGGGTTACCCATGTCCGTATTGATGGGAATCCCGGAATAAGGGGAACACGATCTCTGCTTCGACAAGACGTGCCAAGGAAACCGCTTCGCTAAACGCGCTGAGGTGGTACAATAAAAACAATTCGAGTAAAGGCTTGGTAGTGGTGTGACGTCACGCCACCAAATACGTCAGCAGATTGAACTTGTGTAAATGTTATTCTCTCTATGGTGGTATGTGGAATTTATTTTGCTATCCTGGTGTTCACAATCTTCTATAAATTATTCGGATGAGGAACCCGCCTTGCAATGCCGAAGACAATATGCGCGCCGGACTCGTCATCATTGAAGCCTGGTTCAGGGGCTACTGAGGGAGTCCTGGACTAGGGGGTGTCCGGATAGCCGAACTATCATCATCGGCCGGACTCCAAGACTATGAAGATACAAGATTGAAGACTTCGTCCCGTGTCCGGATGGGACTTTCCTTGGCGTGGAAGGCAAGCTTGGCGATACGGATATGTAGATCTCCTACCATTGTAACCGACTCTGTGTAACCCTAGCCCTCTCCGGTGTCTATATAAACCGGATGGCTTTAGTCCGTAGGACGAACAACAATCATACCATAGGCTAGCTTCTAGGGTTTAGCCTCCTTGATCTCGTGGTAGATCTACTCTTGTAACACACATCATCAATATTAATCAAGCAGGACGTAGGGTTTTACCTCCATGAAGAGGGCCCGAACCTGGGTAAAACATCGTGTCCCTTGTCTCCTGTTACCATCCGCCTAGATGCACAGTTCGGGACCCCCTACCCGAGATCCGCCGGTTTTGACACCGACAGTCACCGAATGGAACATCGAGTTGCAAGCATTTCAGTTGGAATTCAGCACAACCAGGGTCCTCAAGGGAGCCGCACTTGCAGATTTTGTGGCAGAATGGAAAGAGGCGCCGGGGCTCGAAGCAGGCGAAGATCGATCACTTTCCGAGGAAGCGAGGCACCAGACGGATGGGTCTTGTACTTGGATGGAGCATTCTCGCAACATGGCGCGGGGGCTGGCGCAGTGCTTATATCCCCCACTCAGGACAATCTCTATTACGCCGTGCAGCTCTACTTCCAGCATGGCGAGAAGGTCTCAAACAACATAGCAGAATATGAGGGCCTCATAGTGGGCTTAAAAGCTGCAGCAGTGCTGGGGGTGAAGCGCCTCATCATCAAAGGTGACTCACAGCTCCTCATCAACTTCTACAACAAAGTATACGATCCAAAGGATGAGCACATGGAGGCGTATCTTGTGGAGGTACGCAGGATGGAAAAGCAATTTTGGGGGCTGGAGTTGCAGCATGTGCCCCGCGGAACCAACCAAGAGGTTGATGACATTGCTAGGAGGGCTTCCAGGTGGTTTCCCCAGGAGCCTGGCGTTTTCGAGGAACGGCTCTTCAAGCCCTCGACAGCACCGTCACTGTCAAGCACATCGCAACCTCAGGAAGAACTCCCTTCAACCGCCTGCCACAGGAGCCCCGGCCTGTGGCCCAACCTCGGGAGCACGCTTGCTCCTGGCGCTGGAGCCTCAGGAGGGATGCTGGGCTATGGAATTCAAGGACTACCTAATACAAGGGACTCTACCAGAGAAGGAGGATGACAAGGAATGCGTGGCCCGGCAGGCCAGGGCCTACTGCATCCAAGACGGAGAGCTATACCGGAAGCGGCCAAACGATGTTTCCCTGTGTTGCATCTCCAGGGAACAGGGGAAGGAGTTGCTGGCTGACATACACGATGGAGATTGCGGACACCACTCATCATCACGGATCCTCGTCTGCAAGGCGTTTCGCAGCGGGTTTTACTGGCCTACAGCACTCAACGACGCAATCGAGCTGGTGAAGGCTTGCGCAGCCGGCCAATTCCATGCCAAGCAGATTCATCAGCCAGCTCAGGGCCTGCAGACCATCCCACTCTCGTGGCCGTTTGCGGTCTGGGGGCTGGATATATTGGGCCCGTTCTCTCGGGCGCCTGGGGGCTACCACTACCTCTACGTTGCCATCGACAAGTTCACCAAGTGGGCGGAGGTGGAAGCCGTCCGCACCATCCCAGCTGGCTCTGCAGTCAAGTTCATCAAGGGCCTCGTGAGCCGATTCAGGGTCCCTAATTGCATCATCACTGACAATGGTTCGCAGTTCACCAGCAGTCTCTTCAAAACATATTCTGCTAACCTTGAAACGCAGATATGCTATGCTTCGGTGGCACACCCCCGGAGTAACGGCCAGGCTGAATGCGCGAACGCAGAGGTCCTGAAAGGCCTCAAAACCAGGAACTTCAAGAAGAATCTGGAGGCCTGTGGCAGGGGCTGATACGATGAGCTCCAGTCCGTGCTATGGTCCATCCGCAGTACCGCCACCAAGTCGATGGGCGAGACCCCGTTCTTCCTCGTCTATGGAGCAGAGGCAGTCCTCCCTCACGAGGTCAGGTGTCGCTCCGCATGGGTCCTAGCATTTGATGAAGCGCAACAGGACGCCATGCGGGGGATGGACCTCGTGCTGGGGGAGGAACACCGTCAGGAGGCCGCACTACGAGCAGCGAGATACCAGCAGGCGCTGCGGCGGTATTATTGCCACCACATCCGCCCCAGGACACTTGAGGTAGGCAACCTCGTGCTCAGGTGGGTGCTCTCCAGGGAAGGGCTGCACAAGCTCTCACCCATGTGGGAGGGCCCGTTCAAGGTTGTTCATATCTCTAGACCTGGCGCCGCACGCCTGGAGACCCAGGAAGGGGTGCCCATTCTAAACGCTTAGAACATTCAGCACCTCCGGAGGTTCTACCCATGAAGTAAGGCCCAGTGCCTGTAAAGAAGGCCCCGTGCCTGTGAAGTCAGGCCCAGTTCCTGTGAAGAAAGGCCCAGTGCCTGTAAAGAAGGCCCTATGCCTGTGAAGAAAGTCCCAGTGCCTGTAAAGAAGGCCCGGTGCCTGTGAAGAGAGGCCAGTGCCTGTAAAGAAGGCCCGACGCCTATGAAGCTCGCCGCCCCAAGAAAGGCCCGGTGCCTGTGAAGAAGGCCCAGCTCCTGTGAAGCTCGCCGCCTGTGACTAGGGATGGCAATGGGTACCCATTACCCACGTACCCGGCGGGTGAAAAACCTATTAGGGCAAGGGTATGGGTTAAAAAATACCCATGGGTACATACATAGGATTTTTTTAACCCATTGGGTATAGTTGGTACGGGTACGGTTTAGTATAACCCATACCCGTGTACCATGTACCCGCATATAATCTACAAATAGGCTTTATATTTATATTTTTGAGGAGGCTTTATGTATTACTTAAAAAATCACAGCCCTAAAAAGACCTAATCATGCTAGTCCGCCGAACCACACTAATTGTCCCACAAAGCCATATGAGCCTAGGACCGGAAAGAGCCAAAATCATTCACATAATCACCGTTGTGTCAACAAGGGTAAGAACCGTTTGTCCAGAATCTTATACGTGATACGTATCTTTATATGGCTACATCTGCGTGATTGGCGTGCGTCGCTGGTGGCAGGCTCGTAGTGATAGCAGCCAGCCGATCGATCTCATCTTATCGCCGCCGCCTGCCACTGCCAGCGCCTCCGGACTCCATTCCAGCTACTTGCCGCCTCGCGCCATCACCCCTTTCTTGCCCTCCGGAGGTGGACGCCAACGCCATGGACCCAGGGGCAATCACCATAGCTCGCGCGTCGATGGGGACGATCGATTGGAGATGCAGCTCAGCGACCTCCACGACCAGGAGCACGACACGCCTACCCCGAGCCCAAGCCCAGCACTGTCGCAGGCGCAGCACCGTCATAGCGCTATGTTCGAGACGTCCATGAAGCGCCGTCCTAGCCTGCTTATCAATGGTCGATCTGCCGCCGCCATCAAGTACAAGAAGAGCAAGGCTATGTGAGTTCCGACTATTTTTATGATTATGAGCACTGCTCTTACACTGTGAACACATTTTTTGTACATAGATGATGTGATGTATTCATGTATATGAGCATTGATTTTTGCGTAGACATGATGTATATAGATGATGTGGGATTACGATTTTGTGTGTGTACGTAATGATAATTAAGTATGACATATTTTATTTCAATGACAATTTATATTTGTATGTACGTTTTGTGATGTATACATGTAAGTTAGTACACATTACCCTTGATTTCTGCATAGAGATGCAAGATGTGTGTATATGACATGATAAATATTAATTTTTGTGTGTGACTATTGAGTATTTTTGCAAAAATATGTTTACAAATAAGCGTGTTCATGAGAACGTGTTGTTGTTTATGAGTATGGGTTGTTGTCATGATGTGTTGTTGTTTATAAATCATTATTAGTTGTTGTTTATGACTATGCAAGGCTTAAATTGATGTGTTGCAAATCTGGGTAATTTTACCCGCGAGTACCCATTTACCCTGACGGGTGACGGGTATGGGAAAAAATTGTACCCGTCGATGGGTAAGGTTTTGGGCGACGGGTAAGGGTATGGGGTGGCTCCACCCGTACCCAAACCCGGCGGGTGCCATCCCTACCCGTGACACTCTTATGTAATAATGAGTTGGGGCGGTACATGCCAGGGAGTCTCCGGAGTGCCGCCCTTGGGCCTAGGGGGCTCCCGCCCACGCCCAGTGGCAGCACTTAGCTCCACGCTGGTGAGAAGACGTCAAAGACTAGACTAGGTGCCGGACGCGGCTTTTCATTTGCTTTCCGTAGTTGGCTTGTTCTCCCTTGTTTCAACCTTTATTGGAGTTGCTTCTAGTGTTGTTCGCCGTCCCCTGTCCCTGTTCTCTGTCTTTGGTTTTTGCCCGGCTCGTTCTCTCTCTCGCAAGCCTCGCGAGGGGGCTACTGTAACGCCCCGGATTCGATGCGCCAGATGTCTCCCAGTTATTCGTCGTTGTTACCATGTCATTTGCTTGCATGTTGCATTTTGCCATGTCATCATCTACATTTCATCTGCATGTTTTTCAAAACTTACATCTGGTCTTTTCCCCCCGTTGTCCGTTTTGCGATCCGACACTCTCACACGCACCCGTGGCACCTCTCAGACCTTGTTTCATGAGCGGGAGAAAAACAATCTCGCAATGGACCGAGGTTTGCTGAGTGGCCTTGGTATATCACCGGTAGACCGCCCGTCAAATTTTGTTCCATTTGGAGGTCGTCTGGTGCCCCAATGGTTAACCGCATAGACCGAAACCCCTCTCTCTTTGCAGCCCAGCCCCTTTCCCCACAGCCCATGAGCCCATCCAAACCCCCTCCATGCTCTCGGTCGTTGGATCGCGATCGTGTGGGCTAAAACCGCACCCCATTTGGACTCTCATAGCTCCCTCTATCTATAAATTAGTCCCCTCCCCCGAATTTTTGGGCAAACCCTAGCCTCTTCCTCCTCCCGCCGCCGGACGTTTCCACCCCGCGCCAGGACACGTCTAGCGCCGCTGCCCGCGCCCAATCGTGGCCTGCCACGTGTCCCCGCCGGCCCTCTCTCTCCTCCCTCCGCCGCCGGGCCTGTGAAGCCTAGGTCGGGCCCGAGGGAGCCCGCGCCCCCGCCGCCGTCCTCCGACCTCGCGCCGGCGCCCCGCCGTCTCGCCACAGTCAGCCGCTCGTCGCCCGTCCGTGCCTCGCCGCCCGCGCCGGCCTGGGCCGCCCCCGCGTCCCCGCCTCCATCACGCGCCGCCCGCGCCGGCGACCTGGCCCGCCGCCCTTGCTCGTCTGCGCCGCCGCCTGGCGTTGCTACCCCGCCGCCCGGTCACCGTCGCCGTGCAGCCGCACCACCGCGCCGCCCCACGCCTCGCCCGCTGCCCCTCGTCGACTTCGGCCAGATCCGGTCGATGAGCGACCGGATCCGGCTCCCCCGCGCTTTGACGAGCCCCCATCGACGCCGGCTACCTCTCCTCCAAGTCCGGCGACGACTCCGGCGAAACCCCGGAGAACCTCGTAATCCGCACCTAGAACCCTAGATCCGGAGGTTGACCTTGATTTTCCCCCCAAGCCCCTAAGTTTTCTGCCTTATGTACTCATGTTCATCATGCCATAACTTCTTGTGTGCTGCTCCGTTTTATGCGTGTAATATATCAAAATGTTCACTGTGGGATGCTCTCCATTTTGTTCCATTGCGCCATGCTTGTTTGAGTCCATCTTGATGCCAATATCATTGTTGCAAGTGTGCTATATGATGTTAACTGCTGCCTGGTAACAGAACTTGCTGTTTTGTCTTTTCCATTGCATTTTGTGTGTGCATCCTTTGAGCATGATGTCTACATGTTTTAGGAGCATTTTCATGCCATCTATACAGTGATGCAATGCATGTATTTTTGTGTCCCTTGTAGTGAGTGCATCAAGCTCGTGAAGTAGGGTACTTGCTGTTACTGTTTTGCTAGGCTGAATCTGTAATATCATGATGCTATGTAAACCTGCTGCTACAAGTCATTCTATGTGTAATCTGGAGATGTTCACTAGGGATGTTTTGTTATACATGTCATGATCTATCCATCCATGCCCTTGGTTGCATTTATGTCTTGCTGTAGTTTGTCGTTATCATGCCACATATTTGCTAAATAATGTTGCGGTCAGCTTGTTAACATTAAGTTCAGTTTTGCCATGTGTTTTGCTAGTGATCCATGCGCCCTATGAACTTGCTCTTGCCCTGTTTAGCTCCATAGATGTGTCTTCTTACTGTTGGTCACCTTGTCATGCCATGTATTGCTCTGTGGTGAGTTGTACAAGCTCACCAACATGCCTACTTATCGTTGTTCCTTCCATGTACTGTTATTCTGAATCTGTCATATCATTTGCCATGTGTGCATGGATACTACCATGTTTTATGTTGATCTTTGGAATTAGTTCAGTAAGGGAGTTTTGTTGTTTGTCTTTAGTATTAGCATGCCATGCCTTTTTTTGCAATGATAAGTTCCTGTAGCATGTTGTTTAATAGCTCTAAACATTGCAACCTGATGTTATTTCTGTCATGCTTAGTGATTTCTGCAGTCTGTGAAACTGTTATTATTTGCAATCTTGCCATGTCCTTTTGAGCATGGTCTAGTGATTTCTGGAGGTAGCTCAGTGTTCATGTTTTGTCATGCTTTACCTGTACATCATGTCCGTGCCTTTTTCGTTCATGTTGAGGTGTTGTAGCATATTGTTTTGATGCTTGCTAGATGCCTAGTTGCTGTTTTGGACAACATGTCCTTTAAACTTGTTTCATGTGTATGTGTTGAACCGTTACTCCGTTTGGAGTGTGCTCTATATGAAACTTGCTTAGAATTGCATATAGTTTCATCTTACCATGTTGCATCCTTCTTTTGAGGTGTTTTCTTGATGTTTGGATGCATTTTGCATCAATGCCATGGTTAACTTGTTCTGCTCATATCTTCTAGGTCGTAGCTCCGAACTAATTGAACTTTATATGTAACTGGACTAGAATTTCGTGTAGATCATCTTGGTGCATCTTAACTTGCTGTTTAACAACTTGAACATAAGGTTTATTCAGATCTGGACCAATTTCGAAATTTGCATATGAGGACTTACCAGATTTGTTATATGTTGTTTCCAGCCTCATTTATACTTGCTTTGATATGTTGCTCTTGTATGCATTATCTCTTGCCATGAGTAGCTGCATGTAACCTTTGTCATGCATCATACTTGGTTCAGCATCATGTCATGTTTACGTGTTGTGTGTTTACCTTGTTGTTTGCTTCTTTCCGGTTGTGCTCCTTCTCGTTAGTTCCTGTTTCGTTCCGATCATGAGGATTCGTTCGTCTACGATTGGTTCGTCTTCGTGGCTTCATCTTCTCCATGAACTCGTTCTTCTTCCTAGCGGGATTTCAAGAAAGATGACCGTCACCTTGGATCTCACTACTATCATTACGATGCTAGTTGCTTCATTCTATCGCTATGCTGCGCTACCTATCACTTGTTCTTCAAGCCTCCCAATTTGCCATGTCAGCCTCTAACCATTTTCACCCTCCCTAGCAACCCGTTGCTTGGCTATGTTACCACTTTGCTCAGCCCCTCTTATAGTGTTATTAGTTGCAGGTGAAGTTGAAGATTGCTCCATGATGGACATGATTATGTTGGGATATCACAATATCTCTTATTTAATTAATGCACCTATATACTTGGTAAAGGGTGGAAGGCTCGGCCTTATGCCTGGTGTTTTGTTCCACTCTTTCCGCCATAGTTTCTATCATACCGGTGTTATGTTCCTTGATTTTGCGTTCCTTACACGGTTGGGTGATTTATGGGACCCCCTTGACAGTTTGCTTTGAATAAAACTCCTCCAGCAAGGCCCAACCTTGGTTTTACCATTTCCCTACCTAAGCATTTTTTCCCTTGGGTTTCCGGAGCCCGAGGGTCATCTTTATTTAACCCTCCCGGGCCAGTGCTCCTTCGAGTGTCGGTCCGAACCGAGTAGACTGCGGGGCCACCTCGGGGAAACTTGAGGTCTGGTTTTACTCGTAGGATGTCTCATCCGGTGTGCCCTGAGAACGAGATATGTGCAGCTCCTATCGGGATTTGTCGGCACATCAGGCGGCTTTGCTGGTCTTGTTTTAGCATTGTCGAAATGTCTTGTAAACTGGGATTCTGAGTTTGATTGGGTCTTCCTGGGAGAAGGAATATCCTTCATTGACCGTGAGAGCTTGTGATGGGATAAGTTGGGACGCCCCTGCACGGTACAAACTTTTGAGAGCCGTGCCCGGGGTTATGTGGCAGATGGGAATTTGTTATTATCCGGTTGTAGAGAACTTGACAGCAGATTCAAATTAAAATGCATCAACCGTGTGTGTAGCCGTGACGGTCTCTTTTCGGTGGAGTCTGGGAAGTGAACAAGGTTTTTGGGTTATGTTTGACGTAAGTAGGAGTTCAGGATCACTTCTTGATCACTTCTAGCTTCTCGACCGTTCCGTTTGCTTCTCTTCTCGCTCTTATTTGCATATGTTAGCCACCATATCATGCTTAGTCGCTGCTGCAACCTCACCACTTTACCCGTTCTTACCCATTAAGCTCTGCTAGTCTTGATACCCATGGTAATGGGATTGTTGAGTCCTCGTGGCTCACAGATTACTACAACAATAGTTGCAGGTACAGGTTATGCGATGATCATGACGCGAGAGAGATGTTTCCTTGTCTTGGAGTTCTTCTTCTGCTTCTTCTTCGATCAGGGGATAGGTTCCAGGTCGGCAGCCTGGGCTAGCAGGGTGGATGTCGTTTGAGCATCTGTTTGTGTTTCATCCGTAGTCGGATGTTGCTCTTATGTATGATGATGTTGTATTCGTATGGCATGTATACCTCTTGTATGTATCCCCAACTATTATGTAATGGGATGATGTAATGATATCCACCTTGCAAAAGCGTCTTCAATATGCGCTTCTATCCTTGGTGGGACCTTCGAGTTCCTTTAGGATAGGGTCGCATATTGGGAGTGACAACTGCGCGAGCGCCCTCGTGCGCCCTTTCTCGCCTGGTTTCGCGAGGCTCCCACACCCAAGTTCATAGCGGGAGCACCCCTCCCGGTCCATGCCCCACGGGCATCGCGACACGAAGCGCCGGACCTTAGCTGGTCACCCTCGCGACAAAGGTTCGAAAACTATTGTCCTGACTGATCTTTGCAGACCTTAAGACGCCCGGCGAGGCCTCAAGCGGGTACCTCGCGAGGCGAAAACTACGGTGAACATCCCGAGCTAAGTTGTTCCTACCTGCAAGCACACAGCCGCAACACCATAACACAACACGGGAACGATAAAAATAGCATGATAATTAGGGATGATAGTCTTGCACGCCCCCACTGGGCTCCATACTTCTCTCTCTCAATGTAGGAAAAGGGGAAAACAAAATAAAAACAGTGCGCACCCCGCGATGGCTCGCGAGGAGGGATCCACACTGTCCTCCCGAGCTCAATTAGACTCCGCCTCGCGCTTCACCGGGGCGCGGCAGTGGGACGACCCGCTACCGCCCTCGAAGCGGGCGCCATGACGTGGTGGCTGATCGCGGCCTCCGCTGGAGGAGCTGTCATCGGAGGAGGAGCCGCTGAAGCTCGGCGAGCTGCGAACACCGCCAAGAGTGGGTTCACCTTCACCCTCGTCGCGGCCATCGCCAAGACCAAGCACCTCGCCGCCATCATCATCTTCAGGGCAGCACCCTACACGACAGCCATCTTCTCCGAACACCCTCACGTAGAGGGTCGCGTCGCCGTTGAACTTGAAGTGGAGGGTGCACCGCCAGCCCAGGCCATGCGCGCGGGCAAACATCTGCCAGCCGCGAGCTAGGGCCATGTTCCCGGCGACGGAGATCTCCACCGCTACCCAGGAAGCCCTGCTACAACAGCCGTCCGCCTGCAGCCAGAGCCCGCCAGGGCCATCGGCCGATAGTTTGCCGGCAAGGAAGCAGGGAGCTGGAGCCAGTTGCCGGCCGGATCTGCCGACCACACGACAAACTCCGGCAACACCTTGCCGAGTGAAAGCGTGGCCGGGGAGGCCGCGCAGCCACGACACGTCTTCCTCCGCCGACCGGGCGGCCATCACCGCGCGAAGGACCATGAGGGGCCGCTGCGGGAGTCGCGGGGTGCTTGCGGGGACGACCACGACCGCGCTTGGGCGGAGGGGAGCCAAGCCCTTCCTGGCGAGCCTTCCCCTTTTCTGCGGCCGAGAACCTCTTCACGGGCGCCATGGGACACGGCAAGCCACTGGAGCAAGGAGGAAGAGGAAGCAGGCCAGGAGAGGGGAGATGTGCAGCGGGGGCTTGCGCCCCTCCACATTTATAGCCCAAGGGAGGCCATCCGCCGGCCTCCATGATCGGAGGTAATGATGACTCCTTTTGCATGCAGCAGGGACTCGTCAAATCGGGTAGTTGCTAAGGCAGCATGGGGAAGTGGAGACGCCCACGTCCAATCAACTGACATGCGGCAACCAAGGCCGCAGGCTGTTGGGGCCCGCGACGCTCCACACTTGCCCTTTGGCTTCGCTGCTAAGCCAAGTCTGAGCGCGCCTTGGGCCTGGGGGCTACTGTCGGCGTTCTGGGAACGGGGGTCCCCAGACTTGCCTGCCTGCGGCCTGTGGCGTGGCTCGAGCAGTGGCGCAGTACGACCCGTCTTCATCAACCCAAGTTCAAGTCCCTCGCGAGGGGCCAAGCCTCGCGGGGCGGACGATGCAAGGCTTCCTCAGGGGCAGCCTCACCAGGCAGGCTCGCGAGGAGGCGGAGAGATCAAGGCAAGGAGTACCTCGCAAGGTGCTCGTGACGCAAGCCATGACGACCAAGACCAGGCGGGCGCCAGCCTATGCAGGGTCCTCGTTTCCTCTTTAGTGCAAAGGGGGCAATCGCAGGCGCGGAGTACCGAGGAATCAAGGAAAGGTTTCCATATCGGTGCAACGAGACCAAGACCATCAGGACGACAGGACGGAGATCACCGTGGAGCCCAAGACGGTGTCATCGCCAGTGCCTTTGGCAGTCGAAGACCATCTTTAGTCAGCATAGCTTGTACTAGCTGTCCCCCTTCAAAATGGCCATTGCTGGCTCCCTTCCCGCTCAATATTTGGGAAGAGGACCAGGGCCTCTATAAATAGAGATAGCCACCACAGTAGAAGGGGATCGAATCCTTCCCTAGTAGAATGCTGCACTAGCTCAAGAACACCCCTCGCGAGGCTGTTCTTCCTCTATACTGTTCATCATCAAGCCCCAGAGGCAATCCACCACACCACTCACTGGATTAGGGTATTACACCACAACGGTGGCCCAAACCATTATAAATATTGTGTCCCTTGTGTTGTTAATCGTGTAGCTTAGATCCGGGCAAGGTTTTGGGGCATGGATCAGTAGGGAGAAGATCTTCGTGCGCACCCCAGAGTTTGAACCTGAAGGGTTTTGCCGGAACCCGATATCCGACAGGTTTCTACTGGCCCACGGCCCTCCAAGATGAAATTGAGCTAGTCACCAGATATGAAGCCTGCTAGTTCCACTCCAAGAATATTCATCAGGCTGCTCAAGCTCTCTAGACGATCCCTTTGTCATGGACATTTTCGGTCTGGCGGCTCGACATCTTGGGCCCCTTCCCTCGCGCTATCGGGGGCTTTGAATTCTTGTACGTGGCAATCAACAAGTTTACAAAGTGGCCGAAAGTAGAGCCCGTGAGAAAGGTGACCGCACAATCAGCAATCAAGTTCTTGAAGGGATTGGTGTGCCACTTCGCAGTACCCGCCAGAGTCATCACTGACAACGGCACCCAATTCACAAGACGCACCTTCATGCAATACGTTCAAACTCTCGGAAGCAAGGCTTCATTCGCCTCTGTTTCTCATCCCAGGAGCAATGGACAAGCTGAGAGAATGAATGCTGAAGTGCTGCAAGGACTCGAGACAAGAACTTTTGACAAGCTACAAAAGTGCGGCAGGCACTGGATCAACGAGCTTCTGATCCGTACTACACCAAATTGAGCTACCGGCCAGACTCCATTCTCCCTACTCTATGGGGCAGAAGCAGTGATCCCCACAGAACTCATATACGAGTCACCTCGAGTATTTGCCTACGATCAAGTAGAGCAAGAGCAACATCGACATGACAATGCCGTGCTCCTCGAGGAGAATCGTCTCCGGGATGCTACACGTGCTGCATGCTATCACCAAGATCTTCTCTGCTATCATAGCCACAGAGTTCATGCCCAGAGCCTTGAGGAAGGCGACCGTGTCCTTAGGCATGTTTAGTACGCCAAGGGTACAAACAAGTTGACACCAAAGTGGGAAGACCCTTACCAGGTAGTGCGAGTCACCAGACCTGGGGCAGTCTGTCTAGAGACCGAAGATGGCATTCAATTGCAAAACCCATGGAACATTGAGAATCTTCATGACTTCTACCCATAAGGCGCGGCTGTCGGGCACTGCCCGACAGCCACCCTTTTGTACAAGCCTTGCTGATGCACATGTAACCCTTTGTACAAAACCAGGCACAAACACCGAGCACAGACAATAAAACGAAGTGCTGGGGGCCCTCAATAACTTGCATGCATGCATAGCATAACATGAACATGCCATCATCATGTAGATGAGATCATATGTTGCCTTGTTTTCCTCTGCACTAACTGCAGGATTCTTGCCGTGGACTCGGTCCCAAAAAGAAGAAACGGAAACAAGTTCACATACTGATCCCGGCAAGCCAAACAGATAAGTTCCCTCTCATCCATACATGTCTCTGAAAGAAGGAAACTTGTGCATAGAGAAACCTCGTCACCGTCAAGACATTTGTGTTCCCATCCTTTCACTCAAACGTTGCTTCAGTCAACATGGTTGTAGTGGCCCTTGGAGGAGAAGGTTTGATGAGGGGCCGGTCCCCTTCCATAGTTTTGAGCCCGGTAGGCCTAGCCCCGCGACAACAAACGGAAGGCACCCGGTACGATAGCTTGTCGGAGAAAGCTCGTTTACCTAAAAGTATAGAGGCATTCCTCCTCTGCATGGATATAGTACATGCACAAGTACCCGGCAAGACCGTCTTTTCTCATTAATATACGTATAGACGAGTACAGAGCTTACAGAGTACAAACATGGATAGGAGAAATTACATATTTGAAGCTAAAGTTTGGCAAGTGCCTACATATTTGAGATTTAAAAAAGATAAGTGCTCTGGAATCCCTTTCTTGTCCCTCTCCTCCTAGGAACTATAGCGTGAGGTGAAGAGGGAAAAAGGAGCGCCTGGGAAGAAGCCCAGCCTGACTCCATCGGAACCCACCGGGAGCAGCCTGTCAAGATGGGGAGTGGTGAGGCTGCGAAGGAGGAGATGGGGAGAGCAGCTCGGCGGTGCCCTGGTCACCATCGACAGGACCAGCGAGACACGCCAGCACGGACACTAGCAGTGTCGTGGTTTTGTCACGGTAGATGCCCTCGTGAAAGGACTTAGTTTTGGAGCCATCGCAACGTAGGTTAGCTTGAAGGGGTTGAACGGGACAAAGGACACAAGGTTTACCTAGGTTCAGCCCCTCACAACGAGGTAAAAGCCTACTCTTGCTTTTGTTGACTATTGCTTGAATATCGATTACAAGGGAGCGGAATCACTTGTCCTAGCTCTCGATCAATTGTTTCTTAAGTTAACCTGCCGTCGGGTCTCACCTTTATATACATAGGTCGAGACCCGGGGCTTACAAGAGTCGAAGCCGGATCACACAACATGACCAACTCAGTTTCTAAGTCACCTTACCTTACTAGGCAAGTCATCATCTGGTGGCTCACACCTCTAGATCTTGGGCCTTCAACATGCCCACCTCTTAATCCACCTCTAGTCTGGACGTCCCCTCAGGCCCATCGAAGCCTTTCATTCCTGAGTCGCCAACGGTGTAACCCGGCCCCTGCTGGGCAGGTCACACCTTGGAGTTATATCCCCAACATTAGGCCCCAAATTGATTTGAACTTGTTCATGTTAATCTTCACTGCTTCGGTTGGTGAGTAGTCTTTCTCAATGCTTAACTTTGAATAAATCAATGTAAGCCGCCATGATGTCATGCAAATCAAATCCATAAAAAATCCATGACATCACAATGGATCTTTTCCATTAATTGGCCGTCCGAGAATCAAGGCGCTTCCACCGTTGAGATAATCATGTTGCCTCCTCGATTTCCGCTTAGGCCAATTGACTGTTTCCTTATAAATAGGGATGGGGGGGTCCTTTTCTCACTTTTACCCCATCTCCTCCTTCTTCTTCGTCTTCCTCGCAACCTCCGCTACGCAAGCGCTCCATCGCTCCAACCGTTTCTTCGCTGGCGACTCCGACAAAGGCCACTGCATCAATCTGATTGGAATAAAGAATGGCGACACCCTCCCGCTTTTCATCAACACTTCCAAGTACTCGTTTTCTCCCTTCTCAGATCCACATTAACTCGATCCTGTTGATAGGGTTCGTCAGAGTTCTTCGCAGTTCGACCTAGTTCATCCAACTGTTACTTAGAACATGTAGTCTAATGCAAAAACTAAGAAGAAGTAGCACGGCAGTAGTTTTTAGCCCTTTACTCATATCCAGGATAGATCCCATCTTCCGGTAAATCAATACTCAGTTCTTTAGTCCTTCCATTGTCGTGCCTTAGGTTTAGCCTTTATTCTTCATTTTTGAGTTGCCGTAGATCCAAATTTGCGGGCATACTCTGTGAAACTTATTCATCCAATACTTAGCAAAATTTCGCCAACCCCAGATCCGTAAACGATTGTCGTGCCACTGTTACTTGGGCAACTTAAATAATAACTCTGTCGGCTGCTATTCTTTGGCCGACTTAGCAGATATATTCTAATTTGCCATATTTTAATTTTTAACCCGTGAGTCGCCGCTCCCTCCTCACTAGGGCGGCTTATAATTCCTTCATACTCTCATTATAAGGATTTATCCTTCATCCAGAACCACCTCACTACCACTGATTTATGTTTACAAATGCTTAAGTGGTTTACCACTTTAATTTTAACCCACCATACCTTAAATATTCAGACTGCTGCTTTTTAACACAGGAACAATGACCAAGACTAGTAAGGCCGAAGATGAGCAATATTCCACAACAGGTTAGTCTCCTGATTAGAGGTGTGTGACTTCTTGTGCTCACATAGATCAATGAGACAATATGAGCCATTGTTGAGGTTCTTACTGACCACAAAAGGTCCTTCCCAAGGTGGAGATAGCTTATGCATGTCAGTTTGATCTTGAATCAGCCGGAGCACTAAGTCTTAACTCTATGGCTATGATAGCGACACAGGTCTTGCTGGTATATTGCGGAACGAGCCACTGCAAGATCACTCTCCTCATCCAGAGCGTCAAGTGCGTCTTGTCGTGTCGTCTCATTGTCTGTTTCAACATAAGTCCCCACACGGGGCGAGTCATGATGGATGTCCCTTGGGAGAACCACCTCTGCACCATAGACCATAAAGAAAGGCGTGTAGCATGTAGATCTATTGGGGGTGGTATTGATACTCCAAATCACCAAAGGTAACTCCTCAATCCAATAACCCAGCGTTCGCTCCAAAGGAACCATAAGCCGGGGCTTGATACCTCTTAAAATTTCTTGGTTTGCCCTTTCTGCTTGACCATTAGACTGTGGATGAGCCACAGAGGAAACATCAAGACAGATGTGCTCTTGTTGATAGAACTCCTTCATAGAACCTTTAGATAGATTTGTGCCATTATCAATGATGATACTATGAGGAATAACCAAAGTGGAATATCAGTTTTTTCACAAAATGAACTGCAGTCGCTGCATCACATTTACTGACAACCTCGACCCATTTGGTAAATTTATCAACCGCCACCAAAAGGTGGGTCTTCTTGTCCTTAGACCTCTTAAAAGGTCCAACCATATCAAGACCCTAGACCGCAAACAGCCAAGTTATTGGAATCATCTATAATTCTTGAGCCGACACATGAGCTCGTCGAGAAAATTTCTGACATCCATCACACTTACCGATGATATCTTCTGCATCAGCATGAGCCATCAACCAATAAGAGCCAATCTGCTTACCCACCCCAAGGACTGGAATTAACTTGGTTGTATTGCAGAGATACTTCTCCAACCAATGAAAATCATTTACCGGGCTATCACCCCTTCCAGCTCAACACCCACAACAAACTTCTAGACCGGTTAACCGCCATAGAGCGCGTTAAATACGCCCCTACCTTCTAAAAAATAAGGGCATTGGTAGCCAACAGCCTAACTGGAGTGGGTCTAACCCGTTGCTGGGTTGCTCGGAGGATATTACCTTTAAGCCGGCGCAACGGCTTAATGTGCGAATACATTGGAGATACCAAAGATCCGCAACATTTTAATCAGACATCCTTGAGCGATAAGGATGTCACTGATATAGTCAAAGCACTGCTCGGGGAGGCCAGGAAAACTGCCACAAAGTGGGACTGAACCCTTTCTGCAAACTCAACCCATCTCCGGTTGTAAGTATTTTACACCATCCTTCATTTTGCTTGTTTACCTCTTGTATAGAATATTCCTTTCCTTTCCTGTCTATATTTAAATAGGCCAACTCCCCTTTTTGGAAGAAAAAACTGCCTGCTGCTGCCCCAAACAAGAAGCCCAAGACAAAAACTCGAGGTCTAGGTCGTCCCAAGAAGCCATCCGCTGAAGAGCTGCTGAAGCTTGATGAAGAGTCAGAGGTAGAACTTGACTCCCTTGGTCATCTTTTTATGCAACTTATTGACGCCGACTCTCCTTAGGATGTTGCGGAAACAAGCCAAGCTGACGCAGCAGAGGTAATCCCTGTCTCCTCCAACACAGAACCTTTGCTAAGACAGAAAACTCGGCGGGTCATCCGAAATGTGAAAATTTCTCATCCTCTTGCTTACTTGGATCCCAACTTTCTTTTGAAGAAACAACAACACGAATCAAGGCACCCAACCCGGAGCAGCGGCTCTCACGACCTTATCTCCGGCTCACTGAATACGCGTGCTCCTCGCAAGCATCAACATGAGGTACCACATGATCCAGACTCTCTTTATCCATTAGCCGCCCTCATACGTCAACCTCTTAATCCTTCTAACTCAATTTATCAAAAGACACCTCTGCCATCCGACGACTCTACCGGAACCTAGATGCCTGTCTCCAAAGTTGCCCGAGGGTAAATGTTTCTATTTGTTTATCAGTGAAATGTAATGACATACTAATAAACTTTGTATCTTTGTTGCAGAGGTGTTGCCAAAATAGGCAAGAAACAAAAGCTGGGCGGGTCTTCAAAAGATCTCAAAACTGCTGAACCGGAGAAATAGACAACGGAAAATTCTAAAGCCCTTACTCAAGACCCGGGAGAGCTTATCAATGACCCGCCACCATCAATTGATGCCACTATCTCTGATCAAATGGACACTGAGCTTATCCCCACAGCCAGTCATGACCCGCCAAGCCCTAAGTTGCTAACTTCTTCAAAATCGGCTGAAGAAATCCCTCGTGAGAAGGACTCCTATCATGTGACTATCACTGGGATGGCTCATACAGCGCCAGGGGCTTCCACTGTATTGACCAAGCATAGTACTAAGGAAGAATCTCCCTCCTTGGACAAAGGCAAGGCAAAGTTGGATCTGGAAAGCTATGCTGCCCTCAGTGCAAGCGACATCCACACAGGTTATCTGAACCACCTTCATACTAGCCGTGACTTGGAAGCCGAATTAGTGAACATTATTAAGGAACGCCATGAGGTATACTGCTAACCCCTTTCAATATGCATTTATATAGCCGCCAAGTCTAGATTATAGGAAAATAATGAGTATGTTGTAGACTTGTAATCTTTTCCAATCTGGAACCCTCAAAAGACCGGCTTGACTTTAACAAGACGAGCCGGGATTTCATAATCACTTAAGAAATCCAAACATGTAGCCCTAAAGGGCCGGCTTAACTTAATAATGTGAGCCAGGACTTACAGTCACTTAAAAAATCCAAACATGTAGCCCCCAAGGGCCAACTTAACTTAAAAAAGTGAGCCCGGACTTACAGTCACTTAAAAAATCCAAACATGTAGCCCCCAAGGGCCGACTTAACTTTATAAAGTTAGCTGGGTCATAACAAGATTGAAATGACCCACATTAGCCCCCAAGTGCCAAGTATATTGTTTACAATGTGCTTGGGACTTGATTGACCGTATTGCATCAAATTTGCTCCTTGCATTATGACCATTGCTTCATTATTGTATTTCAGGCATTATTGAACATGAAGGAGTCACAAGTAGGCGATTTAAGGGAAAATATAAAGCTGCAGCAGGCAGAGACTTCCAAAGCCAAATTAGAGATGAAAACCTCTTTACAGGAAATTGAGAAAACTAAAGCAAGCTTTGATGCTGAGAAAACCACCTGGGAATCTGATAAAGTTGCTTTAATGAAGAGAGCCAAAGAAGCTGAAGCTCAACTTAAGCCGGTGACTGATGAGCTTGCCGGCTTAAAACAACACATTACCCACATGGCAGCCGCCATTTTCGATAAGTTTAAACAATTTTGTTTCATTATCTGCTATAAAATTTCTCTGACCCGCTTGTTGATAAATAAAATTTAACCCGCTTGACAACTTTTGAACAGGCCCCAGAAGTGCCAACCTTGGGCAAGACATGTTATTGAAGCTAAAGGAGATTTACTCTTTAACAAAGCCGTTATACAGCGGCACTATCTGTAGTCTTGTGGCTTTAGGAGGGAACAGAAAACCGCCGAGTAAAGTGAAGACTATTCTGGATCATCTGTCAACATTCCCAAGCCAGATTGAAGAACAAAGATTATCAGCCGCCCGAGCCGAAGACATCGTTGCTCTTGGCCGGGCCAAAGCATGGCAATCTGAGCTTGACCCAGAAGAAATAGTCACTGGGTGCCCGAAATTCAAGGATGACCAGTCAACCTTTGAAGAAAGAGACTTCAATCAATGTGTCCTTGAGATGTGGCCCATGGCCTGCAAGCTGATTGAAGAGCTAGACTTAAGCAAGTATAAACTAGCTTATGATGACAACAACCAGAAGATTAAGCCGCCAACTCATGATGTTGTCAATCTCATTCCTCCTCGGCGTAAGCATATCTTCGCCCAATGTTGATCATTCCATTATACTAAATGATGAAGCCACCTTCAAAGCTTTAACTGGCATCGACTGGACAACAGCTGATCTTTAGATGATCGAAGAAGAAGAGCCGGCGTGGGATGACCCACAATCTTGAAGGCGACAGGAAGACGACTGATCATAGTAATGATGATCCAGGCGGCTCTCAGGCCGGGTTATGGGAGTGCAGCTCCTAAAACACTTAATTCATAACTTTTTTGGGCTTCAGTGTAAAGCCTTGTAATAGGGTAGTAGAAAACAATGCTCCGCCATGTCATGCCTTCGTGCATGTTGATCCTGACTTTTATCCGCCAGTTTAATCTTTATGACAAGCCTGATGTGTTCATATATATGAGGCGTACCAAGACTTCTCATGTTCATCTAAAGTTTTTGCATGTCCTGCAAAAAATTTAAACAACATAGGTACTAGCGACTATCAAAGTCTAAACCCAGGGTGTGTGACAACCCAAAACACGTAGTCGTGTATGACTACTTGAAAAGATCATAACCAGGGCTATTTAAGCCAAAACATAATGGCGACTTAAAGTCAGAAATAGGTCAGGTTATCAAACCCGAAGACTCGTAGTCACCTGTAATAGTTGAAAACATACCTGTAGAGTCAAATCATGCCGGTGGCTTAAAAATCAACAGCTAGTGAGGGTGACAACCAAAAGACTTACAGTCTCGTGACTATGGCCATTCAAACCAAAATATACTAGGGACTTAAATTCCAAAGCCAGGGCGGGTTACAACCCAAAATACTCAGTCATGAGAATCATAACCCGGTGCCTCATGACCCGTGTATTTCAAATTTGCGCAAAAGCAAAAAATTTAGTAAAACATTGCTATGTCTTGAGCTTGCGTTGGTTTTCCTTGAAGAGAAAAGGGTGATGCAGCAATAGTAGCGTAAGTATTTCCCTCAGCTTTTGAGAACCAAGGTATCAATCTAGTAGGAGGCTCCTCAAAAGTCCCACGCACCTACACAAACAAACAAGAACTCGCAACCAACGCAATAAAGGGGTTGTTAATCCCTTCACGGCCACATGCGAAAGTGAGATCTGATAGAGATAGTATGATAAGATAAATATATTTTTGGTATTTTATGATATAGATTGGAAAAGTAAAGATGCAAATAAATGTAGATTGAAAGCTTTATATGATAAGGGATAGACCCCGGGGCCATAGGTTTCACTAGTGGCTTCTCTCAAGATATCATAAGTATTATGGTGGGTGAACAAATTACTGTCGAGCAATTGATAGAAAAGTGAATAATTATGACATTGTCTAAGCATGATCATGTATATAGGCATCACGTCCGTGACAAGTAGACCGATTCCTGCCTGCATTTACTACTATTACTCCACACATCGACCGCTATCCAGCATGCATCTAGAGTATTAAGTTCAGAAAGAACAGAGTAACACATATTAAGAAATATGACATGATGTAGAGGGATAAACTCATGCAATATGATATAAACCCCATATTTTTATCCTTGATGGCAACAATACAATACGTGCTTGCTGCCCCTCCTGTCACTGGGAAAGGACACTACAAGATTGAACCCAAAGCTTAGAACTTCTTCCATTGCAAGAAAGATTAATCTAGTAGGCCAAACCAAACTAATAATTCGAAGAGACTTGCAAAGATAACTTAATCACACATAAAAGAATTCAGAGGAGATTCAAATATTTCTCATAGATAAACTTGATCATAAACCCACAATTCATCGGATCTCGACAAACACACCGCAAAAAGAGTTACATCGAATTGATCTCCAAGAAGATCGAGGTGAACTTTGTATTGAGATTCAAAGAGAGAGAAGAAGCCATCTAGCTAATAACTATGGACCCGAAGGTCTGTGCTAAACTACTCACAACTCATCGGAGAGGCCTTGGAGATGATGTAGAGGCCCTCTATGGTCGATTCCCCCTCCGGCGGAGCGCCGACGAAGGCTCCAAGATGGGATCTCACGGATACAGAAGGTTACGGTGGTGGAAATAGTTTTTCGTGGTCGCCCCTGATGTTCTCGGGGTACATGGGTATATATAGGAGGAAGAAGTAGGTTGGTGGACGCTCGAGGGGCCCACGAGGGTGGGGGCGCACCCAGCCCTAGGGGGCGCACCGGGCACCCTCATGGCTTCCTTGGTTGTTTCTTGACTTCCACTCCAAGTTCTCTGGATCACTTTCATTCCAAAAATCACGCTCCCGAAGGTTTCATTCCGTTTGGACTCCTTTGATATTCCTTTTCTTTGAAACACTGAAATAGGCAAAAAAACAGCAATTCGGGCTGGGCCTCCGGTTAGTAGGTTAGTCGCAAAAATCATATAAATGTGTAAAGTAAAGCCCATAAACATCCAAAACAGGTAATATAATAGCATGGAACAATCAAAAATTATAGATACGTTGGAGACGTATCAATAATTCCCCAAGCTTAATTCCTGCTCGTCCTCGAGTAGGTAAATGATAAAAATAGAATTTTTGATGTGGAATGCTACCTAGAATAATTATTAATGTAATTTTCTTTATTGTGACATGAATGTTCAGATCCAAATGATTCAAAATGAAAGTTCATATTGACATAAGAAATAGTAATACTTCAAGCATACTAATCAAAGCAATCATGTCTTCTCAAAATAACATGGCTAAAGAAAGTTCATCCCTACAAAATCATATAGTTAGGTCATGCTTCATTTTCGTCACATAGAAATGCTCCCATCTTGTACACCCCTGATGACAAGCCAAGCAATTGTTTCATACTTAAATAATCTCAAAGTTTTTCAACCTTCACGCAATACATGAGCGTGAGCCATGGATATAGCACTATGGGTGGAGTAGAATATGATGAGGGAGATTGTGTGGAGAAGACAAAAAAAGAGAAAGTCTCATATTGACGAGGATAATCAACAGGCTATGGAGATGCCCATCAATTGATGTCAACATGAGGAGTAGGGATTGCCATGCAACGGATGCACTAGAGCTATAAATGTATGGAGGCTCAACAAAAGAAACTAGTGGGTGTTTATCCAACTTGCTTGCTCGCGAAGACTTAGGGCATTTTGAGGAAGCCCATCGTAGGAATATACAAGCCAAGTTCTATAATGAAAAATTCCCACTAGTATATGAAAGTGACAACATATGAGACTCTCTATATGAAGAACATGGTACTACTTTGAAGCACAAGTGTGGAAAAAGATAGTAACATTGCCCCCTTTTTCTTTTTTTTTTCTTTTTTTGGTCTTTCTTTCTTTTATTTTTCTTTTTTTCTTTGGGGACAATGCGCTAATAATGATGATCATCACACTTCTATTTATTTACAACTCATGAATTACAACCCAAAACTAGAACAAGATATGACTCTATATGAATGCCTCCGGCGGTGTACCGGGATGGGCAATGAATCAAGAGTGACATGTATGAAAATTTATGCATGGTGGCTTTGCCACAAATACGATGTCAACTACATGATCATGCAAGGCAATATGACAATGATGATGCGTGTCATAATGATGAACAGAACGGTGCAAAATTGCATGGCAATATATCTCGGAATGGCTATGGAAATGCCATAATAGGTAGGTATGGTGGCTGTTTTGAGGAAGATATAAGGAGGTTTATGTGTGATAGAACGTATCATATCTCGGGGTTTGGATGCACCAGCAAAGTTTGCACCAACTCTCAAGGTGAGAAAGGGCAATGCACGGTATCGAAGAGGTTAGCATGATGGAAGGGTGAGAGTGTGTAGAATCCATGGACTCAACATTAGTCAAAAAAGAACTCATATACTTATTGCAAAAATCTACAAGTCATGAAAAACCAAGCACTACATGCATGCTCCTAGGGGGATAGATTGGTAGGAAAAGACCATCGCTCGTCCCCGACTACCACTCATAAGGATGCACGATCTAAGAACACCTCATATTTCAAAGTTGTTACACAACTTTTACCATACGTGCATGTTACGGGACTTGCTAATTTCAACACAAGAATTCTTTAAATTCATAATCACCAAACTAGCATGACTCTAATATCACTACCTCCATATCTCAAAACAATTATCAAGCATCAAATTGATCATAGCATCCAATTCACTTCCTATGATAGTTTTTATTATACCCAACTTGGATGCTCATCAGTCTAGGACCAATTTTATAACCATAGCAAATACCATGATGTTCTAAGAGACTCTCAAAATAATATAAGTGAAGCATGAGAGACTAATAATTTCTACAATCAAGCCACTGCCGTGCTCTAAGAGATATAAGTGAAGCACTAGAGCAAAAACTATCTAGCTCAAAAGATATAAGTGAAGTACATAGAGTATTCTAATAAATTCCAATGAAGTGGGTTTCTACCAAAAGGTTTGTACAGCAAGGATGGTTGTGGTAAACTAAAAGGCAAAGACTAATATCATACAATACGCTCCAAGCAAAACACATATCATGTGGCGAATAAAAATATAACTCCAAGTAAAGTTACCGATGAACAAAGACGAAAGAGGGGATGCCTTCCGGGGCATCCCCAAGCTTAGGCTTTTGGTTATCCTTGAATATCTTGGGGTGACATGGGCATCCCCAAGCTTAGGCTCTTGCCACTCCTTATTCCATAGTCCATCAAATCTTTACCCAAAACTTGAAAGCTTAACAACACAAAACTCAACAGGAAATCTCATAAGCTCCATTAGTGCAAGAAAGCAAAACCACCACATAAGGTATTGTAATGAAATCATTCTCTATTTATTTTGGTGTTAAACCTACTGTATTCCAAGTTCTCTATGGTTCATACCCCTACATACTAGCCATAGATGCATCAAAATAAGCAAACAACACACGAAAACCAGAATCTGTCAAAAACAGAACAGTCTGTAGCAATCTGTAACTCGCGAATACTTCTGGAACTCTAAAAATCCTACCAAAATAGTAAGTCCTGGGAAATTTGTCTATTGATCTACCGCAAAAGAATCAACACAAAATCACGTTCCTGTGAATTAACAAAATTATATTCGTGCGTGCAAAGTTTCTGTTTTTCAGCAGAATCAAATTAACTATCACCATAGGTTATCCTATAGGTTCTACTTGGCACAAACACTAACTAAAACATAAAAACACATCAAGAAGGTAGATGCAAAATTTATTACTAAACAGAAACAAAAACAAAAAACATAAATAAAAGGGTTGCCTCCCAACTAGCGCTATCGTTTAACACCCCTAGCTAGGCATAAAAGCGAGGATAGATTTAAGTAGTGCAATCTTTGGCACTCAATTCATAAGTAGCTCGCATGATAGATTCATGAGGTAATTTAACTTTCTTTCTTGGAAAGTGCTCCATGCATTTCCTTAATGGAAATTGGAATCTAATATTCCCTTCCTTCATATCAATAATCGCACCAATTGTTCTAAGGAAAGGTCTACCAAGAATAATAGGGCAAGAAAGATTGCAATCTATATCAAGAACGATAAAATCTACGGGCACCAAATTTCTATTTGCAACAATGAGAACACCATTGATCCTAACCATTGGCTTTTCAATGGTGGAATCCGCAAGGTGCAAATTTAAAGAGCAATCATCAAGATCATGGAAACCTAGAATATCACATAAAGTTTTCGGAATCGTGGAAACTCTAGCACCCAAATCACATAAAGCATAACACTCATGATATTGAATTTTAATCTTTATAGTAGGTTCCAACTCATCATAAAGTTTTCTAGGTATAAAAACTTCCAAATTAAGTTTTTTATCATAAGATTGCATCAAGGCATCAACAATATGTTTGGTAAAAGCTTTATTTTGACTATAAGCATGAGGAGAATTCACAACGGATTGCAACAAGGAAATACAATCTTCTAAAGAAAAATTATCATAATTAAATTCCTTGAAATCCAAGATAGTGGGTTCAATGCTATTTAAAGTCTTGACCTCTCCAATACCACTTTTATCAAATTTAACATCAAGATATAAAAACTATGAATCATTGGGACGCCTTTTAACTAAAGTTGACTCATCTCCAGTCCCATCATTATTAAGATTCATATTGCAAAACAAAGATCTAATAGGGGACACATCAATAACTTTAAGATCTTCATCATTATTTTCACCCAACTTTTCTGGTTTGGCAGCCATCTTACTGACTAAGGTAGCTTGCTTATCAGAAATTTGGGCTATAGAATTTTCAAGCCGAGTAATTTGAGAGTTAAAACCATAAAATTCTTTAGACATATCATCAAGCTCTTTGTTCATAAACCCCAAAAAACGTTTTTGTTCTTTAAGCTCTTTCCTGAAGAAATTGTTATGCTCAAATTGTAAAGTCATAAAACTTCTAACATTTGATTCAATCTCTTCCAACCTTCTAAGATGAAGGTCAGTGTTCTTAGGCAAAGCCATAAGGGCAAACAGGCTCACAAAAAGACAAGCGAAAGAAAGAGGAGATTGGGAAAGAGAGGGCGAATAAAACGACAAGGATGAAGTGGGAGAGAGGAAAACGAGAGGTACATGGCAAATAATGTAAATACGAGGGAGATGAGTTTGTGATGGGTACTTTGTATGTCTTGACTTGAGCGAAGACCTCCCCAGCAACGGCGCCAGAAATCCTTCTTGCTATGTCTTGAGCTTGCATTGGTTTTCTTTGAAGAGGAAAGGGTGATGCAGCAATAGTAGCATAAGTATTTCCCTCGGTTTTTGAGAACCAAGGTATCAATCCAATAGGAGGCTCCTCAAAAGTCCCACGCACATAGATAAACAAACAAGAACTCGCAACCAACAGAATAAAGGGGTTGTCAATCCCTTCACGGCCACTTGCGAAAGTGAGATCTGATAGAGATAGTATGATAAGATAAATATATTTTTGGTATTTTATGATATAGATTGGAAAAGTAAAGATGCAAATAGAAGTAGATTGAAAGCTTTATATGATAAGAGATAGACCTGGGGGCCCTAGGTTTCACTAGTGGCTTCTCTCAAGATAGCATAAGTATTACGGTGGGTGAACAAATTATTGTCAAGCAATTGATAGAAAAGCGAATAATTATGAGATTATCTAGGCATGATCATGTATATAGGCATCACGTCCGTGACAAGTAGACCGACTCCTGCCTGCATCTACTACTATTACTCCACACATCGACCGCTATCCAGCATGCATCTAGATTATTAAGTTCATAAAGAATAGAGTAACGCACTAAGAAAGATGACATGATGTAGAGGGATAAACTCATGCAATATGATATAAACCCCATCTTTTTATCCTTGATGGCAACAATACAATACGTGCCTTGCCGCCCCTGCTGTCACTGGGAAAGGACACCGCAAGATTGAACCCAAAGCTAAGCACTTCTTCCATTGCAAGAAAGATCAATCTAGTAGGCCAAACCAAACTAATAATTTGAAGAGACTTGCAAAGATAAATTAATCACACATAAAATAATTCAGTGGAGATTCAAATATTTCTCATAGATAAACTTGATCATAAACCCACAATTCATCGGATCTCGACAAACACACCGCAAAAAGAGCTACATCGAATAGATCTCCAAGAAGATCGAGGAGACTTTGTATTGAGATTCAAAGAGAGAGAAGAAGCCATCTAGCTAATAACTATGGACCCGAAGGTCTGTGGTAAACTACTCACAACTCATAGGAGAGGCCTTGGAGATGATGTAGAGGCCCTCCATGGTCGATTCCCCCTCTGGCGGAGCACCGGTGAAGGCTCCAAGATGGGATCTCGTGGATATAGAAGGTTACAGCGGTGGAAATAGTTTTTCATGGTCGCTTCTGATGTTTTCGGGGTACATGGGTATATATAGGAGGAAGAAGTAGGTCGGTGGACGCTCGAGGGGCCCACGAGGGTGGGGGGCGCGCCCAGTGAGGGAATCCTGGATTAGGGGGTATCCGGACTACCAGACTGTGTGCAACGTCCTGACTATTGAAGCGTGAAGATACAAGACTCAAGACTTTGGGTCGTGTCCGGATGGGACTCTCCTTTGCATGGAAGGAAAGCTTGGTGATTCGGATATTGTGTTTCCTTCCTTGTAACCGACTCCATGTAAACCCTAGCCCTCTCCGGTGTCTATATAAACCGGAGAGGTTGGTCCTTAGAAGGCCGATCACAATTACAATCATACCATCATAGGCTAGCTTCTAAGGTTTAGCCTCTACGATCTCGTGGTAGATCTACTCTTGTACTACCCATATCATCAATATTAATCAAGAAGAAAGTAGGGTTTTACCTCTATCGAGAGGGCCCGAACCTGGGTAAACATCTGTGTCCCTTGCTTCCTGTTACCATCAGCCTTGACGCACAGATCGGGACCCCCTACCCGAGATCCGCCGGTTTTGACACCGACATTGGTGCTTTCATTGAGAGTTCCTCTGTGTCGTCGCCGCAAGGCTCGATGGCTCGTCTCGTCATCAAGGACTACATCACCTCAGAAGGAGCTCTGGCTGTAGGCCAAACTCTCCGACTCGGCGGCTTTATCATGGCCGCCCCATCGGTGGTAGCGCCGAGGATGGCCGCTCGGGTCATCAATCATAACCTTCGCGTTAGTTCAGAACTCGCCGAACAGATAGATCCATTGGAGCTCTCCTCCCTCAATGAGCTCTTGGATCGCATCGCCGCTCTGGGAGTCGCTACAAACTATGACCAGATTGAGCTTAAACCCGACCAGAGGGACATCAGATCCCCGCCGGCCACCCACGAGATAGCGATAGTGGAGGAACCTCACACGGACCGTCCCTCGACTTTGAGGACGAATTATGTCCAGATCACCGAACTCCTTGAGCCGAAAGCCTGCTCAGAGGGAGACATGACCCAGGTCCCGGATTTAGAATTGGGCATTGGGCCGAAGAAATTGGGCGATACCCCGAATCTCGAGCTGTCAGGCTCGGGGCTTCCCGCGCCCCTCGGTGTTAGATCGGATTAGAATCCGGATTTAGCTAACAGCACTTACAAGGACATAAACCACCTCTCCCGCATCCGGCAAGAGGAGACTGTACATTGCTACTGGGCCAGATTCCTCCTTGCGCTTAACAAGGTCAAGGACTGCCATGAGGAGAATATAGTCTTACTCTTCTGCAAAATTGCACGGACAAAGGACTCCTCAATGCTATAAGCCTCCCTGACATAGTACGCGTCGCGGATTTGGCAATCATAGTACAGAAGTACTGTGCGATGGAAAGCGCCTGGAAAACCCAAACTGAATTTTGGGACAGTACGGCTCTCACCAAGACCTTTGTCCGAACTAAACGGGCGAACTCCCGTAAGCCGGCCAATCCTGTCCCCAAGAGACCAAAGCACACCCCAGGGCGGGGAACCGTATTGGAAGAATGGCTCAACGGACCATGTAAACTCCACAACACTCCGAACATGATGCCAACTCATAGCCTTAGAGCATGTTGGATACCCCGGCAGGTTGCAAAAAGTGGCGAGGATCTTCTTGGAAGCCATAAAGCAGAACAACATCCCGCGAACAAACACAATGCGGTATTGATTGTCTTCGAGACTTTTGCCTCAAACAATAGGCGCAAGCGAGCTCATCGAAGCTCCGCTGAAATTTGCCAGGTGGCAAAGATAAATCCCTGGAACGACGCTGCTATAACTTTCAATGCCAGTGATGAGCCTCGATTCCAGACTGTCCAGGCATCAGCCGCTCTGGTTCTTTGCCCAATCATGGACGGCTTCCGGCTCACTAAGGTATTCATGGATGGCGGAAGTGGATTGAACTTGATCTATAAAGAAACGCTCAACAAAATGGAAATTGATAAAGGCCGCATTGAGCAAAGCAGCACCACCTTCAGGGGAATCATCCCCAGTCGGGAAGCACGGTGTGCGGGAAAAATCACACTCGATGTGGTGTTTGGCACTCCGGAAAATTACAGGTCCGAAGAAATTACATTCCAAGTGGGCCCTTTTAGCAGTGGATACCACGCCGTTTTGGGGCGGGATGCGTTCACAAGCTTTCAAGCCATACCCCATTACGGGTACATGAAGCTTAAAATGCCCGGGCCCAATGGAATCATCACTCTAGCCAGTGATCTGGACGTCGCACTCCGTGCCGAAAACAAAACCGCAGCACTGGCCCTGGAAGCATTATCCGAAGCCCTAGCGGCCGAAGAATTAAGAACGCTACGGGCCACTGTGGACAGGGACGACGTGATACTCAACAAGCGACCCAAGTCCACCACATTTAAACCCGCAGACGAAATAGTCAAATTCCAAGTCCATCCAACGGACCCCATGAAGACAGCTTCCATCGGTACACAGTTGAGCCCCGCAATAGACGCTGCACTACGAGACTTTATACGCGGGAATTGGGATATTTTCGCCTGGCACCCATCGGACATGCCGGGCATCCCACGTCGATTGGTCGAGCATAGCCTTAACATACTAAAGGGATACAAACCTGTCAAACAGACCCTGAGGCGATTCTCAGAGCCCAAACGACAAGCAATGGGGGAAGAGCTAGCCAAGTTACTCGAGGCCGGATTCATCAGAGATATTAAACATCCGGATTGGCTGGCAAATTTGGTGATGGTGCCAAAGAAGGACAAATCCTGGCGCCTATGCGTCGACTTTAAAGACCTCAACAAGGATTGCCCCAAGGATCCCTTTCCCCTCCCTCGCATCGATCAAATCATCAATGCCACAGCTGGACACGACTCGCTGTGTTTTCTCGACGCATACTCTGGATACCATCAAATAAAGATGGAAGAGTCCGACCAAGCTGCAACAGCCTTCATAACACCATATGGCCCTTTTTGCTTCAACACTATGCCTTTCGGGCTCAAGAATGCCGGCGCAACCTATCAACGTGTGATTCAAACATGCCTGGAAAAACAAATTGGCAAAACAGTAGAGGCATATGTGGACGACGTGGTCATAAAAATAAGACACGTCAAAACCCTAATAGACGACTTGAGGCTTACATTCGATAACCTTCGGACATACGACATCAAGTTGAATCCGGAAAAATGCGTTTTTGGCGTCCCTTCGGGGAAGCTGCTGGGCTTCATTGTTTCCAATAGACGAATTGAAGCGAATCCGGCAAAAATCCGAGCTCTGTCGCAGTTGGCTATACCAACAGACCTCAAGCACATCCAGAAACTAGCTAGATGCGTGGCTGCTTTGAGCCGCTTTATATCCAGGTTAGGAGAAAAGGCATTGCCTCTTTACCGCCTCCTTTGGTGCACCGAACACTTCGTGCGGACGGATGCAGCCGCGGCCGGACTAGATGAAATAAAGACCTTATTGGCCAGTAATCTAGTACTAACAACGCCAAATACCGGCGAACCTATGCTATTATACGTAGCTACAACACATCAAGTGGTAAGCGCAGTGCTCGTCGTTGAACAAGAGGTGGACGGATACAAATTCCCGCTTCAAAAGCCGGTTTATTATGTATCCACGGTCCTCACCCCATGCAAATCCCGATACCCACACTATCAAAAAATAGCATACGCGGTGTTCATGGTATCCCGGAAGCTGCAACACTACTTTCAAGAGTGTTTGATTACGGTGGCCTCCGAAGGACCACTCAATGACATAATTAATAACCGCGATGCTACGGGCCGGATTGCCAAATGGGCTATCGAGCTCCTTCCGCTCGACCTAATATACAAACCACAGCAAGCCATTAAGTCGCAAGTACTGGCTGCCTTTGTCGCCGAATGGACCTAAGCCGAACTCCCTAAAGAGTACGGCGCGTACTCTAGCTGGATCATGCACTTCGACGGCTCCAAAATGCTGGCCGGATTGGGAGCAGGGGTAGTCCTAACGTCTCCCATCGGAGACACGGTCCAGTATGTCCTTCAAATATTATACACAGACTCCAACAATGCAGCCGAATATGAGGCGCTGTTGCACCGTCTCCGGATGGTAGTCTCTATGGGCATCCAACGCCTAGAAGTGCGTGGGGATTCAAACCTCGCAATATCACAAATAAACAGAGACTTTGACGCCAAGGATCCAAAAATGGTGGCCTACCACAATGTCGTCCTCAAAATGTCAGCTCGGTTTGAGGGGCTCGAATTCCACCATGTGGCTCGAGAAAACAATCAAGCGGCAGACGTCCTCGCCTGCATCGGTGCCAAACGCGACCCTATCCCACCTAACATATTCCTGGAAAGGTTGTTCAAGCTGTCCGTAGTATGGGAAGGGGAGTCCGGCAATACCAGCACGGATCCGAACACAGCCCCAGATTCCGAACCATCAGACACAATCGGAGGCTCTGCCATCGAAATAACATCTTCGGTCCACGAAATCATGGCCGTGATTGCCCCATGGACTGAGCCTTTCCTGGCCTACCTAAATAGGCAAGACCTCCCCGAAGACCAAAATGAAGCACGCTGCATAGTCCGGCGTTCTAAAGCTTACAAGGTCCACGAAGGGGAACTCTATAAGAAAAGCGCGCCCGGAGTGCCCCAAAGGTGCATCTCCGAAGAGGAAGGGTGGCAACTCTTGGCTGAAATCCATGCCGGACTGGGCGGACACCACACCGCGGCTCGAGCGCTAGTCAGCAAGGCCTTCCGTACATGCTTCTATTGGCCGACGGCCCGAGAAGACGCACAGGACCTTGTCCAACATTGCGTCGATTGCCAGCTCTTCGCCAATCAGAGTCATATGCCCCCTACAGCTCTCCAAACAATCCCCATAACTTGGCCCTTCGTGGTCAGGGGGCTGGATATGATCGGACCCCTTAAAGGGGTAAGCCATAAGAAAAAAATACTTATTGGTCATGGTGGACAAGTTCACCAAATGGATAGAAGCCAAACCAGTTAAAACAGCCAAATCTGGACCTATAATAGACTTCATATCCGGGGTCGTACACCGATACGGTGTCCCACACAGCATCATCACTGATAATGGCTCAAATCTCACAGCCGATGAAGTGAAAACTTGGTGCGGCAAAATGGGCATTAAGCTCGACTACGCTTCCGTCTACCACCCACAAACAAATGGCCAGGTCGAACGGGCAAATTGTCTCATCATGAGCGGCATCAAACCCAGACTAGTGCGATCTTTAACAGAATCGGATACACACTAGGTAGAGGAGCTCGACTCCGTACTCTGGGGGCTGCGGACCACACCGAATCGCACCACCAGATATACACCATTTTTTATGGTGTATGGTGCTGAAGCAGTATTACCCTGCGACATAATACATGATTCACCACACGTACGCATGTACGAAGAGAAGGAAGCCGAGTTAGATCGGCAGGATAACTTGGATGCCCTAGAGGAGGAGCGCGATGTTGCAAAAGCCTGTTCCGCATTCTATCAGCAGCAGGCTCGATGATATCAAAGCAGAGAAGTGCGGGCCAAAACTTACAATATTGGCGAACTCGTTCTACGCCTACCGAAGAAGAAGAAATACAAACTCGAACCCAAGTGGGAAGGTCCCTTCGTCATTGATAAAGTTCTCACCGGAGGAGCATACCGTTTATGTAATGCATCCGATAACAGACTCGAGCCGAACCCATGGAACGCGGCCAGACTCTGGAGATTCTACGCCTAACGCCGAACTCAGTGTTCGTCTCCTTACCCCTCCTTTTTAATTATGCTCCACCCCCCTTTTTCTCCTTTCTCGACCCTTTTTCTCTTCACACAAAGTATTTAATATAGTGCGGACTCCCGGATCACTCTGGGCGTACTATGTGTGTAAGCTATACCTGGGGGCTTCCTATTCGGAAGCTAAACATAATTACTTTAAATGGCTTTTCTCCCATCGCATATGCGTTCTTTCTCCATATGTGCCTTTTCTTCACCATTATATGCATCGATATGACTTAAGATGTGGCCAAGATGGGTTGCCTGGCTCTTGTGTTTATGCCCTACATTCCCGTTAATTCGGCTAGGGCATAAGGGGAGCATCTCTGCGATTGTTAATGCCGATTCAGCCGGATGTGTACCTCAGACTGGGTGAAGCCTAAAGCTAGTTTCCTTAAGAGAATATTCGATCGTGAACAAAGGATGTATTCAATGGTTACAACAAAAAAAACCCAAAAGTTTTGTATCCTGTGCCATCGTTCGCAGTTCGGACATGTGCATCGACACATGCATACCCAGGGAAAGGAACCCCTAACGGAACTATTCTCCCTGGAAGATGTTTCTTGCTATCCATATAATATAACATAACTAGTTGGGTACTTGTCTGTTCAAGCATTTATGACCCCTATGCCTGGTCTCCATGCATACCCCGGTTTTTGTATAACTGAGCAGGTATTCGGACACATCCCGGACTGTAGGATCCGGGGGCTGAAGCGAAAAGGTCTGTCATGACAAATGATTTTAATCCGGCTAGGGGCTACTTATGCCAATTAAATTACACAGTCACTGGGACTGACTATATTCCTCCTCTATACCATCTAACATGCTATCTATCCTACAATCCTGTTGAGAATACTTAGTGGCTAACGCTACCTGGTCATATACCAGACTCACGGGAATTTCTTGCCCATCGGGCCCCGCTGGTCCTACTTCGGCCATATGGTTCGGGTCCAGCTTGGTGTAGCACGTCTTCACCATCGCCCAGGCTTCTCTCGCACCTTGCCGGCATGCTGATATCTTCCACAGACGGAAGCGCCGCCGGGCTCCTTGAAGCAGGTCCGCAAGCTCCCCCATGCCATTCGGCAGGAGGCTTGAAGGCCACAAGGCCCGAGCAACGCCGCGCATCATCCGCCGAGTGCGCTCGTGCAACTGCGAAAGTTCTTGCAGCAAATCACTTGCAGATGAGGGCATCTCCTCTTCAGGGCGACCCGTTAACATTCCTGGAAGACAAATTCTTTCAAAATACTTCCTCGCCGAACTATCATATAGTTCGTTTGAGCACTTACCATAAATGCCGTGCTGAAGCCTTTTGTTCTCCTTCACGGAGTCTGCCAGTTGAGCACGGACGTCCTTTAATTCCACGTCCAGCCGAATATTGGCAACTTGTAGCTTGTTCTTCTCTTGCGTCACTTGCGTAAGGATGTGCTCGCCAGCCTTTAGCTGCCTTTTGAGATGCGAGTCGTCATCCGTTACACCCTCCGGATTCACCCTGGGATTGTCTGTAGAATTTTTTGTTGGACTAACCACACCAGCCATTTACTAACTGGTACATCTGCGTACAATTAAGACAAATATTACCAGAGGGGAGCTTCTGGGATTCCCCTAACTTGGCAACCGCGTCCATCAGCTGGGCCTTACATGCCTCCAGCTCCCGAGCCAATTGTTCATTCTTGTCCACAAGGACCTATGCATATATTGATCCTTCAAACAGTTGTCCCAACTATTCCAAGTCTCAGGGGCTACTGCTATACATACTTATCAAAATTTCTTACCTGTATATCTTTGGTGTACTGGTTTGTCGCTTGGGAAAGCCCGCCTCGAGCAGCTCGGACGTATGCGTCCGCCGAATTGAAGGCATTAAAAGCCTCTTCGGAAAAGATGTTGATCCGAAGCACGGATCTCCGGCGCTGGTGATTCATGGCGCTCTCCACTTCGGAGTTCGTGGCCGAACACAAATCCGCATCCTCCATCGGGAAACTATGTGGTACTGGCCCCGTGTCCGCCTCCGCCCCCGAAGCTGGTTCTGGAACCCGGCTGGTGGAGGCGTGATTGGTGGGATCCCCGGATATAGTCCGGCTGTTCCTCTTCCTGCTAAACACAAAGGCGCTGTCATATTTCAAATTCTATAATCGCAGGACAGGTTATTACTTTACCTCTACAGCGGTGTGTCACCTCACCGCCTTCCTCTTGAGCCTGCCCGATCCGGACGCCCGTGGTTGACGAGTCCCTAGGGGCTCGACCCCTCGCTCCGACCATCGTCTCTGCAAATAGTATGACGCCTCATGGGTAAATCATAATACCTGGGGGGAGTCCTCTTCGGAGGATAGGGTTTTTAGTTCGGCTTACGTGCGACACAGGGAGCAGTACAGGATAGTCGGCCGTAATGGCCACTAAGGCGCCATCCCAGCTCGCTTGATAAAATACCCCGTTGACAAGCTCCACGGCAATATCCGGATCTTCTTTGAGTCCCGGATCTAGGGCCCTTCCAGGGTCCTCTAGTTGTGGGGAAGGACTGAAGATTCCTTCTACGGCCCTCCTCAGTTCCTGCTCAGAAGCATTGATGCAAGTAATCTTAGCATAAGGACACTAAAGTAAGTGAAGTAGGGGAAAAATGGCACCTTACCCACTCTGGGGGGTTGTACATGGAGAATCCGTCCCGCATTTTAATGCAAAGGAATTCCTCCTCTTCCCCTTTGTATAAATCAGACAATATCCTTTCTAAAGCAGTGGCGGAGTCCAGACCCTTACGACCGCAGTGGGTGGCGTCGTCTTCCCCATTGAAGTGCCACATGGGCTTCCCCTGGTATTGAAGCGGTTGCACTCCCCGCCTTATGCATATCGCCATGACCTCGACTATTGTTAGTCCGGATTTGGCCAGTAACTTTATCCTGTTCATTAGGAAGTGTATTTCCCTCGTGTCCTCTTCTTGAGGGCCCTGGAGGCGCCAGCTTAGGCGTGCCTTCGGCGGGGCATTACTAAACTGGGGGAGACCTGTCCGGACTGGATCCGGAAGGGGAACATCATCAATGTAGAACCATTCTGACGGCCAGTTTTCTGGTGCCTTCTCGGGAGTGCCGGACAAGTATCCGGTCTCGGCAACGCGCCATACTTCGGCCCCGCCCACTTGGCATAGGGATTCTCCCTAGGCGCGGGGAACAAGGCAGAACAGCTTCCTCCATAAAACGAAGTGAGGTTCGCAGCCTAAAAACAGCTCGCAAAGTGGGACGTACCCTGCTATGTGCATAATGGAGGCAGGGGTGAGGTTGTGCAACTGGAGGCCATAGAACTCTAGGAGCCCGCGAAGAAACGGGTGGATAGGAAACCCGATGCCCCTTAGCAGATGCGGGATGAGGCATACGCGCTCCTTTGGAGATGGGTTTGGGAATCCCTCCGCTTGTTCCTGTTGGAAATATGCCCTAGAGGCAATAATAAATTAGTTATTATTATATTTCCTTGTTCATGATAATCGTTTATTATCCATGCTATAATTGTATTGATAGGAAACTCAGATACATGTGTGGGTACGTAGACAACACCATGTCCCTAGTAAGCCTCTAGTTGACTAGCTCGTTGATCAATAAATGGTTACGGTTTCCTGACCATGGACATTGGATGTCGTTGATAACGGGATCACATCATTAGGAGAATGATGTGATGGACAAGACCCAATCCTAAGCCTAGCACAAAGATCGTAGTTCGTATGCTAAAGCTTTTCTAATGTCAAGTATCATTTCCTTAGACCATGATATTGTGCAACTCCCGAAGACCGTAGGAATGCTTTGGGTGTACGAAACGTCATAACGTAATTCGGTGGCTATAAAGGTGCACTACAGGTATCTCCGAAAGTGTTTGTTGGGTTGGCACGAATCGAGACTAGGATTTGTCACTCCGTGTAAACGGAGAGGTATCTCTGGGCCCACTCGGTAGGACATCATCATAATGTGCACAATGTGACCAAGGGGTTGATCACGGGATGATGTGTTACGAAACGAGTAAAGAGACTTGCTGGGAACGAGATTTAACAAGGTATCGGGATACCGACGATCGAATCTCGGGAAGTACAATACCGTTAGACAAAGGGGATTGAATATGGGATCGATTGAGTCCTTGACATCGTGGTTCATCCGATGAGATCATCGTGGAACATGTGGGAGCCAACATGGGTATCCAGATCCCGCTATTGGTTATTGATCGGAGAACGTCTCGGTCATGTCTACATGTCTCCCGAACCCGTAGGGTCTACACACTTAAGCTTCGATGACGCTAGGGTTATAAAGGAAGTTTATATGTGGTTACCGAATGTTGTTCGGAGTCCTGCATGAGATCCCGAATGTCACGAGGAGTTCCGGAATGGTTCGGAGGTAAAGATTTATATATGGAAAGTCCTGTTTTGGTTACCGAATGTAACGTACCGGGACCACCGGGAGGGTCCCGGGGGTCCACCAAGTGGGGCCACCGGCCCCGGAGGGCTGCATGGGCGAAGTGTGGGAGGGGACCAGCCCCAGGTGGGCTGGTGTGCCCCCCTACAAGGGCCCAAGGCGCCTAGGGTTTGGGGAGGGGGTGCTTCCACCTTACTTGGGGGCAAGTTTCCCCCCTCTCCCCCCTTCCGCACCCTAGATGGGTTTTGGGGGCAGCCGCACCCCTTGGGGTGGGAACCCTAGGGGAGGCGCAACCCCCTCCCTCTCCCCTATATATAGTTGAGGTATTTGGGGCTGCATACACATGAGTTTCTCTCCCTCTTGGTGCAGCCCTACCTCTCTCCCTCCTCGTCTCTTGCGGTGCTTGGCGAAGCCCTGCAGGATTGCCACGCTCCTCCACCACCACCACGCTGTTGTGCTGCTGCTGGATGGAGTCTTCCTCAACCTCTCCCTCTCTCCTTGCTGGATCAAGGCATGGGAGACGGTACCGGGCTATATGTGTGTTGAACGCGGAGGTGCCGTCCGTTCGGCACTAGGATCTCTGGTGTTTTGGATCACGACGAGTACGACTCCTTCAACCCCGTTCTCTTGAACGCTTCCTCTTATCGATCTACAAGGGTATGTAGATGCACTCTCCTACCCCTTGTTACTGGTTTCTCCATAGATAGATCTTGGTGACACATAGGAAAATTTTGAATTTTTGCTACGTTCCGCAACAGTGGCATCATGAGCTAGGTCTATTGCGTAGATTCTTTGCACGAGTAGAACACAAAGTAGTTGTGGGCGTTGATTTTGTTCAATATGCTTACCGTTACTAGTCCAATCTTGTTTCAACGGTATTGTGGGATGAAGCGGCCGAGACCGACCTTACACGTACTCTTATGTGAGACAGGTTCCACCGACTGACATGCACTTGGTGCATAAGGTGGCTAGCGGGTGCCAGTCTCTCCCACTTCAGTCGGAACAGATTTGATGAAAAGGGTCCTTATGAAGGGTAAATAGCAATTGGCATATCTCGTTGTGGTTTTGCGTAGGTAAGAAACGTTCTTGCTAGAAACCCATAGCAGCCATGTAAAACATGCAAACAACAATTAGAGGACGTCTAACTTGTTTTTGCAGGGTATGCTATGTGATGTGATATGGCCAAGAAGAATGTGATGAATGATATGTGATGTATGAGATTGATCATGTTCTTGTAATAGGAATCACGACTTGCATGTCGATGAGTATGAGAACCGGCAGGAGCCATAGGAGTTGTCTTAATTTATTGTATGACCTGCATGTCATTAAACAACGCCATGTAATTACTTTACTTTATTGCTAACCGGTATCCATAGTAGTAGAAGTAATAGTTGGCGAGACAACTTCATGAAGACACGATGATGGAGATCATGATGATGGAGATCATGGTGTTATGCCGGTGACGATGATGATCATGGAGCCCCGAAGATGGAGATCAAAAGGAGCAAAATGATATTGGCCATATCATCTCACTATTTGATTGCATGTGATGTTTGTCATGTTTATGCATCTTATTTTCTTAGAACAACGGTAGTAAATAAGATGATCCCTCATTAAAATTTCAAGAAAGTGTTCCCCCTAACTGTGCACCGTTGTGAAAGTTCGTCGTTTTGAAGCACCACATGATGATCGGGTGTGATAGATTCTTACGTTCACATACAATGGGTGTAAGACAGATTTACACACGCGAAACACTTAGGTTGACTTGACGAGCCTAGCATGTACAGACATGGCCTCGGAACACAAGAGACCGAAAGGTCGAGCATGAGTCGTATAGTAGATACGGTCAACATGAAGATGTTCACCGATGATGACTAGTCCATCTCATGTGATGATCGGACACGGCCTAGTTGACTCGGATCATGTAATCACTTAGATGACTAGAGGGATGTCTATCTGAGTGGGAGTTCATAACATGAGCTTAATTATCCTGAACATAGTCAAAAGATCTTTGCAAATTATGTCGTAAGCTCGCGCTTTAGCTCCACTGTTTAGATATGTTCCTAGAGAAAATATAGTTGAAAGTTGACAGTAGCGATTATGCGGACAGTAGAAAGCTTATGTCCTTAATGCACCGCTCAGTGTGCTGAACCCCAAACGTTGTTTGTGGATGTTGCGAACATCGGACATACACGTTTTGATAACTACGTGATAGTTTAGTTAAACGGTTTAGAGTCGAGGCACCAAAGACGTTTTCGAAACATCACAGAACAGATGAGATGTTTCGAGGGCTGAAATTTGGATTTCAGGCTCGTGCCCATGTCAAGAGGTATGAGACCTCCAACAATTTTCTTAGCCTACAAACTAAGGGAGAAAAGCTCAATCGTTGAGCTTGTGCTCAGATTGTCTCAGTGCGACAATCACTTGAATCGAGTGGGAGTTGATCTTCTAGAGATAGTGATGTTTCTCCAAAGTCATTGCCACCAAGCTGCTAGAGCTTCGTGATGAACTATAACATATCAGGGATAGATATGATGATCCTTGAGGTATTCGCGATGTTTGACACCGCGAAAGTAGAAATCAAGAAGGAGCATCAATTGTTGATGGTTAGTGAAACCACTAGTTTCAAGAAGGGCAAGGGCAAGAAGGGATACTTCATGAAACGGCAAATCAGCTGCTGCTCTAGTGAAGAAACCCAAGGTTGAACCCAAACCCGAGACTAAGTGCTTCTGTAATAAGGGGAACAGCCACTGGAGCAGAATTACCCTAGATACTTGGTAGATGAGAAGGCTGGCAAGGTCGATAGAAGTATATTGGATATACATTATGTTAATATGTACTTTACTAGTACTCCTAGTAGCACCAGGGTATTAGATACCGGTTCGGTTGCTAAGTGTTAGTAACTCAAAATAAAAGCTACGGAATAAACGAAGACTAGCTAAAGGTGAGCTGACGATATGTGTTGGAAGTGTTTCCATGGTTGATGTGATCAAGCATCGCACACTCACTCTACCATCGAGATTGGTATTAAAATAATTGTTATTTGGTGTTTGCGTTGAGCATAGACATGATTGTATTATGTCTATCGCAATATGGTTATTCATTTAAGGAGAATAATGGTTACTCTGGTTATTTGAATAATACGTTCAATGGTCTTGCACCTAAAATGAATGGTTTATTGAATCTTGATCGTAGTGATACACATGTTCATGCCAAAAGATAGAATATAGTAATGATAGTACCACCTACTTGTGGCACTGCCATGTAAGTCATATTGGTATAAAACGCATGAAGAAGCTCCATGTTGATGGATCTTTGGACTCACTCGGTTTTGAAAAGATTGAGACATGTGAACCATGTCTATTGGTATATACGCATAAAGAAACTCCATGCAGATGGATCGTTTGGACTCACTTGATTTTGAATCACTTGAGATATGAAAATCATACCACATGGGCAAGATGACTGAAAAGCCTCGTTTTCAGTAAGATGGAACAAGATAGCAACTTGTTGGAAGTAACACATTTTGAGGTGTGCAGTCCAATGAGTGCTGAGGCATGCAGTGAATATCGTTATGTTCTCACTTCACAGATGATTCAAGTAGATGTTGTATATTTACTTGATGAAACACAAGTCTGATTTATTGAATGGTTCAAGTAATTTCAGAGTGAAGTTGAAGATCATTGTGACAAGAGGATAAAATGTATATGATATGATCATAGAGATGAGTATCTGAGTTATGAGTTTTGGCACGCAATCAAGACATTGTGGAAATTGTTTCACAATTAATACCGCCTGGAACACCATAGTGTGATGGTGTGTCCAAACATCATAGTTGCACCCTATTGGATATGGTGCGTACCATGATGTCTCTTATCGAATTACCACTATCATTCATGGGTTAGGCATTATAGACAACCGCACTCACTTTAATAGGGCACCACGTAATTCTGTTGAGATGACATCGTTTGAATTATGGTTTGGAGAAACCTAAGTTGTCGTTTCTTAAAAGTTTGGGGCTGCGACGCTTATGTGAAAAAGTTTCAGGTTGATAAGCTCGAACCCAAAGCGGATAAAATGCATCTTCATAAGACACCCAAAACAGTTGGGTATACCTCCTAACTTAGATATGAAAGCAATAGGGATTGTTACTTGAATCGGGTCCTTTCTCGAGGAAAAGTTTGTCTTGAAGAATTGAGTGGGAGGATGGTGGAGACTTGATATGGTTATCGAACCGTCACTACAACTAGTGTGTAGCAGGGTACAGGAAGTTGTTCCTGTGGCACCTACACCAATCGAAGTAGAAGCTTATGATAGTGATCATGAAACTTCAGATCAAGTCACTACCGTACCTCGTAGGGTGACAAGGATGCGTACTGCTTCAGAGTGGTACAGTAATCCTGTCTTGAAGGTCATGTTGCTAGACAACAATGAACCTACGAGCTATGGAGAAGCGATGGTGGGCCCAAATTCCGACAAATGGCTAGAAGCCATGAAATCCAAGATAGGATCCATGTATCAGAACAAAGCATGGACTTTGGTGGACTTGCCCAATGATCGGCAAGCCATTGAGATAAATGGATCCTTAAGAAGAAGACAGACGTGGATGGTAATGTCACCATCTATGAAGCTCGACTTGTGGCGAAGAGTTTTTCACAAGTTCAAGGAGTTGACTACGATGAGATTTTCTCATCCGTAGCGATGCTTAAAGTCCGTCGGAATCATGTTAGCACCAGCTGCATTTATGAAATCTGGCAGATGGATGTCAAAATGAGTTTCCTTACCAGTCTTCGTAAGGAAAGGTTGTATGTGATACAATCAGAAAGTTTTTGTCGATCCTAAGGATGCTAAAAGGTATGCTGGCTCCAGCGATCCTTCTAAGGACTGGAGTAAGCATCTCGGAGTTGGAATGTATGCTTTGATGAGATGATCAAAGATTTTGGGTTTATACAAAGTTTATGAGAAACTTGTATTTCCAAAGGAGTGAGTGGGAGCACTATAGAATTTCTGATGAGTATATGTTGTTGATCAGAAATGATGTAGAATTTCTAGAAAGCATATAGAGTTATTTGAAAAGTGTTTTTCAATGGAAAACCTGGATTAAGCTACTTGAACATTGAGCATCAAGATTTATAAGGATAGATAAAAAATGCTTAATGGTACTTTCAAATGAGCATATACCTTGACATGATCTTGAAGGTGTTCAAGATGGATCAGTCAAAGAAGGAGTTCTTGCCTGAGTTGTAAGGTACGAAGTTAAGACATAAAGCTCGACCACGGCAGAAAAGAGAGAAAGGACGAAGGTCGTCCCCTATGCTTTAAATGTAGGCTCTACAGTATGCTATGCTGAGTACCGCACTTGATGTGTGCCTTGCTACATATCTGGCAAGAGGGTACAAACTTGATCAAGGAGTGGATCACCAGATAGCGGTCAAAAGTATCCTTAGAGGAATAAGGATATATTTCTCAATTATGGAGGTGATAAAGAGTTTGACGTAAAGGGTTACGTCGATGCAAGCTTTAACACCTATCCGAATGACCCTGAGTAGCAAACCAGATACGTATAATGGAGCAACCATTTGGAATAGCTCCAAGTGGAGCGTGGAAGCAGCATTTACAATATGACCTAGAGATTTGCGAAGTACATACGGATCTGAATGTTGCAGACCCATTGACTAAAACCTCTCTCACAAGCAAAACATGATCAAACCCAAGAACTCATTGAGTCTTAATCACATGATGACGTGAACTAGTTTAGCGACACTAGTAAACTCTTTGGATGTTGGTCACATGGCGATGTGACCTGTCAGTGTTAATCACATGGCGATGTGAACTAGATTATTGACTCTAGTGCAAGTGGGAGACTGTTGGAAATATGCCCTAGAGGAAATAATAAATTAGTTATTATTAGATTTCCTTGTTCATGATAATTGTTTATTATCCATGCTATAATTGTATTGATAGGAAACTCAGATACATGTGTGGGTACATAGACAACACCATGTCCCTAGTAAGCCTCTAGTTGACTAGCTCGTTGATCAGTAGATGGTTACGGTTTCCTGACCATGGACATTGGATGTCGTTGATAATGGGATCACATCATTAGGAGAATGATGTGATGGACAAGACCCAATCCTAAGCCTAGCACAAAGATTGTAGTTCGTATGCTAAAGCTTTTCTAATGTCAAGTATCATTTCCTTAGACCATGAGATTGTGCAACTCCCAGATACCGTAGGAATGCTTTGGGTGTACCAAACGTCACAACATAATTGGGTGGCTATAAAGGTGCACTACAGGTATCTCCGAAAGTGTCTGTTGGGTTGGCACGAATCGAGACTGGGATTTGTCACTTCATGTAAACGGAGAGGTATCTCTGGGCCCACTCGGTAGGACATCATCATAATGTGCACAATGTGACCAAGGGGTTGATCATGGGATGATGTGTTACAGAACGAGTAAAGAGACTTGCCGGTAACGAGATTGAACAAGGTATCGGGATACCAACGATCGAATCTCGGGCAAGTACAATACCGCTAGACAAAGGGGATTGAATACGGGATCGATTGAGTCCTTGACATCGTGGTTCATCCGATGAGATCATCGTGGAACATGTGGGAGCCAACATGGGTATCCAGATCCCGCTGTTGGTTATTGACCGGAGAACGTCTCGGTCATGTCTACATGTCTCCCGAACCCGTACGGTCTACACACTTAAGGTTCGATGACGCTAGGGTTATAAAGGAAGTTTGTATGTGGTTACCGAATGTTGTTTGAAGTCCCGGATGATATCCCGGACGTCACGAGGTGTTCCGGAATGGTCCGGAGGTAAAGAATTATATATGGGAAGTCCTGTTTTGGTCATCGGAAAAGTTTCGGGTTTTATCGGTAACGTACCGGGACCACCGGGAGGGTCCCGGGGGTCCACCAAGTGGGGCCACCGGCCCCGGAGGGATGCATGGGCCAAGTGTGGGAGGGGACCAGCCCCAGGTGGGCTGGTGTGCCCCCCTACAAGGGCCCAAGGCGCCTAGGGTTTGGGGAGGGGGTGCTTCCACCTCACTTGGGGGACAAGTTTCCCCCCTCTCCCCCCTTGGCCGCACCCTAGATGGGTTTTGGGGGCAGCCGCACCCCTTGGGGTGGGAACCCTAGGGGAGGTGCAGCCCCCTCCCTCTCCCCTATATATAGTTGAGGTATTTTGGGCTGCATACACATGAGTTTTTCTCCCTCTTAGCGCAACCCTACCTCTCTCCCTCCTCGTCTCTTGCGGTGCTTGGCGAAGCCCTGCAGGATTGCCACGCTCCTCCACCACCACCACGCCATTGTGCTGCTGCTGGATGGAGTCTTCCTCAACCTCTCCCTCTCTCCTTGCTGGATCAAGGCATGGGAGACGTCACCGGGCTGTACGTGTGTTGAACGCGGAGGTGTCGTTCGTTCGGCACTAGGATCTCCGGTGATTTGGATCACGACGAGTACGACTCCTTCAACCCCATTCTCTTCAACGCTTCCGCTTAGCGATCTACAAGGGTATGTAGATGCACTCTCCTTCCCCTCATTGCTGGTTTCTCCATAGATAGATCTTGGTGACACGTAGGAAAATTTTGAATTTATGCTACGTTCCCCAACAGTTCCCCTCCATCATAAGTAGCTATTCCGGCTCGGACGGGGACCATGAACGCCGGTGGGAGAAACCCTTGGGTTTGTAGCTTTATCAAATGGCTATGAGGAACTGAACACTCTCCCAAATCCCCCGACTTAGAGCGAGGAGGGAAAGCAAAAGAGCTGCGATGGCTGGCCATGTTGGAATGGTTTTTCGCGGAGCGCTCTACGGGATGCTAGCTCAGGGAGAGTGAGTGAGGTTTGGATCTGAGAATCCCCGTCCCTGCGAATAGGTAGTCAGCCCGGAGGATCGAGGGTGTCAAATGCAAAAAATGCCTCGGCTCCTCGCATTCGCTCGACACGTGGAGGTGGTCATTATTGAGGCACTAAAGCCGAGGAGCACACCATTGGTTGGAGGCTGGACACTATTCATCGTAACAGGTACTTTGGAGTATTCGGAGATGGAACCCGCCTTGCAATGCCGAAGACAATATTGCGCGCCGGAGTCATCGTCATTGAAGCCTGGTTCAGGGGCTACTGAGGAGTCCTGGATTAGGGGGTATTCGGACTGCCGGATTGTGTGCAACGTTCGGACTATTGAAGCGTGAAGATACAAGACTCAAGACTTCGGCCCGTGTCCGGATGGGACTCTCCTTTGCGTGGAAGGCAAGCTTGGTGATCCGGATATTGTGTTTCCTTCCCTGTAACCGAGTCCATGTAAACCCTAGCCCTCTCCGATGTCTATATAAACTGGAGAGGTTGGTCCTTAGAAGGCCGATCACAATTACAATCATACCATCATAGGCTAGCTTCTAGGGTTTAGCCTCTACGATCTCGTGGTAGATCTACTCTTGTACTACCCATATCATCAATATTAATCAAGCAGGAAGTAGGGTTTTACCTCTATCGAGAGGGCCCGAACCTAGGTAAACATCTGTGTCCCTTGCTTCCTGTTACCATCAGCCTTGACGCACAGATCGGGACCCCCTACCCAAGATCCGCCGTTTTTGACACCGGCACCCAGCCCTAGGGGCGCGCCGGGCACCCTCGTGGCTGCCTCGGTTGTTTCTTGACTTCCACTCCAAGTCCTCTGGATCATGTTCGTTCCAAAAATCACGCTCGCGAAGGTTTCATTCTGTTTGGACTCCATTTCATATTCCTTTTCTTCGAAACACTGAAATAGGCAAAAAAACAGCAATTCGGATTGGGCCTCCGGTTAGTAGGTTAGTCCGAAAAATGATATAAATGTGTAAAGTAAAGCCCATAAACATCCAAAACGGGTAATATAATAGCATGGAACTATCAAAAATTATAGATACGTTGGAGATGTATCAAACATCAAAAATCCAAAAGAAAGAGATAAAACAAATCTCAAATCTTTGTTAGGTTGTCTTTCAAGACATGACCAAACAAGTTGGCTCCCAGGCCTCGTGCTTTCAAGGCCGCAAAGCCGTTGAGTTTATCCTAGCTCATTGTAAGCCGGCTCTCACGTGACACAAGCCGTTGTTTTAACCTTAACAAGTTTAGGGTCTAAGAAAGATTGACTGTTAAGAGTTCGATGGGTCACTTGGCGGAGTAGCAAGTTGCAAACAGACATGATAACTCATAATTTGGCATCTCATGCCAGGTAAAGAGGTTACGAAAGCTAAACCCGATGGGTTGAAATCCCACAAGTGACCTTATGACCAATTAATAAAGACTCAGATACACAGAAATGAAACGATAGAGGCCCTAAATTTTTCAAGGATGCCGACTTTATTATAATGATCATAAAAAGATATATACATCAATAGGGAGAGCCGGTGGCTCAAGTATAGTAAGGCTGAAGATGAGCAATATTCCATGGCCTGTTAGTCTCCTACTCAGAGGTGTGTGACTTCTTGTGCTCACGTAGATCAATGAAATAATACAAGCCACTGTTGAGGTTCTTACTGACCACAAAAGGTCCTTCCCAAGGTGGAGACAGCTTCTGCATGTTAGTTTGATCTTGAATCAGCGGGAGCACTAAGTCGCCCTCTTGAAACGCCCGAGTCTTAACTCTGCGGTTATGATAGCGAGGCAAGTCTTGCTGGTATATTGCTAAACGAGCCGCCGCAAGATCACGCCCCTCATCCAAAGCATCAAGTGCGTGTGTCGTGCCTTCTCATTGTCCATTTCAACATAAGCCACCACATGGGGTGAGTCATAACGTATGTCACTTGGGAGAACCACCTCTGCACCATAGACCATAAAGAAAGGCGTGTAGCCTGTGGATCTGTTGGGGTTGGTATTGATACTCCAAATCACTGAAGGTAATTCCTCAACCCAACAACCCGACGTTCGCTCCAAAGGAACCATAAGCCGGGGCTTGATACCTCTTAAAATTTCTTGCTTTTCCCTTTCTTCTTGACCATTATACTGTGGATGAGCCATAGAGGAAACATCAAGACAGATGTGCTCTTGTTGACATAACTCCTTCATAGCACCTTTAGATAGATTCGTGCCATTATAAGTGATGATACTATGAGGATATAACCAAAGCAGAAAATCAACTTTTTCACAAACTAAACTACAGTCGCTACTACAAAAAAAATGCTTTTGTGATGATACATGTTTGTCATAGTAGGTCACGTTTTCTGTCATGCATGTACATCAATGATGATTTTATGATAGAATCAAGATAGTCATACCTGTGCTATCGTAGAAGTGTTCCATGACATTACCAAAATTATCATCATGGAAGTGTCCACTTCCATGACGATAAATCGCGCGTCATAGAAGTGCTTTCGTCAAGGGTAACCGACACGTGGCATCCACCGTAACGGGTCGCGGTTAAGCTATGGGGTTTCAGTTTGGATCCGATAACCCGTTAACAGCTGGGACCAATGAGGATTTTCCACGTGTAAAATTATCATTAGCTATAGCAGCCGCCCAATGGACAGGAGACGCCTATGATACGTCAACACGTGGCAAGGCCCAACAATGACCCATTTAGGTTAAAAGGCTAGCCCAGTCAAAATTAGCGGGCTGGCCCATTAACGGCCTGCTTGCAGATGGCCCATTCACAGTTAAGTCTCGTACGACTAGTGTCAAATCGGCCCATCAATGACCCGTTCTAAACTTGTCATCATCATGGCCCATGGTCACTTCTAAGTATTTGGGCCGAATTACGACCCGGTGTGTTTCCGGCCTCTTAAATGTCCTACTTCATTTGGGTCCATTTATTGGCCATTGAAACTTTTGGCCCATAAACGACCGTGAAGGATTTGGGTCATATTCGGCCATGTCTGACAATCGGCCTGTTAGAGGCCCACTCTAGATTTGGGCCACTTCCAGCCTGTTGTGATTTTTGGCCTGTTAATGTCAGACGAAATCCATGGTCCATATGTGGCCCAACATCACATCGGGCCTATTAACGGCCCATATAAAACTGATACTAATCAAGCCCGACCGAACTTCCGGCCTGTTAAGTCCATGTATTAGGTCGGCACATTTACGGCCCGTCTGAATTTCGGCCTGTGAACGATCCGCATTGTAAATGGGCCACCACAAGGTGAGATACATTTTCGCCTACTAATGACCAGTGGGTAATTTGGCACAATCAGGGCCCAATCTCACTTTCGGCCTATTAAAGGCCATGTTATTTATGGGCTCGAGATATTTACACATGTTAACCGCCTATTGTTACTGAGGGCCCAAATTATGTTTTGGCCTGTTAAAAGACCTACTGTGGGCACATGCCTACCAAAAATATGAAAGCTTATGCTAATTTAGCCCAGATATTTTTAGTGGGCTACATGCAAATTATGGCCCATAATCGTTTTTAGCCCAATTGGAATGGGCCTGATGAATGTTTGCACGTTGGGGTCCTATGAAGCTTTCGGCCGAATACATTACCTACACTACACAAAAATAGCATCATAATTTCTACAGCCTTTGGCAGCACAATAAATGCTGTATCACAACATCATAAATTCCAGCCATACAATAAAAAGGCTTGTTGGCATAAAGTTTACAATCTTTGCAGATAAAAGCACCATCATATGTATAGAAGCACATATCATTTGACCTGAGTGCTAATGTTTTAGGATGTAGAATCGGATGGAGCAGCTTGATCTTCCCCTTTTTTCCGTCATTGCTCTTGAACAACGAAGCAAATGTCTGATAGTCTGGTTTCAAAACCATTCATATCTTGACGACATTTGTCAACCACTATTCTTGTTTCTGAAACAACGTCCATTAGGGATTGGACTTGTGTTTGGAGAACAAATATATCACTCCGTCTAGCTAGAAAATTCTGTTCAGTAGGCGATTTCGATGAGGTTACCTTGACAACCAACCCAGAATTACGGAGGAAGGTGCTTTTTGCACTGTTAGTGGAGATATACTAACGCACTGCAGCAAGAGGTGACATTGTGCCTGTGATAGCCTCGTCACCTTCAGGTGGTTGTGGCTATTCAATCATTTGTTCCATAGCTTGCTAAAAGTTTGAACTTGTATATTAGTGTATCAGATGAGTTACTAATGAGAAAAAAACAAACAAAGTAGGTTTCACGTTTATACATAACTTATTTTGGTGAACTACTCTAATACATTAGCATGTATTGTAGTGGCAAGTACATAATAAAATCAGTTTGGTAACATATGTCCTGTAGCATGCCTACCATATTGTCTATTTCCTCACATTTGTTGACATCTAAGGATAAAGAGACATGGTTTAAAGTAGGATGAACATAGTATGACATCATTCATATCATGGGCAAACAGATATAAAACAAACAGGCTATTGCGTCATTATGTGGGCACGTGAACATCACAACTAGATTACAGATCAAGACCAAAGGAATATCATTTATCTCTTTTAAACCATGTAAGGTGAAATGATACGTTAAGACAACTATGTATAAAAGTGAACAGAGTAACTGACATTGGCTGCAAACCAAGCAGTTAAATGAACATGCCACAGTAACAAGCAGTTCAAAGGCATGAGGAGTAAGGACTTACAATAGTGGCTTGAACTGGTATGCTCATGCCCTTAATTTTGCTGGTGTGGTAATCCTTGAAGATTTGCACTGCATTCAGTTCAGGTTCTTTTTGGTCCGCATGGGCTTTCCTCTGTATTTGGAACAAGTCAATATAGATACAATAATATGGCACAGAAAAAAGAAGGAACTAGCAGCTATTTATAAGAGCCTTGCAGTGTGCAATATAGCTACGAGATCCTGTTGTCCGTTGGAATTTCACTTTAGAACGGTTGGTCTTGTTTTCCAAATAGTTAGCCTAGAAGAAGATACACTTGTAAGGCACATACGTAAATACAAGTTCAATATGTGATCTGATCAAATACATATACTCTACCTGATACTTTGGATCAGACCAGCGTTTAACAAAGGCTGCCCAGCCTTCATTTGTAATATATTCCACTGGAGATGTTTGGGCGATTTCATTGTTAGCCTTGCCTTGAAAGTGAGTTTTTCTAAGGTAAGACCGATACTGTCGCAGAGTAGACTAAAAAACATGAGTGCATGCTTGTTTAGTTGCATCATCTTTCAGATCCAACTTGAACCTCATCTATTGAAAAAAGAATGTGAGTCTTATTAGGAGGAAGCTAGAAAGTATGGGACACAGCAAGACAATATTACAAATTGTGATGAATAACATTACTTACGGATAAATGGTCAAGGAAGGTGTTGAACTAGGTATCGTCTTTCTCATTCCTGTACTGGATCCACGTTGGGAGGATACGTGCATGACACCTAATGACAACGGCTGCCTCTGAGACTAACTTGGCTGACTCTGCAGCATCACGTGGCCTTTTTAAACCTGCCTCAAAATTTATCTCCATTCTTCCTCCTTTAGATTTTGTTAATATGTCAAGAATTTTCCCTGATGTCTGTTTCCGCTTGCGCCGTGGTGCTAGTTCAACAACGAATATGGAAAGTGTTAGTGCACATCAAAATGTGAGAGTACATATAAAGGAGCATGCAACTGCAACTTTACTCAGTCATGTACCGTCTTGGTGTTGATGCTCATGAGGTTCATCTGATCTTGCCAAGTGCTATTGTGTTAGCAGTGCTTCAGAAGTAGTGTTAGGTGTGAAGGCATCTTGGGAATTGGCCAGTTGCGGAGCAAACGAACGGGTAACTCGTTGAGATGCCTGCACAGTTGAAGCGGATGCTACAGCTGGTGGAGCAGGTGATACTGTGTTTGTCGATTTAGCCGGTGGACTTGGACCTTCCATGCACTATAAGTACCAGCCGAATCTTGAGGGCAGATCCTTTTCCGTTCCATCCGATGAGTAACACCATTCCTACTATATTATTTTCCTTGCTCTTTTTTTACTTTGGCATGTCAAGCGTACCCACAACACAAAAGAATAAAATCTCTCTTCAGAACTCGTTGATGCATGATACAGACAAGCAATATTTTGATGTAAGACAACTGTATGAGGATGGAATATGTAAGAAAAACAGGATGGCTTGACATATTCACATCTACGATGTGTAAACTAAGTAGAAGGATTTTCATGAAAACAGAAGTAACGCAAGCTAGACACCAGATGAAAGATGCAACCAATATCACTGCCAAGTTAAAAGTGTCTTGTCATAAGTGGCATTTCCAAAAATTAGAAGCAGTACAACTTAGAAATCAATGCAAGATGCAAACACTATCAAACTGCCATGTTAAAAGCGTCCAATCATGAGTGACTGATGCGGGATACACAATAGCAGTATTTTGATGTAAGAACATGGTGATAGATAGATGAAGTGTATTCTAGATAGAGAAAGGCATGTCATATGCAAATGTATAACGTATAAACTCATCAGTGCAATTTAATCAAAATAGAAGAAATACAGGCTAGACAACATATGCAACATGAAACCAATTATCACACTATCAACTTAGAGCAAGTACCTGCGATGGGGAGTACGGGAGATGAAATCAACATGTAGACTTGGGACTTCAAATGCATTGCAGTAGCAGTGGCAAATCTAGAGAGTCTCTGTCTGCGTTGGTCCGGAGGACCACCAACATCCCCTAACTTACTCTTTTCCTTCCTCATTTCTGATATTGCCTTATAAAGTCAAAACCACAAGAAGATGAATAAAATTAGCTCCGCATAACTGGTTGATGCGACGAACACTACTTTGATGTAAGGCAAGCGCATGATAGGAAGATGGAATGTATACAAAAAAGACCGCATTGCATATTCACACGTACGATAGGAGGATGGAATATGTATGAAAACTAGTAAGCGGAAGGTATTTCAGCAAAATTAGAAGAAATGAAAGCTAGGCACCATATGAACATGCAACCAATATCACTCTATCAGGTAAAAAGTGTCTCGTAGTAAGTGCCATTTCAAGAAATTAGAAGCAGTACAAGCTAGAAGACAATGCAAGATGCAACCTACATCACACTCCCAAGTTAAATGTGTCTTCCGGGTTAGTGATTGTTGCAGGTATAACTTGTAAACTATGCAGATGCAATTCAAAAAATTAGAAGTAATACAAACTAGACATCGTATGGAACACGCAACCACATATAACAGTTCCAACTTAGAGCAAGCACCTGTGTTGTCTTGCGAATCTTGTTGGGAGGATGGTGGAGTAGAATCTGTAGAGACCTTCAGTTTGAGTTGCTCTGAAGGACCACAATCATCTACTGCCTTACTAATTTCCTTTAGTGGTATCGATTTTGCATTGTGAAGTCAAACCGACAAGAAAAAGGAATAAAATTCGCTCTTCAGAACTCATTCATGCATGATACTGACGAACACTACACAGTTGAAAGGCAAAAACATGATACGAGGATGGAATATGTATGAAAAACAAGATGGCGTGACATATTTACACCTATGATGTGGTAACTAAGCAGAAGACATTTCAACAAATTAGAAGCACTGCAAGCTAGACACCATATGAAAGATGCAACCAATATCACTCTGCCAAGTTAAAACTGTCTGGCGTTTGAACAAATTAGAAGCAACACATGCTAGAAATCATATGCAAGATGCAACCAATATCACAATGGCGACTTAAAGGTGCCTCATCATAAGTGACTGATGCGGGATATGCAAGAACAATAGTCTGATGTAAGAACATGGTGTGATCAGATATAGTATGTTCTAGAAACAGGAACACATGTCATATTCACAGGCATGATGTGTAAAGTAAGTAGATGAAATTCAACAAAGTTAGAAGCAATACAAGCTAGACATCATATGCAACATGCAACCACATATAATAGTGCCAAGTTAGAGCAAACACCTGTGATGGTGGAGTAGGGGAGATGTGCTCACCACCTACACAACTACGTTGACTGTCTAGCCTTGAGTTGTCTTTCGAATCTTGTTGGGAGGATGGTACAGTATAATCTATAGAGACCCTCTGTTTCAGTTGCTCGGAAGGACCACCATCATCCAATGCCTTACCAATTTCCTTCCGCTTTATTGATTTTGCATTGTGAGGTCAAACCGACAAGAAAAGGGAATAAAATTCGCGCTTCAAAACTCATTCATGCATGATACTGACGAACACTACTATGATGAAAGGCAAAGTCATGATACGAGGATGGAATATGTACGAAAAACTGGATGCTTGACATATTCACACCTATGATGTGGTAACTAAGTAGAAGGCACTTCAACAAATTAGAAGAACTGCAAGCTAGACACCATATGGAAGGTGCAATCAATCACTTTGCCAAGTTAAAACTGTCTCATCATAGGTGGCGTTCATCAAATTAGAAGCACTACATGCTAGAAATCATATTCAAGATGCAAACCAATATCACACTGCCAACTTAAAGGTGTCTGATACGTGTCCAACGTATCTATAATTTTTGATTGCTCCATGCTATATTATCTACTCTTTTGGGCAATATTGAGCTTCATTATCCACTTTTATATTATTTTTGGGACTAACCTATTAACCGGAGGCCCGGCCCAGATTTGCTGTTTTATGCCTATTTTAGTGTTTCGAGGAAAAGGAATATGAGATAGAGTCAAAATGGAACGAAATCAACTGGAGAAATTATTTTTGGAAGGAAAGCCACCCGATGGACTTGGAGTGCATGTTAGGAGATACGGGAGGTGCTCACGAGGGTGGGGGCACGCCCACCCCCTAGGGTGCGCCCCCCTGCCTCGTGGGCCCCCCGTAGCTCCTCCTATGTACCCCCTGCACCCATATATTCTCTCGTACCCTCAAACTTCCAGAACAGAGATTAGATCAGAAGTTCCGCCACCGCAAGCCTCTGTAGCCACGAAAAACCAATCGGGGCCCTCTCCGGCACCCTGCCGGAGGGGGCCATCATCACCAGTGGCCATGGAGGAGTATCAGGGAGGGGTCTTCATCACCATGAAGGCCAAGGACCAGAAGGTGGAGGCCATGGAGGAAGAAGCACAAGGGGGAGAACCTCTCTTCCTCTCTTCCGGTGGTGCCGGAGTACCGTCGGGAGGGGAATCATCGCCACGGTGATCGTCTTCATCAACATCACCATCATCATCACCATCCTCATCTCTTTTACGCGGTCCACTCTCCCGCACCCCGCTGTAATCCCCTACTTGGACATGGTGCTTTATGCCACATATTATGATCCAATGATGTGTTGCCATCCTATGATGTTTTGAGTAGATATCTTTTGTCTTTGGGTTGATTGATGATCTAGATTGGTATGAGTTGTATGTTTTACTTTGGTGTTGTCCTATGGTGCCCTCCGTGTCGCCCAAGCGTGAGGGTTCCCGCTGTAGGGTGTTGCAATACGTTCATGATTCGCTTATTGTGGGTTGGTGAGTGAACAGAAGCACAAACCCGAGTAAGAGGGATTGTTGCGTATGGGAACAAAGAGGAATTGATGCTTTAATGCTATGGTTGGGTTTTACCTTAATGATCTTTAGTAGTTGCGGATGCTTGCTAGAGTTCCAATCATAAGTGCATATGATCCAAGTAGAGAACGTATGTTAGCTTATGCCTCTCCCTCATATGAAATTGCAGCGACAACTATCGGTCTTGTTAACAATTGCCTAGGACAATTCCGCACACCCATCCACCATTATTCCATACTCGCTACTTACACTATTTAGTATTATATTCTAACATTATGATAACAGCACCTACTTTTATATTTTAGCTCTCCGATTTCATGCAAAGTTATCCTCTCCATACCCACAACATAGTTTTATTTCTCGTTGCTAGTTGAAAGCAAACGTTTGGTGCGCGTAGAGTCGTATCAGTGGTAGATGGGGCTTGAGAGAATATTGATCTCACCTTTAGCTCCTTGTGGGTTCGACACTCCATACTTATCACTTCAATCTTTGGAAAGTGCTACAATGATTCCTTGCACTTGGGGATTATCAAGCTCTTTTCTGGCGCCGTTGCCGGGGAGGTGAGTGCTTGAAGGTATATCTTTAGATCTTGCAATCGAATCTTTTTGTTTCTTGTTTTAGTACTAGTCTAGTTTATAAAACAAAATTACAAAAAAATGGAGTTAAGTTTGTCTCATACGCTTCACCTTTTTAATATCTTTCATCAATATGATGGAAAGGAAAATTGTGCCAAAGTTCTAGAAGAAGAATTACATAGAATGCTTGGCATGAAATATGTGAATGATGAGCATGATTGCAATGTTGTTAGTATGAATTCCTTGAATATCCATGATGCTAATGATATGCAAAGCCACAATCTTGGGTAAACTATGTTTGAAAAAGATGATATTTTTTGTCCCCCAAGCTTTGATGAGAAAATTTACTATTATGAAAGCATGCCTCCTATGTATGATGATTATTCTGATGATACGTATGCAATAAAGAAGAAGTTTGCTTATGTGGAGAGTAGTAAATTTTCTATGCTAGTAGATCATGAAAAGAATGCTTTAGGTGCTGGTTATATTGTTGAATTCATTCATGATGCTACTGAAAATTATTATGAGGGAGGAATATATGCTTGTAGGAATTGCAATAATGTCAAGTTTCCTCTGTATGTGCTTCAAATTTTGAAGCTATGCTTGTTTTACCTTTCCTATGCTTGTTGACTATTGTTCCCATAAATTGTTTGCTCACAAAATCCCTATGCATAGGAAGAGGGTTAGACTTAAATGTGCTAGTCATATGCTTCGTGATGCTCCCGTTATGTTTCAATTCTTATCTTTTATGTGAGCATCATTGTCATCATCATGCCTAGCTAGAAAGGCATTAAAGAAAAGTGCTTGTTGGGAGACAACCCAATACGTATCCTTACTGTTTTTGTGTGTCCACATGATTATGCTACTGTAATAATCATGTTTTACAGCTTTTATTTCAATAAAGTGCCAAGTAAGACCTTTGGGAAGACTTGGGTGAAGGTTAAAGTGATCTTGCTGTAAAAAACAGAACCTTTGCACTCACGAGAATAGATGTAATTTTTTACAGAAGAGTGCTTTTGAGTTGATTATTTTTGCAGAAGATTAATAAACAAATTACTCACATACACCAATTTATTTCATAATTTGTGGAGTAGCAGAAGTACGGTTATTGTTCAGATCATTACAGAATGTTCTGTTTCTGACAGATTCTGTTTTCATTGCATAGTTTGCTTGTTTTCTAGTTTCTATGACTTATATTCCTCAATATAAATTGTAGAAATGATATGGTACAGTATTAATTGCGTGAAAACAATTATGAACCTTGTATTTGTCAGTACCAAGGTAAATGGTTTGCTCTTTACCATACTAACCTATCTCAGGAAGTTTGGCTAAGTTTTGTGTGATTGAAGTTTTCAAGTTTTGGGTGAGATATCGATATGAGGAGAATAAGGAGTGGAAATACCATAAGCTTGGGGATGCCCAAGGCACCCCAAGGTAATATTCAAGGAATACTCAAGCGCCTAAGCTTGGGGATGCCCTGGAAGGCATCCCCTGTTTCGTCTTCAAAACTATCGGTACACCTCACTCAGAGCTATATTTTTATTCGTCACATGATATGTGTTTTACATGGAGAGTCATTTTATTTTATTAGTATTAGCTAGATGCTATTTATAATAGTGTTTTGGTTCTTTATTTTCAATAAAAATGTCAAGGATAGCCTTTACCATGCATATTTTGCTAGTATACATGTTGCTGTTTGAAAATAGAAAGTTTACCGCTGTTACAAAAATTCCCTAGAAAAGTCAGAGCATAATATAATGTTGAAACTTGTTGCATAATGAGCTATGATAAATATACTACAGTGGGAATTTTCTCTCATAATTTTTGGAGTTAGAGAAGTATGATGAATCTTGCATTCTTTACAGACTATACTGTTTTAGCAGATTGCTGTTATAGTTGCATTGCTTGCATTTGTTTGCTTGTTTTATGATTCTATTTTAGGATAGGAGTATTAAATGTGCAGAGGAATTTAGTATGCAATGTTGAATAATAATGTTAGTAATTTTTTACAATAGAAAATGACAAGGTTTTGCATTGGTTTATACTAACCTATCTCAGGAGTTCTTGTTGAGTTTGTTGTGAATGAAGCTTTTGATAAAAAGAGAAACCATGATATGAGAGGAATTAAGGAGACATAAAAGCTCAATCTTGGGGATGCCCAAGGCACCCCAAGATAACATTTCAAGAAGTATCAAGCATTTAAGCTTGGGGATGCCCTGTTAGGCATCCCACCTTTCTTCTTCGACAACTATCGGTTAGTATCGGTAGAACCTAAGTTTTTTTTGCTTTTTCACATGAGTTGTGATATCCTCGCAATGTCATTTTATTTTGTTTTACTTGCTGTTTGAATAAAATCATTGGTTCTGAAATTTTTAATAGAAAAGGAACCCTCCCATGGCTAGTTAATTATTTGACTACTTAGTGTCCTTCACTCATATCTTTTGGAGTAGTTTGTCATTTACTCATGTGCTTCATGTATATCCTATGAGTAAATGGGGGAATGAATTGAATGTCATAAATCTGAATTTTTATATGTTTCATATGCTTAGAACATGGTTAGTGACGACTTCACACATAGAAAGTATGAGACATAAAAGTTATTGAGAGTTGGCAAACGTAGCTTTGGTCATCGGTGCAATTAATAGGAAGTAATAAGGAAAGAGAGGTTCACATACAAATATATTATCTTGGACATCTTTTATGATTGTGAAGCACTCATTAAGTATGACATGCTAAAAGAGTTGACATTGGATAAGGAAGACAACGTAATGGTTTATGTTTTCCGACATCTCAGTTATAGTATATTGTCATTGACCTTCCAAACATGTTGAGTGACGGTGTCCTGGACTAGGGGGTACTCACCACGTCGTCTCCCGATCAGTTGGATTGGCCCGAGGATCCCCATGGCCGTATACTCATGGGCCAGTCTGGACAGTTGCCGCATACAAGGAAGATTCCACAAGACTTGGCGATCAAGACAAGGACTCCTCCCCCACCGGCGTATTCGGCTAGGACTCTTGTTATCCTAGGCCTCTGGTGCATTATATAAACTAGGGCCAGGCTAGTCGATAGACAGATACAACAACCATCATACCATAGGCTAGCTTTTAGGGTTTAGCCTCTATGATCTCGTGGTAGATCTACTCTTGTACTACCCATATCATCAATATTAATCAAGCAAGACGTAGGGTTTTACCTCCATTGAGAGGGCCCGAACCTGGGTAAAACATCATGTCCCTTGCCTCCTATTACCATTGATCCTAAGACGCACCGCTTGGGACCCTACCCGAGATCTGCCGGGTTTGACACCGACATTGGTGCTTTCATTGAGAGTTCCGCTGTGTGATCGGCGGGAGGATCAATGGCTCGACTGTAGGTCAACTGCGACGTCGGCTTCTTCGTCACCAGCTCGACTGGTCACCTTGGCTTGACCGAGGACTGCGCCCTACCTCCGATCGTCATGTTCTAATGAAGGCCTTCATCCACACCAACTCCGATCTCTATCAAGATCATGGAGGAGTCATCCATGGAGCTCGGGGGCTCAACGTCAACATTGCCCTCAGGCGACCGTGCTGTTTTTCTGGACAACAAACTTGTATCCGCCGCCACCGCCTCCACAAGTGTCGCCTAAATGATTACTTCAGTGGAATTATGCGGAATTAAGTCTACAACAACCCTACAAAAATTTCGTCGAGTTCCGATGGAGGAATCTCCGGCAATCTCCGATATACCGGAGCCCTGTTGAATCTGGACGAGAATCCGGACGAGTTTAGGGTGTGGTATCCAGCATCTAGCTTGGATGTCCTGTGGAGGATCCAACCGTTGATTTGCTGCGGAATTACCTTATCTACCACCTGCCAAAAATTCAGCTCGATCCAACCGTCCAAACTCCGGGAAACTTCCGATTAGTCATCACTTTTTGGATCTATTTTCTGCGCGAAAACGAATCCGACCCGAGTTCGTCTTTTTTATGAACGGAATTTCGGACATCCTTTTTGAAGGAAGTTTTGTATGGGGTATTGTGTTTGGTTCCCGAACACATCCCACTAACTTTAAGATCTTTTGAACATGATCTTCAACATCATGCTGGTGTCAAACCAGTCCGGCAATATTGCTCCACCGCTGCCGACCTGCGCTAGACACGTCGTCACTTTGTTGAGCCAAGATCAACTTCTTCGAATCATCATCTTGGCAAGCCGAACAAGAGTCCGGCATCGTGAAGGATAAATCATCACCAACATCGCCACCCCATGGATTACACGGAGCGGGCATACCGGCATCGCCGCACGGTCGCTTCATCAAGCCGGCATCGACCACGTCACGACCTGCATCGTCAGGGCCGCACTATTGCTTCTTCAAGCTGGTGTCCATCACGCCAACCTACTTCGACATCTCGGCTGGACCGGGGGCTTCGCCATCTCTTCATCAACCTACTCCGGACACTTCGGCGTCACTAGCCGACCAGGCATGGGTGCGCGGATCGAGTCCCAATTTTGGGAATCACCTTCCTTCAGATGGCTACAACAAATAAACCAGGTGCTATTAATCCTAGTATTTCTTTTTTGCTTGTTTGTGTTAAATTTTTCCCAAGGAATTATTACCCTGGTTAGTCCAGCATATGTACACAGGTCTATCAAATGGTGGCCGCATTATCGACGGTCGCATGATGGTTCGGTCAGTTTCCGTACACAGTTCGGCGAACGCCGCATTCGGAACTCGAACCGACCTGTGAATCCAGGCTTTGCCACGCCTTTATTGCATTACGTCGACGACCTGCATCGACATCGACTTCGGCGCCAGGTCATATTTCTTTTACTACTCACTTTGCATAAATTATTTATTATGCAACATTTTTTAATTCCTATTATTACTATTATCCCCGGTCTGCACTATTTTTTGTGCACAGGAAAATGATCCAGCCGGACTATATCCTTTGACGTCACCTCGGCTGGACGGGGGGCTTCGTCAACACTTCATTACCCCATGCCGGGGACTTCGGCATTACTCTGTCGTCCTGCATTGACCATGCTATGTCACCACTTCGGAGTGCCGAGCTCCTTGCTCCGCTACCTCGGTACCGGCTTGGGGGATGGAACCTTGTCCCGCATCAAGCTCGGACCGCGTCATCAATACTGAACACATTAACCAGCTAAGTTGCCTTCATACTCAAAGTTTTAAATTTCTAACTTGTGTTCGGTTCGACCAAGAATTATACTTTTTTGTAAAAAAAGTTGCTTGTAAAAATTTTCCTTGTCGAAACTTTGTTCGCACACACTTGACGTGCTACCCACGCTCATTATACCTGGGGGCTTCTTTAACAGAAACTTATTAATACGGGCTTTATGCCCAACACATGTGTCACACTTCCGCATGTACCTTTTATTCACCATTATGTGCATCAATATGACTTAAGTTTTGGCCAAGCTGGGTTGCCTGGCTCCTGTGCGTACGCCTACGTTCCCGATTGTTCGGCTAGGTGGTAAAGGGAGCACCTCTGCGATTGTTACTGCCGGGTCAGCCGGATGTGTACCTCAGACTGGGTGCAGCCGAAAGCTAGCGTTCTTAAGGGAATACTCGGTCGGTGAACTAAAAGATGATTTCTTACCTATTTATTTACCTGCCCCCAGATGTTTTTCTGCTCTTTTCGCAGTCCGGACATGCACTTTAGGGCATGCCTCCCAGGGAAAGGAACCCCTAACATAACTATTCTCCCTGTAAGATGTTTCTTACTAACCATGTAATATAACATAACTAGTTGGGCACTTGTCTGATAAAGCACTAATGACCCCTACGCCTGGTCTCCACGCATGCCCCGGTTTTTATAACCGCGAGGGTATTCGGACACACTCCGAACTATTGGGTCCAGAGGTTGAAGCGAAAAGGTCCGCTACGACAAACGATCTACAATCCGGCTAGAAGGCATTCTACATGTCACCATACATTTTATAGTCAACTTTTACCCAAGTCGCTTGGGGGCTCTTATGTTTATTTGAGCCGCTTCATACTAAGTGTTTTTCTTCTTAGTCGTTGCAAAGTTAAAGCACGGCAGAAGCACTTTTTTTCTAAACTCCAATTTTCGGATTGGCACCGAACACTTCATCTTGTTCGGACGTCATGTTTTTACTGACGTTTTTTTGGTTTTCCAAGCTTTTGGCACTTTTAACTATTTGTGTGTTTTCAGCACAAGTCTCGCAATGCAACGCCGGACACCTTTAGAGATTCGGCAAAAACATTCTTGGATATTGCTATATATGCATCAGCTTCGAATTGTGTCTTCGGTCAATAGTTGGGTTGCCCGGCTCCCGCGCTTGCCTCCTACGTTCCGCTTTGTTCGGCTAGGTGTGCAAAGGGAGAACCACTGCGATTGTGCTTCCAGCTCGCATGGTCAAGCACCTCAGTGGAGAAAGCTGAAAACTGACTGTCACAATAGGTGTAAGCTGGTCAGCGATCCGATGACTATATTAAATGACGGGCCATTCATAACATTGGCCGAAGTGTTTCCGGCTTGACCTCGACTGTCGCTGAACACTACCGGGGGCTATAACTGGCCTCCCAAACTAAATCCTCGATCTTTTGCTCTTACATTGGAGCTGAGGTTTCATGATCATGCTTAGCATGACAACCCAAAGAAAGGAACCGATAGCGGGACTATTTTCTTTGGAAGACATTTCTTCTGTTAAACAGCAATATAACATATCTCTCTGCGTACCTTTGTTTAGAAAGCCGTATGACCAGATTGCCTTGTTTGTCGTAAATCTTTGCCCTCATAAAGGCTTTATAAAGTAGGACAAACACTCCTCGGCTACCGGCCGAGGAGGTTGAAGCCCATGGTCGGTCAACAAAGTTTTGTACAATGCGGATCCGAGCATTAATGACATAAATTACTTGGATACATTGAGTCATTACACATAATTTGTGATTTTACTATGGATATTGATCCTTAATTCGGCCACTCGTGCCCGCATTAAGGCTCGGGGGCTACTGGGCTTCGGGCTTATTATTTACAAATATGAAAGGGGCACATTGATCCCCTGATCTGGTGTTGCCACCTGACCAGTGTCTTGGGGGCTACTGCATTGCTTGTTCTATGCAGAAAATCTTAAGTGCAATACAGTTTCTGAGGAGATTTTGATCCTCAGGTTGGTCGGCCGCACCCAACCTGAGTCTCAAGGACTGAGCACGCCGCTCTTTGTGTCCCGAAGTATTCTGTCGAGCTAGGACTTGATCCTCAGACCGATTTTGCAAATCAACCTGAGTCTCAGCGGCTACGGGGATCAACGGTCTTATGTCATCCTTCAGGTGCATCTCTGGTTTTAGACCGATACTACCTTAAGGGCTACTGGCTATATATCTCGTCAGAGAATAAATTACATCAATAAAAACATTGACCAAAAATCAGCCCATGACCGAGGTGCTTAACCACCTCGGAAGCAGTTCGACATATAGCTCGGATGCAAGTGGCTGGCTCCTTAGAGGGCATTTCCGGCATTAAGCTCGGTTAAACTCCTTCAAACTTCTTTAAACCAATGTGATTTATGACACCTCGGATAAAGTCCAGCGTTGGAGCTCGGATACATAGTCCGGCATTGGAGCTCGGATACAGTCCGGCGTTGGAGCTCGGATACATAGTCCGACGTTAGAGCTGGGGAGCACTCCGGCATTGGTGCTCGGCTGCAAAAGATACCTCTAATGCAGTCCAGCGTTGGAGCTCAGACGCAAGAGGACGTTGCCACCCAGGAACAACTTCAAACCCGAGGCATGGCATAAAAATAACAAGGCATTGATAAAGGTCGTAAACTTAAAAGGGCTCCTCGGATACCCAACGCGTAAAATGCATTTCGGCGATCCTCAAGATCAAAGATGAGAAGATTTGTTGAACCAGTTTTCAAGATCGATGACTGAAGATGAAGAACAGTTCAGAAGAATCGAGGAGCGTCCCCAACTTGAAGACCGGTTCAGGGGGCTACTGATGGTGTCCTAGACTAGGGGGTACTCACCACGTCGTCTCCCAATCAGTTGGATTGGGCAAAGGATCCCCATGGCCGTATACTCATGGGCCAGTCCGGACAGTTGCCGCATACAAGGAAGATTCCACAAGACTTGGCGATCAAGACAAGGACTCCTCCCCCACCGGCGTATTCGGCTAGGACTCTTGTTATCCTAGGCCTCTGGTGCATTATATAAACCGGAGCCAGGCTAGTCGATAGACAGATACAACAACAATCATACCATAGGCTAGCTTTTAGGGTTTAGCCTCTACGATCTCGTGGTAGATCTACTCTTGTACTACCCATATCATCAATATTAATCAAGCAGGACGTAGGGTTTTACCTCCATCGAGAGGGCCCGGACCTGGGTAAAACATCGTGTACCTTGCCTCTTGTTACCATTGATCCTAAGACGCACTGCTTGGGACCCCCTACCCGAGATCCGCCGGTTTTGACACCAACATTGAGCTTGCCTTTCTCCCTCATGCTAGCCAAATCCCTTGCACCAAGTAGAGATACTACTTGTGCTTCCAAATACCCGTAAACCCAGTTTTGCCATGAGAGTCCACCATACCTACCTATGGATTGAGTAAGATCCTTCAAGTAAGTTGTCATCGGTGCAAGCAATAAAAAATTGCTCTCTAAATATGCATGACTTATTAGTGCAGAGAAAATAAACTTTGTACGAACTTGTTGTGGAGGTAATAAAAGCGACGAACTGCATAATAAAGGTCCACATACAAGGGGCAATATAAAGTGACGTTCTTTTGCATTAAGATTTTGTGCATCAACCCTAAACGCGATGACAACCTCTGCTTCCCTCTGTGAAGGGCCTATCTTTTACTTTATGTTTTTACTTTATGCTTGAGTCAAGGTGATCCTCACCATTCCCTTTTTCATTTTATCCTTTGGCAAGCTCCTTGTGTTTGAAAGATCATGATATATATATCCAATTGGATGTAAGTTAGCATGGGCTATTATTGTTGACATCACCTAAAGGTGAATACGTTGGGAGGCAACACAATAAGCCCCTATCTTTCTCAGTGTCCGGCTGAAACTCCATAGCCACAAGTATTGCGTGAGTGTTAGCAATTGTAGAAGACTATATGATAGTTGAGTATGTGGACTTGTTGAAAAGCTTTGTTCTTGACTCTTTATGATGTTATGATAAATTGCAATTGCTTCAATGACTGAGATTATAGTTTGTTAGTTCTCAATGAAGTTTTTGAACCATGCTTGACATTGTGAATAGATTGTTACTTGATCATGAAAAGTTTTATGAGATAAGCTGCTATTATGACACATATTGATGCTACGAAAAGTGATTGGAATTATCATTGATCAAACTTAAGCACTTACTAGCATTCCGCATCAAAAATTATCTTTTTTATCATTTACCTACTCGAGGACGAGCAGGAATTAAGCTTGGGGATGCCTGATACGTCTCCAACGTATCTATAATTTTTGATTGCTTCATGCTACTTTATCTACTGTTTTGGGCAATATCGGGCTTTATTATCCACTTTTATATTATTTTTGGGACTAACCTATTAACCGGAGGCCCAGCCCAGATTTGCTGTTTTATGCCTATTTCAGTGTTTCGAGGAAAAGGAATATCAGACGGAGTCAAAACGGAACGAAATCAACTAGAGAAGTTATTTTTCAAAGGAAAGCCACCCGATGGACTTCGAGTGCATGTCAGGAGATACAGGAGGTGCTCACGAGGGTGGGGGGCACGCCCACCCCCCTAGGGCGCGCCCCCTGCCTTGTGGGGCCCCCGTAGCTCCTCCGACGTACCCCCTGCACCCATATATACTCTCGTACCCTAAAACTTCCAGAACAGAGATTAGATCAGAAGTTCCACCGCCGCAAGCCTCTGTAGCCACGAAAAACAAATTGGGGCCCTCTCCGGCACCCTGTCGGAGGTGGCCATCATCACCGGTGGCCATGGAGGAGTATCAGGGGAGGAGTCTTCATCACCATGAAGGCCAAGGACCAGAAGGTGGAGGCCATGGAGGAAGAAGCACAACGGGGAGAACCTCTCTTCCTCTCTTCCGGTGGTGCCGAAGTGCCATCGGGAGGGGAATCATCGCCACGATGATCGTTTTCATCACCATCACCATCATCATCTCTTTTACGCGGTCCACTCTCCCGCACCCCGCTGTAATCCCCTACTTGAACATGGTGCTTTATGCCACATATTATGATCCAATGATGTGTTGCCATCCTATGATGTTTTGAGTAGATATCTTTTGTCTTTGGGTTGATTGATGATCTAGATTGGTATGAGTTGTATGTTTTACTTTGGTGCTGTCCTATGGTGCCCTTCGTGTCGCGCAAGCGTGAGGGGTTCCCGCTGTAGGGTGTTGCAATATGTTCATGATTCGCTTATAGTGGGATGGTGAGTGAACAGAAGCACAAACCCGAGTAAGAGGGATTGTTGCGTATGGGAACAAAGAGGACTTGATGCTTTAATGCTATGGTTGGGTTTTACCTTAGTGAACTTTATTAGTTGCGGATGCTTGCTAGAGTTCCAATCATAAGTGCATATGATCCAAGTAGAGAAAGTATGTTAGCTTATGCCTCTCCCTCATACGAATTTGCAACGACGACTATCGGTCTTGTTAACAATTGCCTAGGCAAATTCCGCACACCAATCCACCATTATTCCATACTTGCTACTTATATTATTTAGTATTATATTCTAACTTTATGATAACACCACCTACTTTTATATTTTAGCTCGCCGATTTGATGCAGAGTTATCCTCTCCATACCCACAACGTAGTTTTATTTCTCGTTGCTAGTTGAAAGCAAACGTTCGGTGCGCGTAGAGTCGTATCAGTGGCAGATAGGGCTTGAGAGAATATTGATATCACCTTTAGCTCCTTGTGGGTTCGACACTCCATACTTATCACTTCCATCTTTGGAAAGTGCTACGATGATTCCTTGCACTTGGGGATTACCAGTGTCCCATCATAAGTGACTAATGAAGGATACACAAGAAGAGTAGTTTCATGTAAGAAAATGGTGTGATCGACATATATAGTATGTACCAAAAACAGGAAGGCGTGTCATATTCACACATATCATGTGTAAGCTAAGCAGATGCAGTTTACACTAATTAGAAGCAATACAAACTAGACACCATATGCAACATGCAGCCAGATATCACACTGCCAATTTAGAGCAAGCACCTGGGATGGTGGAGTAGGGGAGCGTAGACTTGGAACATGTAATGCACTAGCAGTACAAGGAGAATACATACAGATGCTCCATGTACGTTGCTGCAGAGGACCACCATCATCGCCTTCCTTACTCTTTTCCTTCCTCTTTTTTGATTTTGCCTTGTCAAGTCAAACTCACAATAAAAAGGAATAAGATGTGCTCTTCAGAACTCATTGATGCATGATACTGACAAACACTACTTTCATGTAAGGCAGCCGCATAATAGGAGGATGGAATATGTATGAAAAACATGACGACATGACATATTGACATGTATGGTGTGTAAAGTGTAAACTAAGCACAAGGTGTTTGAACTAGTTAGAGGCAATGCAAGCTAGGAACCATTTGAAAGATGAAACCAATATCACTCTGCCAAATTACAAGGGTGGCCTCACAAATGTATCTGACCAAATTAGAAGCAATATATGGCAACAGGCTAGAAATAATATGCAATATGCAATGAATAAAGGTGTCTCATCGTAAGTGATTGATGAAGGATACAAAAGAGATGTAGTTTCATGTAAGAACATGGTTAATAGATAGATGTAGTATGTACCAAAAATAGGAAGGCTTGTCATATTCTCAGGTATAATGTGTAAAGTAAGCAGATGCAGTTTAGCATAATTAGAAGCATTACAAGCTAGGCACCGTATGCAACATGCAACCACATATCACACTGCAAAGTTAGAGCAAGCACCTACGATGGTGGTGTAGGGGAAATGCAGTCTTATAGTACACAGCTACGTTCAATATCTTCGTTTATACTTGCTATTTCTTGAGAATCATGTGGGGAGGATGAAACTGCACTCTTTATAAGAGTAGCCCGTCTCATACTAACCCATAGGCGTGACTGTCTCATCATAAGAGACAGATGCATGATGCACAAGAACAGTAGTTTGATGTAAGAACATGGTGTGATAGGAAAATGTAGTATGTACCAAAAACAAGAAGGTGTGTCATATTGACATGTATAATGTGTAAGCTAAGGAGATGCAATTTAACAAATTAGGAGCAATACAAGCTAGGCACCATATGCAACATGCAACCAGATGTCACACTGCCATGTTAGAGCAAGCACTTGGGGTTGTGGAGTAGGGGAGATGATATTTGGAACTTGCACTGCACTAGGAGTATCAGGAGAATCTGCAGAGATCATCTATTTCGGTTGCTCCAGAGGACCACCATCATTCCGTGCGTTCGACCTTTTAGATTTTGCCTTGTCAAGTAAACACACAAGAAAAATGAATGCAATTTGCTCTTTCAAATTTGTTGATGCATGATACTGACGAACACAACTTTTATGTAAGGCAACCACATTGTAGGAGGATGGAATATGTACGAAAAACGCTAAGAAGAAGGCATTTCAACAAATTGGAAGCAATGCAAGGTAGACACCATATGAAAGATCCAACCAAAATCAATCTACCAAGTTAGATGTGTCTCATTATAAGTGGCACTTCAACAAATTAGAGGCAATACATGTTTGAAATTATATGCAGGATGCAACCAATATTACACTGTCAATTTAAAGGTATCTCATCAGAAGTGATTGATGAGGGATACACAAGGAAAGTAGTTTGATGTAAGAACATGGTTAATAGAAAGACATAGTATGTACCAAAAATAGGAAGGCATGTCATATTCACAGGTATAATGTGTTAACTAAGCAGATGCAATTTACCCTAATTAGAAGCATTACAAGGCAGACAACATATGCAACATGCAACCACATATCACATTGCCAAGTAAGAGAAAACACCTGCGATGGTGGTGCAGGGGAATTGCGGTCATCAACTAGAGAGCTACATTGACTATCTTCATTTAGCCTTGCTGTTTCTTGAGAATCAAGTGGGGAGGATGACACTACACTCTTTGAACGAGTAGCGCGTCTCATAGTAACCCACTGGGGTGACTGTCTGATCATAAGTGATTGTTGATGGATACAAAAGAGCATTAGTTTGATATATGAACATGGTTAATAGACATATGCAGTATGCATCAAAAAACAGATGCAATTTAACCAAATTGTAAGCAAGACAAGCTAGACACCATATGCAACTTGCAACCACATTTGACAGCGTGACATTAAAGCAAGAACCTGGGATGGTTGTGTGCGGCAACTGAGATCATCAGCTGCAGAGCTACATTTACTGTCTCCATCTGCTGACACTACACCCATTAGAGTGCTGAAATGCTTAGTGCTTATCTTTGAATTATACTGGAGTGACTTCTATCTTTTCTTTTGTGTATTCATCAACATTGCATCAGTGTCTGAAATACCCATGCATAACAAAACAATAGTATGAGTATGGGTGAAGTGTGTCCACAAGTAGTATAGTGTAAAAGTAGTAGATAGCTCTACAACATGCATGGCACACGAAATTACTAGATTCTAGGATTTTGAAATATGAGCACAGGGATGGATGGGAAATGTTGATGCTCCTCCAGCACACCACAAGGTGTGGTCCTATGAAAATAACAGTCGACTTAAAACAAATAGGTCAGTCCATTTTTTCTGCACCGTCGGATGTACAAAGAACGGGCAGATCGCCTTCATCTACCTCCAGCCAGTCAGTGTTAACGATCTTCCTTGATATGCCAGTGACCACCGGCCCAGTCCCCTGCCTCCACCCTCCCCTCAATCTCACCGCATCGCCTTGCTTGGTATCGGTGCAATAGACACTGGGTCTATTGCCCTGACTGTGCATAGGCACAAGAGCAAGATTGAAACACCAGTCCAAGACGGAGTACAAGAAGCCAAGTGACTCGAAGAACCAACAAGCAGATTAGAGGGACCAAGACCAGGGCAGAAGAACAAGATGTCATCAAGAGAGAAGCCTCCCTTGCCAGGCAGGCGATCCCGGCAAGGGGCGAGGCCACCCCCAGAAGAATCTGACCAAGGCATCCTGACAGGGCCTGCCGGGACTTGTGCAAACCAGATCATCTCCCCGACCACTCCACCATGACTCACGTCAACGGTCAGTGCGGTGTCAAGACACATAGTGGTTAAGTGGAAGCCATTCGCCACATGGCAGCCACTTTCTACCAAGAGAACCCACAGACAACACCCGTCCCATGACGTGTCAGGCAAGCAGGCATGGAGCTGGCGAGATATCCCAACAAGCCTTGCTGGGCAACCAATGACGTGACACTAAGCGGCACATTAAATGCGCATGGTCAACCTACAGAGTTAGGTATGATAGCACTATTTGCTATCTTATCAGTGTCTAATGACTAGTTTGCCACTGTGGTGACCCCTTAGCCCATAAAAGGAGGCCCATGGCAATGGTTCGAGAGGTTGGAAAGTTAGACCACCCACACCCCCGTACGTGCGTAGTCGCTGCCGCCCTGAGGCAACCCTTGCCAGCAAAGTGTACTACGCACCACCACCAATTTTCCACCATCAATCCACCAAAGCAGAAGTAGGGTTTACGCCTGTGGCGACCCGAACCTGGGTAAAACTGCCCGTGTGATCTCTTCCGTGTTGCCCTACATTGGTCTCCTCTTTGTGCAACGCGACTCCCTCCTGCCGAACCAGCAAGGGGTCATCCTTGTCCCATAGGTGGCCTTGGTTTCCTGCAACATCTTTGGCACGCCAGGTAGGGGGATCGCTTGTGCGAACCTAAAGACGTAAGTAGTGCATCACCTTCATCACCATCTGCATCTTTGAAGGTGCCGTTGACCATGGCACCCAAGAACAAACCAGCTTCTTCGGCTCATCCATCAACCTCGAGGGCTCCGCCGCCCGCGGCCTCCAACGCTACAGGGGGCACGGAGACGCACGAGGATGCGAAAGCTGCTGGGGATGTGGTCGGAGCAGGCGGCACCGCCACCATTTCCCCCGTGGCTGAAACAAGAGCAGGAGACGCCGAAGGAGAGCAGCACCAGCAACACCTCAACAGCCGCACTCCACTCGCCGAGGGGCACAACCATAGCGACGGTGCTCGGTCTTGGACGAACCGCCGCCCTCTGGCCGCCCATGCCGCAGGCGCGACTGCTACGCATGCGCTTTCCCCAGGGCGGGTCGACCAAGCTGATGCACCCAACGGAGCTGATGGCCCTCGAGCAGCTCCGCCTCGCCAACCAGCCATCCTGGTGGAGGCACCGCAACAACGGGGGTGTAGTGCTGCCACCGCTGGCTTCGTTAGGAGCCGAGCGATGGCACGATCGACTTCGTCATCATCTATGCCAAGCATAGCCTCGGAGGCCATGGCAGGCTCAGCTGCTGCTGAGGTTTCCACCAGCGGCCGAGCAGATGGATGAATGGCGTGCCACCATCCAAAGCCTGCTCGGTTTCACCGAAGCCGAGGGATCATGGCGAGCCGCCCGCCACGGCCTCCCCAAGCGACGACGACGGCCCACGTTGCTGCCCGCATGGAGGGAGCCGTCCCCATAGTGCAGTCCCCGCCATGACAGCCAGCACGGGTGCGACCAAATCAAGACCCGGATGACGTCTTGATGGCCTCCTCTGACGCTCAAGCTCGTCCAAGCCAACGACGAACCCCGGAAGATAGGCGGAGAGGAGACGTGTGCATCGTCGAGCAGCAGTGACCTCCTCAGAGCCGATGGGCGCGGTGGCCCCGACATCGACGAGCCTGCACTCGGTGTTGGCAGGCCCCTACCCTTCGAGGTTTGCTACACTGCCTTCACCCGTGAGCTGCGACAAATCCGTTGGCTGACCGTTCGCACGTTCAAGCCATAGATACCTCAGAAGTACGATGAAAGGCTGAAGCCGGCAGAGTTCCTGAGCATCTACACCATCACTGTTCAGGCTACCAGAGGTAGAGATGAGAAGGTGTTCGCCAACTACTTCCCTTTGGCTGTCAAGTCCAATGTGAGGTCTTTGCTGATGCACCTACCAGAGAACTCCATTTCATGATGGGCAGACCTGTGCCATGAGTTCATCGGTTCCTTCACCGGTAGCCACCAAGAGCCGGGCCGTCCCAGCGATCTGCAACTTCTCCAACAAAAGGAAGGAGAAACTCTCCGTAGGTATTTACAGAGATTCAGTAAAGTTAATAGAAATATTCCAAATATCCATCCAGCAGCTGTGATAGCTGCCTTCCAGTCCAATGTGCGCAACCACCGGATCCGTTCCAAGATGAACATATGGTTTCCCAAGACTGTGAAGGAGCTGTACACCCTAGTGGATAAGTGTGCCTGGATGGAGGAGGGGAGAAAGTTGCCCAAGGTGGAAGATTGCATCAATGTTGATTCAGATAATGATGATGAATCAACCAGTCAGAAGAAAAGCAAGAAGCGTAGTAAGAAGTGGAGAGATAAGGCAGTATTGACTGTAGAAGGACCAGGCACCCCTAGTACCGGCAAGATCGCCAAGGCTGAGGTCCCCGACAAGGAGACTGTCATGTGCGCTGATTGCCAGGAAGCTGCGGCTGCCGAGAAGGCCGGGAAGGGCGATGGACCATACTGCAAGATCCATCAGACCAAAGGCCACGACCTTCAAGAGTGCTATCAGGTTGAGAAGTTGGTCAAGAGACAGAGAGAAGAATATGAAAAGCGTGATAAGGAAAAGGGTCAGAATGTCGCTGGCGGTAGGGAGTGATGTGGTGAAGCAATTCGCCCCAGCAAACCCTTTCGGAATAAAGGAAAACCCGCCACGAGCCGGGAGAAGCAAGCCTGTGATGATGAGAGTGATAGAGAGGATGAAGAGGAAACCAATGAGCAAGAATTTCAGAAGTCTACTGACACCCTGTGCGTTGATGGGGGTGCATCTTTGCACACCTCTCACCGCCAGCTCAAGCGGTGGGCACGAGAAGTTAATGATGTGGATCCAGCGCCAGAGGCCCGGAAGCCGCTCAAATGGTCCCGTACACCCATCATCTTTGATGAAGAGGATCAAACTAGCCGTACCACTATGGTAGGGTGCCTGCCTTGGTTTGTTTCTCCAACAATTCGCAACCTCAAGGTCATGAATATGCTGGTGGACGATGGGGCCGGACTGAATCTGATTTCCCCAGCAGTTATCAGCAAGCTTCAGATAGCAGAGGAAGAACTAGAGGTTACCGGCACGTTCAAGGAGTCAATCTCGGTAGGAGTCATCCTAAGGGAAAGGTCATGTTGCCGGTAACATTTGGGGGAGAACTGAACTACTGGACTGAGAATATTGTGTTTGACGTAGTTGATCTCCCCTTGCCGTACAATGGGATCCTTGGACGCCCGGCCTTGGATAAATTCATGGTGGCATCCCACTATGCCTACAACACCCTCAAGGTGCCAGGGCCACTGGGATACCTCAGGATCCCATCAGATGAGAAATATGTCATCATTTGTGTGGACAAGATGTACGGGGACGCCGTCGCGGCAAAGGCAGCCACGGCACCAGTTCCCGCCAAGGAGAACAAAGGAAAGAAAAAGGATTGTAGGACCTCCGACAAAGAGTCTGGGAAGCGTGCCCCCTCTAAGTGCATGGCACCCGTTGACGATGTGCCGTAGTGTTCCCACAACAAGAGATCAGAGGTTGCTGCTCCGCAAGTGAAAAAGGTCCCGGCAGGGCTGGCTGGCATTGATGGTACCTTCACTATCAGCGCCACCCTTGATGACAAATAGGAAAGCGCACTCGTTGCCTTCCTGTGGGCGAATATCGATGTGTTTGCTTGGCAACCATCTGATATCCCCGGTGTTCCGAGGGAGGTAATCGAGCACCACCTTGTTGTCTGCCCACATGCCAGACCTATTAAGCAGAAAGTCCAGAAGTAGGCCTTGGAGAGGCAGCAGTTTATTGTAGAAGAGATCAAGAAACTTGAGGCAGCTGGTTTAGTCAGAGGAGTGCTTCATCCCACTTGGCTAGCAAACCCAGTGGTGGTCCGGAAGGCAAATGGGAAATGGAGCATGTGCATTGATTTCACAAATCTCAACAAGGCTTGCCCAAAGGACCCGTTTCCCTTGCCGCATATTGATTAGATTGTGGATTCCACTTCAGGATGTGATTTGCTCTCTTTTCTGGATGCCTACTCAGGATATCACCAGATCTTCATGTCCAAAGAAGATGAGGAGAAGACGTCGTTCATCACTCCATGTGGTATGTACTGCTTTCTCCATATGCCATTCAGACTGAAGAATGCTGGGTCCACCTTTGCAAGGGCAGTCCAGATTGGTTTTGAACCTCAGCTGCACAGAAACATTGAAGCTTATATGGATGATATTGTGGTCAGAACTAAGGACCGAGCAACTCTTATCCCGGATTTGGAGGAAACATTCGCAAATCTGCGCAAGCTCAACTTGAAGCTCAACCCAGAGAAATGTGTATTTGGTGTTCCCTCCGGGAAACTGCTTGGGTACTTTGTGTCCAATAGGGGAATCAAAGTTAATCCCGGCAAGATCATGGCCATTGAGAAAATCCAAGCGCCAAGGATAGTTAAAGATGTGAGGCGCCTGGCGGGATGTGTTGTTGCGCTAAGCACATTCATCTCTAAGTCTGCCAAGCGTGCCCTGCCGTCCTTCAATATTTTGAAGAACGCAGGTCCTATGAAGTGGACCCCTGAAGCAGATGCAACTTTGCAAGAGTTGAAGGCCTACCTGTCTTCTATGCCTACCCTGGTTGCACAAACCCCAGGAGCCGCTGTTGTTATACTTGGCGGCAACCAACCAAGTGGTCAGTGCAGTGTTGGTAGCACAACGGGAAGTAAATGAACCAGTGAGTGAGCAGAGACCGGTAGAGTCAAATAAGGATTAGGACAAAAGTGGGCATGGCAACGAGGACAACCCCAATGACATGGCAAGGAAGAAAGTGGTGCAGTGCCCAGTCTACTTCGTCAGCTCCTTGTTACAGGGGGCTAGATCGAGGTACTCTAGCATGCAAAAGTTGATTTTTGGTCTCATCATGGCCTCAAGGAAACTGCGCCACTACTTCCGAGCCCATGAGATCACGGTTGTTACTCGTTTCCCATTGCAATGGATACTCCGAAACCAGAGGCTCGCGACAGAATAGTGGAATGGGCTTTGGAGCTATCAAGCTTTGGTCTGAAGTTTGAGAGCACATCAACTGTCCAGAGCAGGGCCTTGGCAGAGTTTATTGCAGAATGGACGCCAACCCCTGATGAGGAAGTGACAGAGACAGTTATTCCCGGCAAGGAATCACCCCAGGAATGGATTATGTATTTTGATGGTGCTTTTTCCCTGCAGGGTGCAGGGTTGGCATGCTTCTTGTTGCCCCCTCCGGGGAGCACTTGAAGTACGTCGTACAGATGCATTTTGCCCGGGAAGAAGCCACCAACAATACAAGAGAGTATGAAGGGCTCCTTGCCAGGCTCAGGATTGCAGCCGAATTGGGAATTAAGAAGCTGATCATTCAAGGAGATTCACAGCTGGTGGTGAGACAAGTTAACAAGGATTCAAAGTCCATTGATGGAGGCATACATCAAGGAAGTGAGAAGATTGGAGGAGCACTTTGACGGATTGCAAACAGAGCATATACCCCATGCAGAAAACAGCATAGCTAATCATCTGTCAAAGTGTGCTGCGCAAAAGCTTCCTGTGGAACCAAGGACTTTTGTTCTCCGTGCTACTCAGGCCTCTGTATCCCCAGCAACAATTGCCCGGAAAGTGAGAAAGTTGGACACCGGTAAGCCTCTCCCAATAGAGCCGTCTGCTCCCAACAGAGACCCTGCCGAAACAACTCCTCACAGCCTGTCGAACCGCCCCCTCCAACCGGCCCATGGACCCCGTGTACGAGGCTAGTGCTCCCGCAGCAGAGGAGGTGCCGCTAGTCCTTGTTGCCGAGCCTCAGGCTCCCACTTGGGCAAGGCACATTGTTCGCTTCCTCCAAACCGGAGAGCGTCCCAAGCTGAAAGAGTAGTGCAGAGGGCCAGTATGCATCAATTTGTTGATGACACTCTGTACAGAAGAAGGCCCAACGCTGTGAAATTGAAGTGCGTCTGCCAGGAAGAAGGAAAAGAACTACTGGCTGAGATACACAAAGGAATGTGCGGCTCCCACATTGGATCAAGGGCATTAGTTGCGAAAGCATTTCGGCAAGGATTCTATTGGCTCACAGCCCTCCAAGATGTGGTCGAGCTCGTCACTAAGTGTGAAGCCGACCAGTTCCATTCCAAGAAAACCCACCTACCTGCCCAAGCGCTTCAGACAATCCCTCTATCATGGTCATTTTTGGTCTGTGTGCTCGATATCCTCGGCCCCTTCCCTCGAGCAATCGGGGGCTTTGAATTCTTGCTCGTTGCCATCGACAAGTTTACAAAGTGGCCGGAAGTGAGTGCCATGAGAAAGGTTTCTCTCAGTCAACTATCAATTTCTTGAAAGATTTGGTGTGTCATTTTGGAGTTCTGGCAAGGATCATCACCGACAACGACACCCAGTTCACGAGCCACGCCTTCATGCAATATGTTCATGCCCTCGGATGCAAAATCACATTTGCCTCTATGGCACACCCCAGAGCAATGGACGAGCTGGGAGGGCTAACGCTGTAGTGCTACGTGGACTCAAGACAAGAACCTTTGATACGTTGCAGAAGAACGACATGCGGTGGATCTAGGAGCTGCCGGTGGTTCTCTGGTCCCTTAGAACGACACCAAACCGAGCCACCGGGCAAACTCCCTTCTCCCTGGTCTATGGGGCAGAAGCAGTTATCCCCACACAACACATTTACGGGTAGCCTGAGTACTTTCTTACGATGAAATCATGCAAGATCAGCACTGGCGTGACGGCGCTATCACTACAAAAAAAATACATTTCCGTGATGATGCATGTTTGTCATAGTAGGTCACGTTTTTTGTCATGCATGTACATCCATGACAAATTTATGACAGAATCAAGATAGCCATACCTGTGCTGTCGTAGAAGTGTTCCATGACATTACCAAAATTGTCATCACAGAAGTGTCCACTTCCATGACGATAAATCGCGCGTCACAGAAGTGCTTTTTTTACCGTAAACAGTAGGGGAACCCCCCACTGTGAAAGAATCAATTAAATGAAGGTGATAGAGTTACATGGTTACTTACAAATCCATTTCCCTTTGGGAAAGGACAGAAGGCTACTTTATTGGAGTGAGGACAGAAGCAATGGAATAAAGTTTTTGTGCTTCTCCTTAACTCTATAAGCTAGGAGTGAAAAATCAACTTTGAATCCACTAAGCCAAGCAGCACGGGACGGTGCAATCCCTCTAAAGTGTTTGTTGTTTCTTTCTTTCCATATGCTCCACGTTGCCAGAAGGAAAACTTCCACGAAGAGTGGTCTCCCCCAAGTGTCTTTCATCATTGAGATTTTGGAAAGAGAAGTCCCCCCTTGTTGCCAGGCAATACCTAGAGTGGCCCAACATTGGGTGCTGATAGAACATCCAAAGAACAAATGCTCTAGTGTTTCCTCAATGTGCTACCCACATAGAATGCAATCATGATTGTTCCCGATGTTGTAGTGGCGTCGTTTAAGCATATTCCTTGTGTTTAAACGGTCCGAGAGTAAAAGCCAGCCAAAAACTTTGATCTTCATGGTTGATTTCGATTTCCAGAGCCAATGGAAGGCACGATGACATTGGATGTCTCGGAAGCAGAAGGCATAGAATTTGTGAGTGGTATATTCCTTATCTCTCCAAACATACGTCCAGATGTCCTTGTGTTGCGAAGCATTCGAAAAAGTTACATCCCTGGTGTCCTGTTGAATTTGTCTTACTTCATCATATGCTTGTGGGGATAGGGGTAGATGGAACTACTCGTGTAGTGACGTAGTGGCCAAGAAATCCTTTACCGAGATGTCTTACTCAGTGGTGTACGAGAAAGCACGTGGGTAAGTATCTGCTAGGATGCCATTACACCAGTCATCTTTCCAGAAGAGGACCGTGGTACCAGTTATCACCTGGACTTGAGTGATTCCACGAAAAATCGGTATGAGCTTGGATACGTCTCTCCACCAGAAAGAACCACAGGGATCGGTTGCATGTGGGATCCGGCCATCATAGTAAGTATCCTTAATAAGTTGAACCCAGGGCACATCCCAGTTGTTGTAGAATTTATGAAGAAATGTTAGGAGAAGAGCGTCTCCTTGGATTCGAAGGTCGATGACTCCTAAACCTCCACAATCTTTGGGTTTGCACACCATATCCCAAGATGCCAGGGAGTTACATTTGTCCCCTTGATCAGTTTTTTTGGTCCAGAGGCATTTACGTCTAATCTTGTCCAGCAGCTCAATGATTTTAGTAGGTAAGCGCAACGTGCACAGTGCAAATATGACCAAGGAGGTAATCACAGAGTTGAGTAGCAAATGTTTACCACCATAGGAGATCATGTTAAGGGTAGCAGAAAGTCTTCTCTTCACCATGCAAACAAGAGGCATGAGTTCAAGGACTGTTGGCTGTGTTGTTCCCAGAGGCAGACCTAGGTATGTAAACGGCATTTTCCCAACAGCACAACCAAAAATGTGTGCCAATTGATTGCAACGGTCTATAGGGCAGTTAATGGGTATAATTGTTGACTTATGAAAGTTGATGTTCAAACCAATGGATGTTGCAAAAATCAGTTAAGATGTTTTTCAGTATCAATGCTTGTCTTGGGCAGGCTGGAAGGACAAGTATGGTGTCGTCGGCATATTGAATTACTGGGTAATCTTGCTGGTTCCTTGCAGGGAAAGGCAGGTGGATTTCATTACGTGCAAAGGCATCATTAATTGCCGCTTGGAGAAGGTCAGCTGCAAGGACAAAAATAAGAGGGGAGAGCGGATTGCGCTGTCTCACCCCACATTTGCAGTAAAATTGTCGTCCTGGAGTGCCATTAAGGAGGACCGAAGATTTACCCGACGAGAAGATGCACCTAATCCAGTTCAGCCATTTGTCATTAAATCCCATGCTTGCCATAATTTCAATCATAGCCTCATGTTTGATGGTGTCGAAGGCCTCGGCAAAGTCTAGTTTCAGAAGAATGATTTCCTTTTTTGAAGATTGGCATTGGTAAATGTATTCATACGCCCATGCGAGGCACTGGTTGCGATGAATTATCTTCAAGATGACTCTTTGAAGCCGGTTCGCCAAGATTTTTGTGACAACTTTCAGGCAGCAGTTGAGTAATGTGATCGGTCTGAAATTATTAACTGAGGCTGGGGAGTTTATCTTAGGGATCAGTGTAATGAATCCATCACTTATACTCTCCAGGTTAAGTCCCCCCTCGTGAAATTGATTGCACAATTGGTAGAAGTCCTCCTTTATGATGGGCTAACATCTTTTAAGGAAAACCCCGGAGAAACCATCAGGGCCAGGAGCGCGATCTGCCGACATTTCCATAATGACCCTGTCAATCTCATCGTGTGTGAACGGAAGAGTGAGGTGATCAAGGCCCTCAACTTGCTTACTTATGCGTGACAGATCAAATTTCATAGAGTGTTGTTTGGCTGTGCCCATTCTTTGCTTGAATGTTTCGAAAATAATTGATTCCTTGGCAGCGTGGTCTTCCACGGTATCCCCATTATCAGTGGTGAGAGTTGCAATATTATTCCTCCTATATCTTTCCGAGGCCAGGGCTTGAAAATTTTTGGAGTTCTCGTCTCCAAATTTGACCCATCTCACCGTGCAACGTTCCTTCCAATATATTTGTTGATATTTGAGTAGCCTCAGTATGTGAGTTTTCAAAAAAATTTCTAAAGTTGCCCTCTGGAATTGTTAAAGTTCTTTTGTTTTCCAGCTCGTCCAGCTCATTTAGCGCTTTATTGGAGTTTGCAATTGCCACTGAGAGCTTAGAAATCCCTTTGCTCCAATGCTTGAGGTCTCGTCTTAGGTTCTTGAGTTTTCTACATAGAACAGTCGCGTAGTTTGTTGATTTGACATGTTTAGCCCAGGATTTTGCCACTCTATCCATGAACCCAGGATGATGAACCCAGTAAGATTCAAATATGAACAATTTTGAACGGGGTATAGACGTTTCAATTGTGACTACATAGGGCATGTGATCTGACACGGGTTTGCCCAGAGGTTTAACCAGGGTTTTGGGATAGGTGGTAGTCCAACTATTGCTGGTAAAGAACCAGTCTAATTGTTCGAGTAGTGGGTCCACCTGCATGTTACTCCAAGTGAAAGAGTGTCCCTTGATTTGTAATTCAATAAGGCTCTGTGATCTAATGAAGTCGTTGAATATTATCATGTCATTAACATTACCCCCAAGTTTATTACGGTTATCAGGTGCACGGATGAAGTTGAAGTCCCCCACAAAGAGCCAGTTTTCATGAGAAGGTATATCAAGCTGAAAAAGCCAGTCAATGAAGTGTTGTCGTTATTCTCCTTGGCAGGGTCCATAGATATTAACGAGTGTCCATTGCTGAGCAGATTGTGTGGAGGTGAACCTAGTGACGAGCGCAAAGTCTTCAGAGAACAATGTGCCAGCTGAGAAGATCGAGCTGTTCCACACCGTCGCAATACCACCAGAAGCCCCACATGAGGCAACAAAATCAAACTGATCAAAGTTACACGGGCAGCAAGACTTAACAAAATATAGATCAAAAGTGGTCTTTTTCGTTTCTTGCAAGCATACGACAAAACACCCACTAGACCTAATAGCATTCGAAAGCGCCAACTGCTTATCGTCCGAGTTCAACCCACGAACATTCCAACACAAAACATTCCAGTTTACTAACGAAGACATTTAAATAAGAGAGGGTAAACAATCAAGTCGAGGCGTCCGGCTCCTCCTCTAGTGGAGCCATGAGAGCATCTTCAGCGAGCTCGGCAGGGGGTATAGCACAAAGGTTGGTGTTGATGTGCTGAATGACATTGATAGGCGTTGGAGGGGGAACTGGCTCAGCAATAGAGTCACTGATCCTCACAGCAGCTGGGACCACCCGAGGCTTAACCTTGGAGGCTTTCAACTTGGTGTCAGAAACTGAATGGGTGCGAAATCCATCATACTTGTTGGAACGGGCACTTCGGTGCAAAGAGATAGAGCATTGAGGCACCACGGCTTTCTCTTTACGATTGTCAGAGATAACAGCTTCATCAAAATGAACAGTGTCAACCCTGTTCGATTGGTCCTGTAACACCTCATCAGTCACAGCAGTAAGGGAAAGCAATTGATTTTCCTGGCTGGATTCCGTAACAGACAGGTTCTCCAACAATGGTACAACAGTAGCGGTATCCGAAACCTCCAAATTGATCTCCTCAGACTGATCATTATACCTAGTCAAGTCCCAATTGTCTGCAGGTGCAAAACTCTTAGTCAAGGCAGGAACATTATCATAATATGTGATTGTCTGAGTGGCTGAAGTAACAGATAAATTCCCATCATTCTTTGAGAGAGTGAAGTTCAGAGCCACACATTTGTGTCTAAAACCATAGTTGGAGCTCCAGGGGCCATAAGATGCAATTATGGGCATAATAGCAGCTTTCAGGTAGGTGTTAAACCTGAGCATTGGCACACAATCATTCAGAACCATGGCTGGAACAAAATCACCTTGAGCAGACATGTTTAAGAGCATTCCAGCATTTGTCACTGGGAGAGAGATATCCAAAGAATTAATATCTTGAGGGGTAGCAAGGTAACTGGAAAGAGCCAGGTTGGCAGAACTGGATGCCTCCTGGGGCCAGAATTGATTCATCAAGCTAACAGGTACAAGCACATATGATTCAGAAGCAGTAGCACTGGAGTCAGTGCTGTCAGGAACAGAAATTGAATCATTCCAAGCCGATCCAGGCCTGTCATGGAGATTGTTCTGTGGCACAATTCCATGATTAACTTGCAGCCCTTCCCCAGCTAACCATTCCTGGAAGTTGTAGAGCATGGGTGGTGCCTGAGGTGGCGGTGGGGGCCAGACTTCCCACTCAGGATGAAAATCCACATCATTACCTTCATCCACAACAACATTTTCACTGTCACTTTCACCCATGTGTGCATTAGCAGCAGCATTCTGGAGTTGCCAGTTGTGCAGTTGCTGCTGATAGATTTGTTCAGCAGTCAGGCCATTGCCATACAGGGGGTGTGGAATGCCATCAGCCGGGGGTGGGTCTTCTCCAGCCGGAGGAACATCAAGCAGGTGTGCATTCCAGTCTGAACTTCTTAAGATGGTAACTACCATAGTCCAACTCTGCCTAGGGCCACCCAACTGACGCATAACCAGACTCTTAGGAACCAAACGCAGGTGAATCACTCTAACTTTAACCAGAACAAACTTCCTATCATTCCTGGGATTATGCCACTCAATCAGACTACCAAACTTGTCAACGGATTTGTGAATGTAGTGTTGTGTCTGATAGTCATAGGGAAACCAATGTAAAGGATCCAAACTTCAGGACCAAATGTGGTGAGCCTCATATTTAAAGCAGCATCATGCAGAACAAAAGAAATCACAGTGTGTTCATCGGCCTCATCCTCATCTAACTCAAACGTGGTACCAACTACTGCATCTCGAACCAAGGAATCCACAAAACCAAATATGGCAAAACCAAGCGGATGATCGTCAACTTTAGTAGGGAAGAACTGGGATTCATGTAGCAAACCTTCGACAGTGTGACGTAGCTAAGCCTTGCGGTGGTGGGGGACAAAGCGGTTTGCTTCCACAATAGCCAGGAAATCATGGCGCAGGGGTGGCACCGGGCCAATCACCATGTCATCATGCACTCGTCGATCCGGCGTTCCAAGCTCAATCGTCATCCCATGGGGCAGGTAGGGTACGACATTGAGGGGGAAATTCGCCATGGATGAGGAGAGTGGAGGGGCAGAGGCTGGAGCAGAGGTGGGTGCAGAGTACAAGGCAGAATGCGTATCGGCAGCGGGGGTGGAGGGTATGGGTACCCAGACTCCTCGATCAACGTGCATCGGCCGGCAATCAGCCGCCACGTGACCCTGATGGCCACTGGATGAGCATTGTGCGGTCATCGTCACCTGACTAGCCAGGGGGTCATTAAAACACTTTCCCATAAATGAGTGATCTTGATTATCCGATGTGTTTGACAGAATATTTTCTACCATCCTGTTATTGATTGAAGACCGGTGACAATCATGATAATCAAGCAATGAATCAGAATAATTAGGTAAGCCCTCTAAATGAGTATGGGTAGCATCAATGTGCAAGCCTCTGTTAGGTAAGAGTTGATTTGTGCCATTTTTATGCGCAAAATGTTCATATGGACCCAGGGCAGAGTGTTTGGGCCGCCAGCATAGACGTGTCACGTTGGGCCTCTTGCAGTTCTTGTTAGTATGGCCTAGGCAACCGCAGTCATAACATCGGTAACGGGCTGGGCAGGCAAAGAAGAGATGGTCGGAAAATCCACAGGTGACACAAGCCGATGTATGTACTTGGGCTGGCGCATGAGTTGGACATGTGCATGGCCTATCAAAACATACAGGGCAATAGTTGCCCGGGCATTTAATTGCAAAATGATCATTGTCAGCATATCATTAACGTGTCATAAATAAATTTTGGAGACGGGACATAGGGAATTTTCCAAATTGAAGCAATCTTGTCCTCCGAGATTCCAGCGTTATGATGATCCAAAATATGTCGCAGCATGAAGCGGGGAAGGAGTTTCCATTCCTTGAGTTTTTGACCCATAAATTTCCCCTTGATAGTCTACGAAGAATTATTGCAGGGCGGTTTGAGATAAATTTTGAATCCACCAATATCCAAGGCCATTGGTAGGGTCTCATTAGTGACAACCTCCGTATTATTAGCATTGATTGGGCATTGAAAGCTACCAAGAGCTAAATTAGCCGGTAAGGAATGTTCCCTAGAATCTAGGGATTGAACCATATCAGTCACCGCAGCTAGCCGGGCATCCGCCGCCGACGAGGATTCCGGTAGATAATCCCCATAGCTAGGAGCAGCAATAAGACCAAATTTTGATAAAACCTCCATGGATGCAGCATCACAAATGGTTCCCTTCTGAGTAAAAGGTAGCTTAGATTTGATCGCCATAGGTGAACGAGCCAAAACCTCGGGAATTGGTTGATCAAGATGCCAACTTAAACATGCATCCTTGGAAACACTAGTAGCAGGACGGTAGAGACTAAAATGACAGACAAAATCCGGCCAAACCCTGTCCTTGAGACCATAGATGAAATGACCAACTCTATTAGAGGCAACTGAAAATCTGTATCTTCTTCCATGCAAATGGATCACATTGAGACCAGAAGGAATACCACCAATACAACATTGGAGAGCCACAGCAACCGATTCCTCATTGAGCAAGAAGGAAGCCGAAGAGAAGTGTACTACCAAGAAACATTCCTTGGTTCCACCAGAGGGGGAAAGATGGACAGAAGAACCAAAACGTCGACGCACCTGATCCGCGACCGCCAGGCCGGGGGAGAAATCCTAGTGCAAGAGTCCCTCCATTGAGCCCTAAGATCAGGGAAGTTGTGGCCGCCGGCGCCAGAGTGGCAGCCGGCGTGAGAGGGGAGGTGGCCTCCGGGGCCGGAATGGCCACCGGCGGTGGTCTCCTTGGAGGAGCCTAGAGGAGGAGCCTAGAGGATTTATCCAACTTCCAGAACCTAGCTTTTGGATGGTTCCATCTGGTGACTGCAAAGAAGAGATTTGTAGGAGCCACAGAAGTGCTTTCGTCAAGGGTGACCGACACGTGGCATCCACCGTAACGGAACGCCGTTAAGCTATCGGGTCGGGTGTTGTATCTGATAACCCGTTAACAGCCCCGACCAATGGGGATTTTCCATGTGTAAAATCATCATTGGCTGGAGGAATCACATGTCGGCTCACCGTTGGGACAGATGTCATCCGCTCATTGGACCGAAGGCGCCTATGATACAGCAACACGTGGCACGGCCCAACAGAGGCCCATTCCTGTGAAAAGGCCGGCCCATTTGACTTGGTCAAAAGGTGGCGGGCCGGCTAACGGAAAGCCTGTTAACGGCCTGTTCACATATAGCCCATTTACAGCCCGCTAACCCAGGGCCCGTTACGCCCTATTCGAATTAGGCCCAGTGGCATCATCTGGGCTATCCAATATGATGCAGCCCGTTTTAACTTTTGGCCCATGTGTGGCCCATGACTTCTTTCGGCCCACATGAGGACCTTTGTAATTCTTGGCCCATTAATGGCCCGTGGTGAAACTGGCCTGTAATGAACAGTGTATCACTTTATACCCATTAACGGCCCGTTATTCCATTGGGCCGTTTCCAGCCCAAGTTGTCTTTCAGCCTTCTCAGGGCCCATTGATTCTTGGGCTCACTTGCAGCATTCGGTTACATACGGCCTGTTACTATCATTTTCTGCTTGTGGGCCAAATTCAGCCCGTCGTTACAGTCGGCCCGTTTGCGGACCGTTAATACGTTGGGCTGTTTTTATGTCAAAAAAACCCGTTGGGCTGTTTTCATAGAGTTATCAAATACGACCTATTAACGGCCCGTTATGGTCCACGAATAGTACGGCCCATGATTGGCGAAATGATGATACGCCCCGTAGAAGGCCCATGGATCCTACAGCCCGTATGAGGCCCATGGATAGTACGGCCCGTAGAAGGCCCATGGATGGTACGGCCCGTAGAAGGCCCATGGACCCTACGGCCCGTAGAAGGCCCATTGATCCCTAAGGCCCGTATAGAAGGCCGATGGATCCTACGGCCCGTATAGAAGGCCAATGGTCCTACGGCCGTACGAAGGCCCATGGATCATACGGCCTGTAGGAGGCCCATGGTTACAATAGTCCGTGTGTTGCCATGATTATTTTGGCCTAGTTACCAAAAATAGGCTATTGTGGCCACTAGAAAAACACAGAAAAAGAACTGAAGTGACTACAAGCAAACAACTAAACAAGACAATAAGGAAATAAATAAGCAAGCAATTAAGGCTAGCCTGTTACTGCTATTACACATATTACATCCACTGGGCATCAAAGTTCGCCACCAGTGCAAATATAGGGAACAAAGCAGCATAGTACATACACTGGCCGTCAAAATTGGCCACCAGTGCAAATAAACGCGGCAGCAAAACCAGAGAATAACTGAAACAACTTCAGAAGAGCTCAAGAAATGTTATCCTGGGTATCCACCATGCTGGCAATAAGCTTAGCAAGCTGATTAGCTTTGTCCTGTTTGGCGCTAAAATCCTCCAACGCTTGCTGTTGCACTAGAAAGTATGCATCTGAATGCTCCAGGGACTTCCGCAGTCCTTCCGCTTCTTGTCGCAGCACAGCTGATCGATGTCTTTCAGCTTGTAGTTGAGACTGAAGAAACCGGACTGATTCAGACAGTGAGTTTTAATAGCTTGTGCAAGCGGTAGTGACCAGTAACTCGAACACTAAACCAAGATAGGACTTTGGGGTTGTCTCGCTGTCTTCAAGATAGTCTTCCTTAGCTGTTTTATCAGCTTTGTTGGAGACCAACAAGGATGTGTCACTATCCTGAACCTTATCTGCATTACTTCCTTTACCATTGCTTAATAAGGCACTCTTCCCCAATATTCTGTTAGCATTCTAAAAGAAGAAACAAGCAGACACATAACAAGTTTAGCATGTACTAGTATATGAAACTCATTTTGGAGAACCAGTTCATTAGTAAGGTGGATAGGATTAAACTACCAAGTCTTCTATTGCCAAGTACTAGTACATAATAAAAGCATCAAACAAACATATATCTATCTCCTATGGTCACTGCATTGTCTTGCCAAATCAAAATAGAGACACGGTTCAAATCATATCAGTTCAAGAGAAAGCAGTAGTGAAAGAATACAAAGCGTGGGAAACTACACGGCACAACAAGATTTCAGATGGGTACCACGGGTCTACATGTACAACAACACTATTGGCTCTGTTGTGATGCTAGTAATGTGCATGATTTGAAAGTCAATTGTATAAACAATTGAAATTAAAATCAAAAGAGCTATTAATAATAGCAAACCTGTTAAAGAAACATGCGTGAACATACCTGCTGTGCCATTGGAGTTTCGATTGGATTCTTCAATTTAAAAATAAGTTTGTATCAGTAAATACAGTGATACAAGAGCAAAGCAATCATAGTTAAAAAAGGCAGGCCTAAGCGAGCGCTTAAGCGCGTCTAGGCTCTAGGCGTTGGAAAAACGCATTGCGCATAACTATGCTTAATCTGTGCATAACTGCGCATAAGCATGCGCTTTGGTCAATAAAGTGCAAGGCGGTGGCAAAACACACAATTAACGCCTAGCGCTTTTTTGAACTATGATAGCAATGGAATCTTAAATTAGAACAGTTGTTCTTCAGGTTTAGGCACTTGTTCTACATGAACAGAGTACAGTAAGATGCAAGAATATAATACTTCAAAATAGAAAATGAGCTCATAGACCTTACCACATTCTTGGTTCGGGACCAGTACAGAACAAGGCGTTCCCAGTCATCGTCCAGTAAATGTGTCTCAGGAGAACGTAAGGGAATTTGATGAGTTTCTTTGTCGGTGAATGTCAGGACCCCGACTCAATGTCACATCGATCTAGCCTGTAACACCTCATAACACTTTGCGGCCTCACGCACGGTATTCCCACGGGTGTCGCCTTACCTTTGCCCGTGACCGTTTGTGCCTTTTGGCTCACGTGTATGATGATGTCGCTAGCATCCATATGATAAGGAGCCCGGGCTGACATGACTAGTCGTAAACCCAAAGTGGCACAGACTTACAGGGACAGGCATCCATGACCCAGCATCGAACGTGTCGGTCATCAGCAAGTGGGTCCGGGCTGTAGCACTGGGCTAGCAGGACTCCGGTAAACCGGGCTGTAGCGGACTAACAGGGCTTCGGTACTCAATGCGTGACATTTCCCCGAAGGGACAGACACAGGAACGAAGAAGGACACATGCCGGCCAGCCTAAGTGTTCCGGAGCAGTAGCAAGCTACCATGGCTCAATGGAAACACTAGGAGACATTTCCCGATAAGAGAGGCTACTAAAGATAAACAACTAGATAGTCAGATCCCACACATACCAAGCATTTCAATCATACACACAATATGCTCGATATGTGCAAATACAAGAAGGCATCACAACATGACTCTACGACACAAGTACTTTATTTAAAGGCTCAGAGAGCCATACATAACATACATACAAGTACGGGTCACACGACCCACATTCAAGTCATACAGTCATACAAACCAGCAGCGGAAGTAACTTGTCTGAGTACAGACAACTAGTAAAATAAAAGAGGCTTGGAAAGCCTAGCTATACTACGTGGACCTTCACAAGCTCAGGATTACCACCTGGGTCTTAGTCTACTCGTCGATGTCAACGTCTACGAAGAACCCATCAGAAGGGGTTGCAGCGCCTTCTGTAAAATGTAAATTATAACAACATGAGTACAAAGGTACCCAGCAAGACTTACGTCAGATCCTACATACATACACATTATCAAGAAGGGTTGGTGGAGTTGTTGCAGCAAGCCAGCTTTGACTCTGGGCTAAACTATCCTACGAGACTCCAACTTGAAATGGTTTTGCGCACACGAGTCCACTACTCACCACTTCAATACACCACCGAGGATCCACCTCCGTCATCCTTCGGAAGAGCCATCCTCGGCACTCACGCTTATCTTGAGATTTTTAGTAGTATCCATTCACTTGTCTATGAACTGTATAAGAAACCAAGTAGTCCTTTACCGCAGACGCGGCTATTCGAATAGATCATGTTAACCCTGCAGGGGTGTACTTCTTCATACATGTTTCCACCACTTAGCGTCTGCACACGACATGTGCTCGGGAGACTTCAAGCGAAAGCCGACGTGGGTGTAGACCACGACCTACCTAAACACCTAAGTCTCTAGTCCAGGTTTATCGCCTATCCAGTTCCATCCGCAGGGAGTCCGGCCGAGGTTTCCCATACGACCCCGAACGATGTGTACAGGGTTCCCGAGATACCTAACGGTATTCGGTACACCGTGCCACGTACCTACCGCATCACAGCCCACCCCGCGGGTCAGCGCTGTCCACGGCCTCCAGTAAGCTACAAACACCAGAAACTACTTGCAACTCCTGGACAGAGGACTAGGGTGAATAAGAAGTCGAGCGGGGTCATATTTCAGGGCCCAATGCATGGTAGTAGCTGAATCTTAAATCACGCATAGAGATCTCAGTTCTTAAGGTCAGCTTCAATGAAACAACCCACCATGTACTCCTACATGGCCTCTCATCGATACCTTTACCAAATCGTGTTCACCACATCACTCTCATTACCGACATGATCATTTCACTCTAGCCCATCACCCAGATGAACCAGACCTGACACGACTCTAAGCATAGCAGGCATAGCAAGGTAGGAACAACACATACATATGGCTCAATCAATTCCTACACATGCTAGTAGGTTTCATCTAATTACTGTGGCAATGACAGGTCATGCAGAGGAAATGGGTTCAACTACCGTAGCACACAGCAGTTTAAAACGCGTTGTCTTAATGCAGTAAAAGAGAGCAAGAGCGAGAACATGGGATTGTATCGATATGATCAAATGGTTGGTTGCTTGCCTGATGGATCGATGCACGGATACGACTCTTCGCTAGGGTAATCACGGTACTCCTCGGAGGCAGACCCTGCCGCAAAGAACACCGATACACAACCATCACCAAATAATGTGCGACAATATGATGCATGCATGAAACATGGCAATATGAGTGTGTTGGGCTAATGCAACTAAAACCAGATGGGTTTGAATCAATTTGAACCAAAGATTCAAATTTCAAACTCATAAATGGCCCTTTAAAGTGTTTTATCTTGTTCTGCACTAAACCTCAAGTTAGCTTGTTTAAACATGCATGAAACTAGTACAGATGGATAGATTGGATTTTTTTGATCATTTTTCATATATAATTTGTTTGATTTGGAGCTACGGTTGAATTTATATGAATTTTTGAAGTTTGCAACAATTTCTGGAATTTATAAATCATTTTAGATTTATTTTAATTTCAGAAAAGGTTTACTGCGTCAGCATGAGGTCATGCTGACCTCAGCAAGTCAACATTCCCGGTCCAGGTCAAACTGACCAGTGGGTCCAGGGTGTCAGTGGGTAATTAACTAATCTAATTTAGTTTAAACTAATCTGGATAATTAACAGAAGGGGCCCCACCTGTCATTGACTCAACAGAGTCAACCAGGGCCCACCCATGGTCAAAGTCAAAACGGCTGCACCAGCGTTTAGCCGCCGGCGAGCCCGACGCGGCGGCGGAAGTGGTTTTGGCTGTTCCGGCCACCAAATGGGTCGCGGAGGGCATCGGAGTGGAGCTGAGGACGAGCCGCGGCTCTTGGTGGAGTCAGTTGGGGTCGGGGTGGCCGGAGTTGGCGCCGGCGACGACCTAGGCGGTCACCGGAGTTCGGGTGAAGGCGAACTCAGGGCTAGGGTGTGCGGTGAGGTGCGGGAAGTGCACGGTTGGACTCAACGCAACATGGTGAGTGCGTTGGACACCGTGAGTTGGCCGGAGGATGGCCGGGAGCACGTCGGCGACGAGATCCACGGCGGTGCGTGCAGGTGATCTTTGTGCGGTGGCTACACAGCTCAGGGGCGAGAGAGGAAGGGTAGGAGGGGTAGCTAGGCTCACAGAGCACCCGTAGAGTCCACCGGCGGGGTCAGGGACGAGCTGATGCGGCGACGGCGTTGAAAGGGATCTCCCGCGACGGCGAACTCGGGCGAGGTCGGTGCGGTGGACTCGGGCCTCACGAGCACGCGGGGCTCGGTTAGCTTGACGAAGTGGATGGCGGCAGAGCTCCTGGACACCATGAGACGGAGCACGGGTGGCGGGGAGCGCGGCTACGACGATGGAGCGGCGGCGGTGGCGTCGGCCATGGCTGGGGAGCGCGAGGGGGAGGAGCCGGAGAGGACAGGAGGTGTCTGGGGGATTCGGGAGAGCGAGGGGGAGCGATCCACGTCGTTAGCCGGGCGAGTGGAGCGGCGAGGCGGTGAGCAGGTGCGTGGCACCCATGCGGTGCTCGCCGTCGAGCACCTGCCTGCCTGCCTGGCCGGCAAGCAGCTCGCTGGCACGGTGCTAGGCTGGTCCGGCAGGTGGGCCGGGTTGCGGCGCCAGGTAAGTTTTTCCTTTCTGTTTTTTTTTTCTTTTTCTATTTTTCTGCAACTTTGTTGAATTATTAAAAATACCTAGGCAACTCCTAAAATCACCAAACTGCTCCTGGTCCAAAGTTGGAATATTTCCAACATGAAACATTTCAGTTTAGGAATATTTGAGCATTTGAAATATTTTATATAATTTTAAATGCCCAAATTCAAATACTTATCATTTAATTCAAAGACCCTAAGATGACCTAGAAAATTGTGCAACACTTTTGGCAGAGGTTCTGAACCAAGACAAAAATGATGGACATTTTAGAAGGGAATTTCAGGTTCATTGAAAAAGTTTTTAGTAAACCCTAGTTGGTTTCAGAGGGGGCTGGGGGTTCTGACATCCCCATTTCAGGTTTCTGATGAAAGGATAGACATGATGCAACACTCTAATGCATGAACTAGCTAGGGTGTGACAACTCACCCCCACTCAAAAGAATCTCGTCCCGAGATTTGGGTTCCTCCGGGAAGAAGGCGGGATACTCGAGTCGAAGACGATCCTCCCTTTCCCAAGTTGCTTCATTCTCAGAATGGTGCGACCATTGAACCTTGAGAAACTTGATATTATGATGTCGAGTTGTACGCTCAGCTTGATCGAGGATACGAACGGGGTACTCTCGATACGTGAGATTATCTTGGAGATCAAGCGTTTCGTGGTCTACGCCACGGATAGGATCCAAGAAGCAACGCCTGAGTTGAGAAACGTGGAAGACATCGTGGACTCTGGAGAGATGCGGAGGTAGTTCCAATTGGTAGGCAACTTCTCCTCATTTTGCGAGAATGCGAAAGGGTCCAATGTAACGAGGAGCCAATTTGCCCTTGATACCGAAGCGATGGGTTCCCTTCAGAGGAGTAACCTGAAGGTAAGCCTTCTCGTCAGCCTCAAAAGTCATAGCCTTATGTTTTCGGTCATATTGACTCTTTTGACGAGATTGGGCTATTTTCAACTTTTCACGAACGATGCGAACTTGCTCTTCTGCTTCCTGAATCATATCCAGGCCAAAGAATTGTCTTTCCCCGGTTTCTGACTAGTTAAGAGGCGTTCGACACCTTCGTCCATAGAGAACTTCAAAAGGGGCTTTGCCCAAGCTGGATTGATAGCTGTTGTTATAAGCAAATTCGGCAAATGGAAGGCATTTCTCCCACTCCATTCCGAATGAGATAACAGAAGCTCGAAGCATGTCTTCTAGAATCTGGTTGACGCGTTCCACTTGACCACTTGATTGAGGGTGGAAAGCGGTACTAAAAGAAAGGCGGGTTCCCATAGCATTTTGGAAACTTTCCCAAAATCGAGAGGTGAAAAGACTTCCTCGATCCGAGTTAATTTCCAAAGGAACACCAGGGAGAGACACTATTCGGGAGATGTACAAGTCTGGTAACTGACTAGCAGTTATACTCTCACGAACAGGTAAGAAATGGGCCACTTTGGAAAGACGGTCGATAACGATGAAGATAGCGTTATTCCCTCTCTTGGTCCTGGGAAAACCGGTAATGAAGTCCATACCAATTTTATCCCATTTCCATTCAGGAATAGCTAGGGGTTGAAGGGTGCCAGCAGGCCGTTGATGCTCTGCTTTTACACGACGGCAGACGTCGCCATTAGCAATATAATGAGCAATTTCTCTCTTCATCCTAGTCCACCAGAACCTCTGGCGTAGGTCCTGATACATCTTGGTACTACCGGGATGAATGGTGAGAGGAGATTCATGAGCCTCCTTAAGGATCAACTGCCGTAGATGCTGGTTCTTGGGAACCACTAAACGGTTCTCAAAGTACACAACACCATGATCATTTGTGGAGAAACATCTAGCACCTCCGCTAGCAATGTTCTCCTTGATCTTAGATATTCCCTTATCTCGCTTTTGGGCAGCGATGATTTGATCCATAAGAGTAGGTTTCGCCACCAAGGTGGAAAGAAATCCTTGAGGAACAATGTGAAGGTTAAGCTTCCGAAATTCCTCATGGAGAAGCGGTTGACTTTGTTGTAACATCAGGTTGTTACAATAAGATTTACGACTTAGCGCATCAGCCATGACGTTGGCTTTCCCTGGGGTGTAAGTTATTCCTAAGTCGAAATTTGTGATCAACTCGACCCAACGTCTTTGCCTGAGATTTAAATCCGGTTGGGTGAATATATACTTCAGACTTTGGTGATCAGTGTAGATTTCGCAACGATTACTGAGAAGGTAATGTCGCCATGTTTTTAGTGCATGGACTACAGCTGCAAGCTCTAGATCATGAGTGGGGTAGTTTTCCTCATGTGGGTGTAATTGCCGTGAAGCATAAGCAATTACGTGTCGATCTTGCATGAGAATACAGCCTAGTCCTTGTCGCGAGGCGTCACAATAGGTAACAATATCCTTGGAAAAATCCGGTGGTACCAGTACGGGAGCAGAGGTTAAACGTCTCTTCAGTTCCTGGAAACTGTGCTCACATTGTGGGGTCCACTCGAACTTTTTATCTTTCTTGAGGAATTCAGTTAGAGGTTTGGCAACTTTGGAGAAATTCTCGACAAAGCGACGGCAATAGCTCGCTACGCCAAGGAAACTCTGAACTTGCTTGACCGATTCAGGTGGAGTCCAATTAAGGACGGCTTGAACTCGCTCAGGGTTAACAGCAATGCCTTTACCAGAAATTACATGTCCAAGATAGGTCACTTCTGACAACCAGAATTCATATTTAGAAAATTTGGCATAAAGGCGATGCTCTCGAAGTTTCTTCAACACTAGCCTTAGGTGTTCGGCATGTTCTTCCTCGTTCTTGGAGTAGATGAGTATATCATCGAGGTAAACCACGACGAATTTATCCAAATACTCCATGAAGATTGAGTTCATCAACCGAGAGAAGGTGGCTGGAGCGTTGGTTAAACCAAAGGACATGACGGTGTACTCGTATTGTCCATAACGAGTAACAAAGGCCGTTTTCGGAATGTCCCTGTTTCTGATTTTGATTTGATGGTAGCCCAACCTCAAATCCATTTTAGAGAAGACTGAGGATCCAGCGAGCTGATCATACAGGTCGTTGATCCTGGGGAGCGGATACTTGTTCTTAATTGTGACCAAGTTGTCAGGTCGATAATCTACAACCATCCGGTCCGTACCATCCTTCTTCTTGATGAAGAGGACGGGGCAAGCCCAAGGAGATGAACTAGGTCGGATGAAACCCTTTTTCAAGGACTCATCGAGTTGTTTCTTAAGCTCGGCTAGTTCAAAAGGTGCCATCTTGTAGGGTCTTCTGGAAATCGGGACAGTTCCTGGAATGAGATCTATCACGAATTCGACATCTCTGTCAGGTGGAACACCTGGCAATTCCTCTGGGAAGACATCCGGAAAGTCACGGACTACCGGAACGTCCTCAAGGTCTGGCAAAGGGCTGGCGTTAAGAGAATATAACTGTCGCTTGGCTATTCGGGTCAAGACATTGACTATCTTCCCCGAAGGATGGGTGAGTTGAACAGTCCTAGAGAAGCAATTAATTTTGGCATGATGGGCTGACATCCAGTCCATACCCAAGATGATATTAATATCCGAAGATTTGAGGGCTCTCAAAGATGCGAGAAAAACAATTTTGTCGACTTGAATTTCATTTCCATGGCTTACTCTAGAAGTTTGCCATTTGGATCCCGGAGTTTGAATTACCATAGAGGTGGGCATCTCACAGAATGTGGTGTTATGCAGACGAGCATAGCTCTTGGATATAAATGAATGAGATGCTCCTGTATCGAAAAGAACAGATGCCGGGTGGCAATTAACAAGGAGCGTACCGAGAACGACGTTGGGATCTTCTTGAGCCTCTTCCGCAGAAACACAATTAACATGGCCACGAGCAGTGGTGGCCGGCTTGGCGTAGAACATTTTCCCTGTCGGCTTGCCGCGGCCAACAGTTTTTGCTGTCTTGTTGGGGTTGGTTTGGGGACACTCGCGCATATAGTGGCCTGATTCCCCACACTTGAAACAAGTCACGGAACTGGTACGTGGGGGAGCATTGTTGGTTGGACCACCATAGGGCTTGGCTGGTGCATATGGCTGAGCTGGGCGAGGCGCCTGGAAGGATGGCCTCGGTGTGAACCTGGGTGGCAGGGCAGTGTTAGGCACCCACACGCGGCGCTTCTGAGGACCAGCACCGGATGAGGAACCCAAGTGCCATGCTTGCGTGTTGCTTCATAATCAGTCTGACCAGTCTCAGCACTGATGGCTTTGTTAACAAGCTTCTGAAAAGATGTGCACTCATGCAGACGGAGGTCGCGGCGAAGCTCAGGACTAAGCCCCTTACGGAACCTTGCCTGCTTCTTGGCATCAGTAGAAACTTCCTCCGTTGCATAACGGGCAAGGTTACCAAACTCCTTGCTGTAAGCGTCAACAGAGAGTCGACCTTGAGTGAAACTACAGAACTCCTCACGTTTACGGTCCATGAGACACTCCGGAATGTGATGTTCATGGAAAGCCTCGATGAATTCAGCCCAAGTAGTCACATGGCCCACTGGGCGCATAGCTTCATAATTCTCCCACCATAGACTGGCGGGGCCTTCAAGATGATATGCAGCAAAGGTGACCTTGTCAACCTCAGCTACTAGCGTAGATCGCAGTTTGTGAGAAATACTGCGAAGCCAGTCATCAGCGTCGAGAGGCTCGACGGAGTGGTGGAACGTAGGTGGATGTAACTTGATGAAATCACTGAGTGACACCAAGTTAGTCCTCTGATGGTGTGATGTGTTCTGTTCAATACGCTCCAACAAACGGTTGGTCTCCCGCTTGTTTCTCTCAGCCTCTAGCATAACTTCCGCCCGAGAGGGAGGGTGAGGCAGATTTGTATCCCCAACTCTACTGCCTTCGGCCTGCTCTGGGGGAGCAGGGTTGTTGCGGGTGTTGACCATCCTAGGAAAAACAAGACAATGGTTTAGTCCAACATGACAAGATTCCGACATAGAATGTAGAATGTAATGGACAACTCAGAATGCAAGATGATCATCCATATGACATGGTAGATACAGAAACTACTTCTTTTATTCCATCGTCATACACACCATACAAGGTTTAGTACAAGACCAACAAGTACTACTACGGTGAGAGGAGGATTACATATCATCGAAGGCATCCCAAGCTCCTATACATTACTTTTCCTACACCCCCGGAATTACTACACGCTAAGTCATATTCCACAAGTCACGCAGGATGGTGGAAATACAACTATTACAATACCTAGTGGATCTACTACTATCTCAGTCATCTCCGTAGTAGTTCTCATAGAAGTCTCCTCCATAGCCTGGAAGTTCAACGTGAGCATCCGGAAACAAACGGTCCTGAGGAGCCTGTGGACCAAAAGGGCTAGAGTGAGGTCTTGGACCAACAAACGGTGGCCTGCGAGGACTACGAGGTGGGGTGATGCCTCCCACATCACGCCAATCCATCATGTCCGGCAGAGCAGACCTAACAGGATACAGATCTCTCATATCCATGCATCCAGCTTGCACAGCCGGCGCGGGTGTTGAAAAGCTCCATTCTCAAGGCCCGATTCTCTCGGTCCTTATCCTCGAGCAACTCAGCAGTGGTGCGAGTTAGTGAGTCCTCCTGACTGGGGTCAGCATAGATAGCCCGGAGATAACCGTGCGCTCCAGGAAGTGAAGCTGGCATATACCGAAAGTCGGTGTTGCGAAGCAGGCCAGTCCTGACTCGCATGATGGTCATCATAGAATAAGCCGCATCTTGCACAGCCATCTCAATAGTAACACCGAGCCCATAGGAACAGTGAAGAGCCTCGGTAGAACCAGGATAAGAGGGAAATATCCGGACGGTGCAAAGATACTGGCTTTGGTTAAAATCTCGAAACTGCTCCTCGACCATGTATTCGGGATACCAACGGTAACCCGTCTCGATCATCACTCAGACTAACATGGCCATATGACCGGTCATACCAATGCATCGGGTCAAGCGAACCACTTGATTTTGGTCGCGGGTGGCCATCTGAAAGCACAACCATAATGCAAAGGCATTAGAATTTCTAGCAAAATTTTGACAGCATAACGGCTGTAAATGCTCAAGAAGGGTTTGAGACATTTATCAAAAAAATTGCATAGACACTCAACAATATCATATCAAGGTTCTGGATCCAACTTATCAGCATAACAAGGTAGTAGAACTGAACTAGGCTTGTGGTCATCACACCTATAAGGTACTACTGATTAGTAACACGTGAACCTGATAGAGAGAGAAGATCCTAATCCTTAATCCCCGGTAGAAGAATGGACTGACTCAGATCAGAATGCCATGAGGTAAAGAAGTAAAAAGAGCCTTACGTTCCATCCCACAATCAATTCCCCTACATATAACTAAAGCATTTCTAGACTCAACATCGACCAGTTTGGCTTGGAGAACCTACAGGTAGTCCGGCTCTGATACCAACGCTGTCAGGACCCCGACTCAATGTCACATCGATCTAGCCTGTAACACCTCATAACACTTTGCGGCCTCACACACGGTATTCCCACGGGTGTCGCCTTACCTTTGCCCGGGACCGTTTGTGCCTTTTGGCTCACGTATATGATGATGTCGCTAGCATCCATATGATAAGGAGCCCGGGCTGACATGACTAGTCGTAAACCCAAAGTGGCACAGACTTATAGGGACAGGCATCCATGACCCAGCATCGAACGTGTCGGTCATCATCAAGTGGGTCCGGGCTGTAGCACTAGGCTAGCAGGACTCCGGTAAACCGGGCTGTAGCGGGCTAACAGGGCTCCGGTACTCAATGCGTGACATTTCCCCGAAGGGACAGACACAGGAACGAAGAAGGACACATGCCGGCCATCCTAAGTGTTCCGGAGCAGTAGCAAGCTACCATGGCTCAATGGAAACACTAGGAGACATTTCCCGGTAAGAGAGGCTACTAAAGATAAACAACTAGATAGTCAGATCCCACACATACCAAGCATTTCAATCATACACACAATATGCTCGATATGTGCAAATACGACAAGGCATCACAACATGACTCTACGACACAAGTACTTTATTTAAAGGCTCAGAGAGCCATACATAACATACATACAAGTACGGGTCACACGACCCACATTCAAGTCATACAGTCATACAAACCAGCAGCGGAAGTAACTTGTCTGAGTACAGACAACTAGTAAAATAAAAGAGGCTTGGAAAGCCTAGCTATACTACGTGGACCTTCACAAGCTCAGGATTACCACCTGGGTCTTAGTCTACTCGTCGATGTCAACGTCTACGAAGAACCCATCAGAAGGGGTTGTAGCGCCTTCTGTAAAATGTAAATTATAGCAACATGAGTACAAAGGTACCCAGCAAGACTTACGTCAGATCCTACATACATGCACATTATCAAGAAGGGTTGGTGGAGTTGTTGCAGCAAGCCAGCTTTGACTCTTGGCTAAACTATCCTACGAGACTCCAACTTGAAATGGTTTTGCGCACACGAGTCCACTACTCACCACTTCAATACACCACCGAGGATCCACCTCCGTCATCCTTCGGAAGAGCCATCCTCGGCACTCACGCTTATCTAGAGATTTTTAGTAGTATCCATTCACTTGTCTATGAACTGTATAAGCAACCAAGTAGTCCTTTACCACGGACGCGGCTATTCGAATAGATCATGTTGACCCTGCAGGGGTGTACTTCTTCATACATGTTTCCACCACTTAGCGTCTACACACGACATGTGCTCGGCAGACTTCAAGTGAAAGCCGATGTGGGTGTAGACCACGACCTACCTAAACACCCAAGTCTCTAGTCCAGGTTTATCGCCTATCCAGGTTCCATCCGCAGGGAGTCCGGCCGAGGTTTCCCATACGGCCCCGAACGATGTGTACAGGGTTCCCGAGATACCAAACGGGTATTCGGTACACCGTGCCACGTACCTACCGCATCACAGCCCACCCCGCGGGTCAGCGCTGTCCACGGCCTCCAGTAAGCTACAAACACCAAAAACTACTTGCAACTCCTGGACAGAGGATTAGGGTGAATAAGAAGTCGAGCGGGGTCATATTTCAGGGCCCAATGCATGGTAGTAGCTGAATCTTAAATCACGCATACAGATCTCAGTTCTTAAGGTCGGCTTCAATGAAACAACCCACCATGTACTCCTACATGGCCTCTCATCGATACCTTTACCAAATCGTGTTCACCACATCACTCTCATTACCGGCATGATCATTTCACTCTAGCCCATCACCCAGATGAACCAGACCTGACACGACTCTAAGCATAGCAGGCATAGCAAGGTAGGAACAACACATACATATGGCTCAATCAATTCCTACACATGCTAGTGGGTTTCATCTAATTACTGTAGCAATGACAGGTCATGCAGAGGAAATGGGTTCAACTACCGTAGCACACAGCAGTTTAAAACGCGTTGTCTTAATGCAGTAAAAAAGAGCAAGAGCGAGAACATGGGATTGTATCGATATGATCAAATGGTTGGTTGCTTGCCTGATGGATCGATGCATGGATACGGTTCTTCGCTAGGGTAATCACGGTACTCCTCGGAGGCAGACCCTGCCGCAAAGAACACCGATACACAACCATCACCAAACAATGTGCGACAATATGATGCATGCATGAAACATGGCAATATGAGTGTGTTGGGCTAATGCAACTAAAACCAGATGGGTTTGAATCAATTTGAACCAAAGATTCAAATTTCAAACTCATAAATGGCCCTTTAAAGTGTTTTATCTTGTTCTGCACTAAACCTCAAGTTAGCTTGTTTAAACATGCATCAAACTAGTACAGATGGATAGATTGGATTTTTTGATCATTTTTCATATATAATTTGTTTGATTTGGAGCTACGGTTGAATTTATATGAATTTTTGAAGTTTGCAACAATTTCTGGAATTTATAAATCATTTTAAATTTATTTTCATTTCATAAAAGGTTTACTGCATCAGCATGAGGTCATGCTGACCTTAGCAAGTCAACAGACCCGGTCCAGGTCAAACTGACTAGTGGGTCCAAGGTGTCAGTGGGTAATTAACTAATTTAATTTAGTTTAAACTAATCTGGATAACTAACAGAAGGGGGCCCCACCTGTCAACAAAGTCAACCAGGGCCCACCCGTGGTCAAAGTCAAAACGGCTGCACCGGCGTGTAGCCGCCGGCGAGCCCGAAGTGGCGGCGGAAGTGGTTTTGGCCGTTCCGGCCACCAGATGGGTCGCGGAGGGCATCAAAGTGGAGCTGAGGACGAGCCGCGGCTCTTGGTGGAGTCAGTTGGGGTCGGGGTGGCCGGAGTTGATGCCCGTGACGACCTAGGCGGTTACCGGAGTTCGGGTGAAGGCGAACTCGGGGCTAGGGTGTGCGGTGAGGTGCGGGAAGTGCACGGTTAGACTCAACGCAAAGTGGTGAGTGTGTTGGACACCGTGAGTTGGCCGGAGGATGGCCGAGAGCACGTCGGCGACGAGATCCACGGCGGTGCGTGTGGGTGATCTTCGTGCGGTGGCTACACGGCTTGGGGGCGAGAGAGGAAGGGTAGGAGGGGTAGCTAGGCTCACAGAGCACCCGTAGAGGCTACCGGCGGGGTCGGGGACGAGCTGATGCGGCGACGGCATTGAAAGGGATCTCCGGCGACGGCGAACTCGGGCGAGGTCGGTGCGGTGGACTCGGGCCTCACGAGCACGCGGGGCTCGGTTAGCTTGACGAAGTGGACGGCGGCGGAGCTCCTGGACACCACGAGACGGAGCACGGGCGGCGGGGAGCTCGGCTACGACGATGGAGCGGCGGTGGTGGCGTCGGCCATGGCTGGGGAGCGCGAGGGGGAGGAGCTGGAGAGGAGAGGAGGTGTCTGGGGGGTTCGGGAGAGCGAGGGGGAGCAATCCACGTCGTTAGCCGGGCGAGTGGAGCGGCGAGGCGGCGAGCAGGTGCGTGGCACCCATGCGGTGCTCGCCGTCGAGCACCTGCCTGCCTGCCTGGCCGACAAGCAGCTCGCTGGCGCGGCGCTGGGCTGGGCTGGCAGGTGGGCCGGGTTGCGGCGCCAGGTAAGTTTTTCCTTTCTGTTTTTTTTCTTTTTCTATTTTTCTGCAACTTTGTTGAATTATTAAAAATACCTAGGCAACTCCTAAAATCACCAAACTGCTCCTGGTCCAAAGTTGGAATATTTCCAACATGAAACATTTTAGTTTAGGAATATTTGAGCATTTGAAATATTTTATATAATTTTAAATGCCCAAATTCAAATACTTATCATTGAATTCAAAGACCCTAAGATGACCTAGAAAATTGTGCAACACTTTTGGCAGAGGTTCTGAACCAAGACAAAAATGATGGACATTTTAGAAGGGCATTTCAGGTTCATTGAAAAAGTTTTTAGTAAACCCTAGTTCATGTCAGAGGGGGCTGGGGGTTCTGACATCCCCATTTCAGGTTTCTGATGAAAGGATAGACATGATGCAACACTCTAATGCATGAACGAGCTAGGGTGTGAAAGTGAAGTATGTTTTCTTCAGGTAATTTCGATACTGCCACCAAGCATTCTTGAAGATAGCAGAGGTATTAGCACAGGTTACCTCATCCTGAGTTTCCAAATCGGTCCTTCTCTATAGAGAAAAATGGGAAAATTTGCTATATTATAACCGTCATGGAGGTAGGATGTATGGGACGAAGCAAAGTAATTGCCATGAATAACATTACTTACACATAACTCCTGGACAAACACCTGCAACTGGCATTTTCCTTCATCTTCAGTATAATATTTACATGATCGGAAGATACGCACATAGGATTTAACAACATCAAATGCAATAGATGCTAAACTACGACTGGCTGGTTGTGCTTCCTCCACAGGAATAGGCGTACTAACTGGTGGAGTTGGGGTTCGCCGTGATAGTACTGGCCCTTTGGGCACTGGAGCTGCCTTACTAACTGCTCTTGTTTGGGAGCTCTGTGGTGGAGATGGTGCTGTGTCAACAGGAACTGGGTTACTATCGGCTGGGGTTGGGGTTAAATTGGGTGAAGCTGGTTCTCTGTCCATCGCGTAGGGGTACAATCTGCGAGACTTTGGGTTATGTGTGGTAGGGCTGGTTCTTGTGCATGTACAACCGGGGTGCTATCTCCACCAAGAGGTAGCACTGTTTTATTTGAAGACCGTGTTTTTATTCCGCTAGATACTAGCATCACCCGCTCCAATTCAAATGGCTGATAAACAGGAAACATAGTTGAATGTACAGACATTTTATGAGAGACAGATGCAATAGATAGTGTGGAAAAAAGAGGGCATGAAATAGTTGACATGTATATTGTTTAACTAAAATGGATAGCATGACATAATTTCACATATATGATGTCTATCTTAACTGGATAGCATAGCATAACATAATTCAAAGATATGATGAATAACTAAACAGGATCGCATGACATAATTCACCTACATGTTATCTAAGTAATCAGGATTGCATCATTTAATTCACATATGTGATTTATATGCTAAATAGAGGGCATTCCATATGATGTCTGAACTAAGAACATGGTGTTGAATATTGTGTATATGATGTCTAAACTATGCAATGCAAGAAACCGTATGCATGATATGAGCAGTATAACCGTGCCAAGTTAGAGCATACACCTCAGTAGGGGAATAGGACTGGTCATCTGTCTCTGAATCCATCTCTGAGGAGCTATCGGGACCCAACAAGAGATCTTCTTCAACAGGTAGCACTGTCTGCTCTGAAGGCCTTGTTTTCACTCCAGATTTTTCCATCTCCCACCCAAATGGCTGATTCACAGGAAGAGTAGTTTAATGTACAAACATTGTCGACAAATGGAAATGTAATGAAGAAAAGGATGGGCAAGATATCATTCAAATATATGATGCCTGGTTAAACAGGATGGCATTGCACATTTCACATATATTATGGCTGGCTAAAAGACATGAGACTGCATAATTCCCATATATGATATAGAAACTAAATAGGTGGCATTACAGAACATGTCTAAACTAAGCAGATGACATATATGATGTCAAAAGTAGGCACTGCAAGGCAACATATGCATGATATAACTAACATCATCATGCCAAGGTAGAGCAAACACCTTGGGGGTAAATAGGAGTGGTCAGCGGCGTTTGAATCCGCCTCAGAACAGATATCTTCCTATGGATTACAATCTGGAGAGGGGTGGGGAGGGTTTGCCATTGAACCCACCATGGAGCAATGTCTGCATGACATTGTATTTCTGCGCAAAACTCTTCTCTTTTTCTCTACATGTTCAGCATGACTGTGTACAATATTTGACATGCATACGAAAAAATATGGTGATATTATGTAAGGAGAGCATGCAGAAATTTAGAGTGATGGTAACAACCAGTTGATGGATCCAAAAATAATGATAGCACGCTAATGATTGCTTTAAATTAATAAAAAGACAAATGATGATTGCTTTACTATTTGTTTCCCACCCAAGATGAACAACATAGGCATACCCTAGGTGAACCAGATATTAGACAGACATACTATTCATTGCTGCCTCGATATGTGCCCCACAACTAATTTAGAACTCAAGTTTGAACATGAATTTGGACATGAGTTGGGAGTCCAAGAGCTGAACAGGACGATAAAGTAGCAGGTAAGTTTAAGCAATGCATAACATAAGCAGAAACAAAAGAGTGCGACCTCTCTTGTGGACCCGTGTACTCCTCAGGTTCATCTGCTGAGTCGATGATGGTGATGCCGTTGGGGTGGGTGCCGGCGGCAGGGAAGGAGATCTGAGGCGGCGAAAGACGGTCAAGATTCATGATGTCTGGTTTGGTGGATGCTTCTGTCGATGGAGCAGCTCAAGTGAGGTGGACGACGTCGTGGCAGGAGAAGGACAAACCACACAAAGTTCCCTTGGGCACGTACCTGTAACTGAAGTAATTCTGTAAGGGCTCATTTGTCTTGCATGATTCTTAAAATGCAGGGATAGGAAAAACATCGGAATAGGATAGGAAAATGCACATGGTAAACAGAGCATTTGTAAACACAGGATTTCTGTCAACTTGGGTGTTTGGTTTACAGGAATTGGAAGAGCAGAGGAATGCAAAGAAACATGGCCAAAATAAAGAGAAACCATATGAAAGCGTGTACAGCTAGAATTTTATTCTAGCACTAATGCACTTGGTCTTGTTTTCATGCATAGAATTTTGAAAAGTAGGTCCAGGTGGATGTTTTGCTTCATTCCTTTCAACAAAATGCATGAATAATTGAATACTAGAGTGCCATTGGAAAATTCCCTATTGCTATGTTTTTCCGTTGAACCAAAATATCCCTAATGGATCGACGTGAATGTATAGTAATAAGTGATGCAACAAGTGTACAACCTCTTTGTCATAGCTGTGTTGACCTCAGCATCATTGGGTTGGTCGCTGAAGCAGTTGAGACAAAGGTGGCTGTCGGAGGTGTGGAGGAAGATCTGAGGAATCTGTAGATGGCGTCCAGGGAACTGCTCTATTGTGATGGATCGTTCTGTCGTTGGAGCAGCTCCGGTGAGCCTTAAGACGTCAAGGCTGAAGCAGGACAAGATAGACATCATCAATCTCAAGTGGGATTCTAATAGCATCTCCAATAGATGATGAAAAATGGATGTAAAATTAACATCACCAAAAACCACCTGACTACAACAGATGAGGTAAAAACTGTTGACTCTGAACTTAACTGTCGAAACTGAAATTTACTGTGGAATCTGAATGCTACTGTCGAAACTGAACACAATGGTAGCAGAGAGGCACTTGACATGTAGTTTAGGGAGGGCCTGCAGTTCATCTTCAACCTGCACACCCCTAAGCCTCCTGCCACCACCGGCCGAACCAATGGCACCAGAGCCTTCTCGCCGCCCCGAAACAACTCGCCACCGCCGCCCCGGCCAGCCCTCTAGGCCTCCCGCCCCCCACCCTGAACCCTAAGATAGATAGTGGGGTACCTCTCCAGCGAGCCCCCGTCCCCGCTACGGGTGGTTCTTCCTTCACTCCGGCGAGCCCCCCAATCCCTGAAAATCGACTGACCCAAAAGTCGATTCAGTCGACTGAAGTGTGGCTTAATTGGAGCAGAGCAGCATCACGAGCGAGGGGGAGAGCAGCAGCAGCAGCTGGGCGAGCGAGTGATCGAGCGAGAGCCGGAGCAGCAGCAGAAAATCCGGCTGGTATGGACGCCGCCGCCGAAGGGGCCTCGCACTGGGGGAGGGCCGCCGTGGAGATGTCGCCCGCGGCCTGGCTTTAAGGTAGCCACTCCATGGGGGTGCAGGATGGAGCACCGTCAGCGTCGGGAGGTCGAGTTAAGGAGAAGGTGCGATGCGATGAGTGTACAACCTCTTTGGTGGCGCCGAGTAGGCCTTGGCTTCGTCCGAGGAGTCGGTGAGGATGCTGCAGTTCCGGTGGAGCATGTTAAGGCGGCGCTGTCGGGAGGGAGCAGCCGCGATAGACGAGGCGATTGTCGGAGCAGCTCCTTGGAGGCGGAGGACGGGGCGGCTGAACTGGCGGGACGGCGAGATGGACGACGGATCCTCATCCGGGGAGGTGGACGAGGGACGTCGAGCTGTTGCGGTGGACGACGTCATCGGGGAAGAGGCTCCGACTGGGCAGCGGTGATGTGGCGGACGGAGGAGGGTGGGGTTTTGCGGCTGGAGCGAAGAGGTTATGGCGGCGTAGGATTTCGAATGGCGAAAAGGGGGCGATGGGAGGGGGTGAAGCATGACTTAGGGACGCGCTTGTCCAAAATGTAGGGTGTGTTACAAAAGTACCCCCCGCCGATTTGAACTAGCGGCCCTTTCGGCTCAGGGTTAGAAGGGTGATTTTGCGTGTCGGGATTTGGCAGCTGGAGGGAGTTTTCGCGCGCGTTGTAATTTCGGGATAGCAAGGTGCGGGTTGTGAAGGCGCCAGTTTTGGGAGCACGATATCTGAATTTTTGGGATATAACAAGACACGGGTTGAATTTTATGGACAAGCCTAATGTGTAGTAATATTGTACTTGTACGTACCAAATCAATTCGCACTTCCCTCAACCAAAAAGAAAACGAAAAAAATAAAACTATTCACACCACACAAAGAGAGAGTCTTGCCCCGTTTTACTATACAAATGCTATTCAAAGCTACTCCCTCCTTCCATCTATATAGGGCCTAATGGGTTTTTCGATGCTAACTTTGACCAAATATTAGAGCAATGATATATGACATGCAACTTACACAAAGCACACCGTTAACTTCGTCTGTGAAAGGTCCTTTCAATGATAAAATTTTCACATTGTGCATGTCATGTACTATTAATCTTGTCAATAGTACAAGGCGGTCTTAAAAATCCCATTACGCCCTATATAGATGGAAGGAGGGAGTATGAATCCATGTTATCTCCGATTAATTTTTTTGGCTTGCTGTATAATGCATGTAACCTACTCATACCAACATTTTAGTGCATTCCAAATGTCTATATTACCGCTGCAATTCGAACTAAATTTGAATTCGTTTCTCTATTTCAATAAGAATCTACAATCATGATTGTTGCCAACTTCAACAATCATTCGTGTATTACCTTAATAACACACCACATGATTACTATAGAGATAGATATGAACTATGTGTACTACATGAACTCGAATTCTATTTTTTGAATACACTTGATGTTGATTCCAAATAATAGTACACTTGATGTACTAACTATATATTCATAATCTAACCCATGTTCCATACGTACACCGTGTTTATCACACAAAGTATAGTGCCCCGCCCCCTGCATTATGACAAGTATTTAGACATGAGTTGCAAAAGCCACACATTAGCCCAAATTATAATCAATGTTCTACATTATGATATCTTCTTCAAGTACCCGTATCCACCTTTTTAAAATGAATTATGATCTTTGTTCGTCTTTTACACCTTCACGATCCTCTTCTATTTGTAGCTAGCTAGCGCTAACTTTCTATCGTGCATGCACATGCCCGCCCCCCTCACACACCCTTAGCGTCCCCTCCATCGCGCACGTTCATTATTTCTCTTTAGGTCGTCCACCAGCGGTGTGTGTAGGCCCCAGTCTCCTTCTTTCTGGCACACACCGGTCGATATACCTCTCTAGCCAAGTGTTCCTACAACAAACACATATATACTTCCCCTCTTCTCTTCTCACCGTCCATGCCCACATATGTCCAATACGATTCCACGCAGGTGCACACTCCCGCCCCTCTTTTCATTAATCACATGCTCGCACACTCCTCCCCCCTCGACATGGTAGGCCTCTCGCACCACCTCCTAGCCACACCCTCTCCCCCTGTCTGCCTCTCCGGACCTTATTTGCTTCCAACACATGCAGGCGTGTATATGAACTGATCTCCCTACATATAGCCAGGTCGACTATAATTCATTTTCACCAAGCACCGATACACTTACCTCGCTATTTATGTCTCTCCTTTTCTCGGACACATGATGGTTGATCTTCCTATGTAGTTACGCATGCTTACCACAACCATATCTTTTCCCCTCATCATCCTTGAATACCTCCCGACCCATCTCTCACACGCACGTGCATAGACAGACAAACATCCCCCGCCCTCTCTTATTGATATTGCACTCATACCCTCCATTTGTCTAGCAGGCCTCTCCCACCATTTGTGAGACGCCACTCCACCACCAACCCTTCGACGCTCTACCATTGTCTTTTTCCCAACCTTATTCCTCTGCTACACATATCCATGGATGTCGATTGATCTCCCTCAATACATAGCTAGGTCTCTCTCCTTCCCCACACATATACTAGTCGACCGGTCTCTACCCCCCCCCCCCACACACCGAGAGTTGAACGTTGTAGGTAGGTATCCATGCCACGGAGAAGAACTACACCTCTGCCCTCTCAAATTCCAGTAGGCCAGCCGCCTTGTATCTTTGATGTGGGCAAACACAAATTCGATGGCACTCTTTATCGATCGCGCAGCCACACACTTCATCCCTATTTTCAATTTTATCGATATCTCACGTCCATGACTCCGTTTCACACACATTGCATATGTTACGTTTTTATGATTGAGATATCATCAACACATTGCGTCTGTTTCGCACAAACCATCTCTCTCACACCCACCCACGTATGTACCTACACCTAAAGAAGAAGTGCATGCAGGACGCACGTACTCACGTCTCGTTCCCGGCCACACCCGCGCGGGTACACGGTGGAGTTCGTTTCTGTACGAAAAGGCAGCCCACGTGATAATTTGACGCGTGTAGCGGTTGTTTACTCGAAGGAGGGTCGGGTACCACGCCTAGAATATAAAACGATTGCCGTGGGGAAAATGGAAAAATGGGTTTGTCTCTCGTGAGTCTCGTCACACAATCTCACACAAGGCCGCCGTGGCCTCTCTCTCTCAGCGTTGGTCAGTGATCTGGTCGCATCCCGTCCGCCCGAAGAATGGGAGGATGTGCATCGTCTCTCCGTTCGACGGCGTTGAGGCAGCTCATCCCGATCTGCGGTACCCGACATTCTCTCTGACCAAGCTCCGACGTGATAGGGCCTTTGCCACTTGCTCGCTGCCGCAGTATGGGCAGATCCCGGCCGCTGGCGCCCTCCTAGTAACATCCTAGCGACCCTCAGGTACAACTTCCTCTGGCCTTGCTCCACTGCCTATCTTCCCACGCTGCTGCATGTGGATCTTTTTTAGTTGTTTGCTTAAATCGTATCTCGGCCGGCATACTTTCCATCTTGCAATCTCGTCCTCAAACCATTTTTGATAAACCACCATGTGTTATCTTTCCCTTTTTACATGGAACATGCTTCTTTTTTGTCAGTGTATGTGTCTTCAACTCATGTTATTGGGCAGTAATTGTTTCCTTTCAACCTCCTTTTGCAAATAGGGCTATCCATTTTCACCTTGTTGCTATTGCAACCTTTTGGTGAACTGCACAAATCACTTTTCTGAAGAGTGTTTTGTGCAGTTCTGCCAAAATGTCACACGGGCAACATTTTTACATTTCTGTGGAACTGCAGAAAGGGAGATTGGTTTTGCTATCCTCCTCATCCAACTTCGTGCCTAATCTTCTCGAACAAGAAGTTAGTCCTAAAGAGAGATCATAGAGGTGATCGGCTTCTATTTATGTGTGTTATGTTTCATCATCTAGTTCCACTATTATTGTAATCACACTGACTGGATATCTTTGCAAACAGGGATGGTCCGCCCGATTTTAGTGGAGCTGCACAAAATTATCGGATTGTGGTGTCCTTCATACACCTCTTTTTTGGCTACAGAGCTGGGTGAAACTAGCTGCCAAGCAATGAACACTGTGCCAAGGAAATGGAGCCATGCCTACGAACAACATCAATCAATTATATTTTTTTCTTTATTTGTACACCTTCTCACAACTTTGTGTTCAGTTGTGATGTGAATATTGGCGCTGATCTGCGAACCATTGAGATTCATTAGCCATGGTAGTTTCATTTGTATTTGATGGAATGTTGTAACGAGATAATCTCGAGGCAAGACACATGAACCCTAAGTTGAAACCTTTTTTTCCTGTGGGAACCAGATTTGAAACCTTCATAGCATCACAGTACAATTTCATCAAAATTATGCGTACATATAAACAAATCTTGAAGGATTGATAGTAATGCTAGAAACAATTCAACTTCGTTTCGCCAACATGTTGGACATCCTTAATCCGGCTCCACCTGCCATGCAAAAATATTGAGTGCACAACACAACTTCAGGGAAAGATTCACCTCAGTCATTGTGCCGTAGTAGTAATGAGTAGTGAGCAGTCAAATCACAGAGCCCCACCTTCGCCACAGTAAGTTGCTCAGACGAAGCATCCATCATTTCTCTGTTCCTTGAATCCGTTGGTACTCCCATATTCCCACAATAATAAGTTGCTCGGGTGAATCAACCATCACTATATCCACTCACATGTGATGACCATAGGATCTATCCATTCAGATTGCATGTTAAGAAAAATAAAGGCCGATAACTAATGTGGCAAACTTTCAAAAAAAAAACTAATGCGACACCTCAGGACAACGCGGCCAGATCGCATTTTGCACGAGAAATTACACACCATGTTTCGTTGACATGTGGTCCCGTTCCAACATATCAGTGAGACGACGGCGAGTAGCAGGAGTATTTCTGAACCGACGTGTAGGTCGGGGCGCCCCTTCATGAACCATGGCAAACTGGCAACCGTCCACCGACTCTTCGCCTTTCCCTCTCGATTTGGAACTGCTGTCGCACGCTCTTCTTCTCCCTCCTCCATTTTCCTTTAGCCCTTCACGCTTTCTTCTGCCATTGTTTGATCGTCTTCTCCATGGAGGGAACATGACGGAAATGACCCCATAATTCTTACCCCGATCTGAAAGATGACGTGGTGGAGGAACTCATTGATCGGTGTGACATCATCACCTCGGCTAGCATGGCAGGTTCGTTCAAGCCCATTCTTGACTCAACTATTAACATCATTACAAGGAACCCAAGAGTCAAGGAACGGTTTGATCTCCCCTATCTTCTTCGCCGTGACCCTGATGACCGGCGCCGTCACAACGGAGGCCTCGCCCTGTGCAAGTTGATGCCGCTTGATAATGATACATATGATGTTAAGATGCCATCGCTTGAGGGCAAGGCTTGGGCAGGCGCAAATGGAGATTGGGTTGTTTACATTGGGTCCAACTGCGAGTGTGAACTTGTGAATGTGTATACTCGTGACCGGGTTCCACTTCCAAAAATCTCAGCAGACTGCCCAGAGGTTGAGCACACCGGTATTGTACGCATGTTCAAATACAATCATGGTGACTGTCTTCTACGGAAGATAGCAATTTCTCGAGTTCCCACCCGCTCTTGGAATTACAACAACTATGAAGTTGTTGCTATCTTCGACAAGCTTGTTGCCGTCGTTGCTAGTTTGACTCGACGGACATTGCTCAAAAATCAGTTTATGTACACGCATGAGTACTGTGATGCAATTCAATATGAGGGCCTTGTGTTTGCTGCCACCACTCGTAGCATTGTTTTTGCATGGAATCGTTATGATTTCGATACGTTTGTCTTCCACTGTAATTATAATTGTTTCATCCACATGCATGCGGGTTAGCAAGTTTCCCTTTACTAATTAACCTTCTTCTTGTGTTTCCAAGGTCCTGTGAACATTCCACCACCTATAATTGAAAATTTTCATAACCAAGGGGGAGATGATGATGGTGATGATCACGAGCATCAGGACGAGCAGCTCCCATATACTCGTTGGCGCCTGGCAACTAATTCCGATGGATCACCTCTTCTCTTGTGTATACAGCCCACTGATGATGTTACTGCTAAGGAAGCAGGTGTAGTCTCCCATGCTCACACTCTCGGGACCTATTCCAACACCCGTTGCATGGTATTCGGGATGGATACTAGTGTGCTAGCGCCAACACCTTCTCCCTGGTACAGAATTGATAGTCTTGGAGAAAACTCGCTCTTCTTTGGACAAAACTATCCGATGATGGTGAAAGGTGATCCAACTGCTGTTGACACAATGTTACTAGCACCATTTATGAGAAGAAACTGTGTCTATACCTCGGACATTAGCGTGGTTCCCTACCCTGGTACTGATATAGTAGGTCGCTTCAGCCTGGATGATCAGTCCTGCGTTGGTCTCGAGATCGACAATAGATGCCCCGTCCCAAAGAATCACTTGTGGTTCAAAGCAAGCGTTTCCAACGCCGAGGAATGGTTGAGTTGAAGTTCATTTCATTGCTTGTTATTTGTTGTGTGGTGAAAACTTTAGTATTTATAATGTATTCTCGTTGTCGATGTGGGTTGATGACCTGTTGTATGTAATAAAATGATATGCCTGTGATAAACTTACTAAATTTATGAATGGCTTTCGAGTTGCTTCTGTGAGTGACTGGTGCAACGAGGCAAAAAAATATTTTCCGAATACATAATTGTACGTGCATTGCAACATGTTATCGGATGAGGCCAATCAACAATAGTAGTACACTATTTGTACTAGCTTCACATGCTTCGCGCGTCGTGTGGGTGTTTTTACTGTAGCCATATTGTACTACATAACCAGCACCTCGAATCCTCGATACTAGTACTATATAGTAAGTAGTAGGAGTAGTAGGGTGGCATTGTCTAGAACAAGCATTCACGTCCAGGATTACGGCACACGCCACCAGCACGACTTCCATCTGACACCATATTTCTTGGAGTCCGCGCTAGAGCAATCTCTTCAACCTCATCATTTCTCTAACTCAGCCATCGCGCGACGGGCGAGGTGGGTGTTTGCCGATAGTCGGTTTCCTCAATTGCGGTCCCACTTGTACGGCCAACTCCAACGCCCTATCAATATATGGATGTACTCTTCTTCCCAATACAAAAACTTGCATCCATTCTACTCCCTCGGTTCTACTACCTCCGTCCTGGTTTATAGGTCCCCTTTGTAGTTTGTGTCAAATTTTGACTAAAGATTTAACTAACAAAATGTTAATGCATGTCAAGAAAAATTATCTCATTGGATTCGTATTTGAACATAGTTTTCAAAAATATAATGTTTGGTGACATGCGTAAACATTTTGTTAGTTTAATCTATGATCAAAATTTGGCATGAAATATAATAGGGACCAATAAACCCGGACGGAGGTAGTATTTGTCAAAATATATATGTATCTAGACATGTTTTAGTATATAGGCACATCCATTTTTGGACAAATGGAAGTCAAGTATTTTGGAACGGAGGGAGTACACAATAAATTTTTTAAGTTAGCACAACTAGTCTAATCCGAGACCACAACTGAAGATTTGGTCGGGTTCTTCCTCCTTTTGCCGACATGTGGGACATCTAGCATCTAGGTCGTGTCATGAAAGAAAATAGAGTGGTAGTTGATAAGTTGAAGCCACGAGACGTGCATCTTGGGTTAAACTATAAATAGAATCTTACTACTCTTGAGTAACTCCAAAAGCGGCCACCAAAGATCTTTCTTGGATTTGTTTTTCATCACCAGCATGTCGAGGTGAAAGATGTGCAGGTTCAGTGGGTCCTCTTGCGTTTTCACTGACATGTGGGGCTGCATGTGAGCAAACAGACGATGGGCTCCATGCGTCCGCTGGCTGGCTGAGAAGAGAGATAGAGGAGGGCTGAGCACGGACTGCAGGAAATTTATTCTACGTAACCAGCACCTTGATATTCGCGTGTGGTTGTTTCTATAATAAAAAAAGGAGGTACCTCTACTTATGTTACTCCCACTACGCCTAGCCTAAGGTTAGTAGGTGACCTTGCGCTTGGCTCTTCGCCTCTTCCGGAAGTCGATGGTTCTACAGTAGTGCTTCTGGCAATCTGACACCAAATGAACTGCTGCACGTCCACCGCTTGTAAGCAAAAGTTTCTCCTCGTGCTGCGAGCCACCGCGCACGTGTTGGCGAGGGAGAAGGCGTAATCAAGCTTCTCGTCATTCTGCGAGTTGACGGGACACATCAAAGTTATTTAGTAGTAGTATGTACTCTCTCCAAAAAAGGGCTGACCATGTCATTGCTACCATCCCGTGCTCCGTCGTTGAGTAGGTGCACTATTCACGTGCCATTCATGTGCCATCGAGGAGAAAACATATTGCGTAGGTGACATCAAAGTGCATGACTCACTTACGGAAAAGGGTTTCCCCCAGCTTTCCCCCGGCATGACTCACTTATGCACTGCTTATCTGATTATCTCCATTTTCTTGCATGACACGTGCATCTTGATGCTAGATGTGTCGCGTGTTGGGAAAAAGATGAACAAAGCTCACGTAAAAGAAAAGAGTTGAAGAGCATAGATTCCTGACGACCGAGGAGGAGCAAGGAACCTCGCGGTGGAGCGTCTGTGAGGAACCTTGCGCGTTTTCCCCTGTTTTTTGCCGCCTGCCCACTTATAAACAACTAAAAGAACATGAACTTTTTGCTAACCACTAGAAACGGTACATCAGGATGCTAAGTTGAAGATGTTTTATACTCCCTCCGTTCACAAATATAAGTCATTTTAGATATTTCAATAAGGGACTACATACGAAACAAAATGAGTGAATCTACACTCTAAAATATGTACACAAGCCAACACACTAACTCCATCCGATCCAACTAATGCACATACGCGCACAACATGGTGTACACAACGCACGTACACAAGACGTGCATGCACACACGGTCGGCCGCAGAATGCACGTGAATAACACATGCATGCGCACACACTCGGCTGCATGGAGGCGTATGTCATCCGGGGCGACGTCCGGTTCATCGTGCTACAGCGAAGCTCGCATGCAATGGCGCATATGCATCTCTTGCAGCACCTCTTTGCCGTCATTGCTCAACTACTAGTCGGAGACGAAGACGACCGCAGCCTCGGCCTTAGAGCTAGCACCGATGGAAAAACACGCACGCTGCATGCACACGAGCACATACGGAGTGCCCACGACGTGGTGGTGGTGCGTCCCCAGTCACCTCTACTCCTTCTGCGCACGTTGTCTATCAAGGCGGCTGCATGCTAATGATGATGTGGGTGAGATCTTATAGGACTCAGACGATGACCAGGAAAATTATGAGACACAAGGTGACGTACACCGCCAAGGTCCATGGTCAAGAGGGTGCTAGCAAGTACTTAGATGTGCTTAGAGCAAGTACAATAGAGCTGAGTCAGCAGGCTATAAGGAATAAACAGTAGTATATTTCTGCTTAGTTGGACGAAAGAGAAGAGGAGAGAGAAGGTGAGCGGGCTCTTCGTGAAGAGCCAGCTCTAGCACGTTCTCCTAGGCACTTTGTACATGTTGAATATAAGATGGGCTGTAGGCTTATATCCAGCAGCTGGCTATACTATTAATGCTCTTAGATGAGGTGATAAGTGCATTAAATGGCTTAGTAACTCAAGTGTTCAATACATAGGTGCTTAGTTTATTGGTGCCACATCATATTTTATGCCTACGTGGGAGGCTTAGCAGCTATACATGGTGGAGCACTGGGAGAGGCCAAGGCTGGTCATAGTGGGGAGTAACTTGTATTGTAACATATTACTATGTTACTCTAAACATCTTTATAAACCGGAAAGGAGGGAGTAGTAACATAGACTAGTGTCATATGCAGAGTATGGGAGCACATGATATTTCCCCGTCCGGACCGATCCCAAGTTGGCTTCTCACCTTCTTGGCCCAACAAAAAACCCTCCCCCCTCCCACGCGCGCTTCCCGCTTGACGCGAGCTGAGCCTGTCGCTCCACATTGATGGCAAGTCAGGGCGACGCGACCTCTCACTGCTTCCGCCGTTGAAGCGGTGCGCCGACCGAGGGCACCGCCCACTGCACGCCCGGCATTCAGACTACATAGTGGGTAGTTACTTTTAGAGCAAGTACTATAATTAGATGACATAAGAAGGATATAAGGATTTAAATATAGTATCTGTGCTTAGTTGAAGGAGAGAGAAGAGGAGAGAGAAGAGAAGCGAATTGTAAACGTGTAGCCAGCTGTACTCCAACATACTCTACTTTGTGAGACAAAAGGTGGGGCATTATTAATGATATTGTATTTATACTAAGGGGACTAACAGACGCCTTAATTACTCCCTTTTTTAGACAAACCTTGGTGGGGCTATTATTGACTTTTTTTTGAGCTATTATTGACTTGGACGTGGGGTTTGGGGGCCAAAGGCCTACTACTATACTCCAACCCGACATGCTCTACCCTAGCCGCCGCTGTATCATATGGTTTCACACGGTTCCAGATCTTAGAGACACCACGCAATTCTTCTCCAACCCTCCTTCCGGCAAGCACCGCGAGAAGGGACATCAGTCCTTCGAACCCCTCCTTTCGTGATCCTGTACGGGAGAGGGGCGATCAGGTTTTTGCGGAGCACACTCCTGTGACTACTGCCAGCGACGACTTCCTCAATGACAGCCTTCTTCCCCGACCTCGGTAACCTCTTCATCAACGACATGAGTGACAACATCAGCCACATCGGTTCTGCTCCTGTTGTACAGTATGTGATTCTGTCCTCCTGGTTTAGTCCGCATCATTACTTTGATGTTTACAATTGTTGTCATGATCTATTTACTGCTGATTGAGATTAAATCTCGTACTAAATTGCTCATATATTCAACAATCCAATCCAAAAACCTGATCACGGGCAATTTACTCTGGGTGGTTTTGCTGCGCTTTTGAAGCCGCCTACTTTTAAGGGGGTGCAATATAAAAGGTGGCGCACAAGAGCAGTATATTGGTTTCAGATCATATACTGCTATGACGCCAATAAGGGTAAGCCTAAGGGTGATCTAAATCCTACACAACAGGAAGCTTTTGAGAACATGGATACCCTCTTCAAAGCCGCCCTGCTGAGTGTTCTTGACGATTCCATTGTGGATTCGTATATGTTGTTTGACAGCCAGAAAGACATGTGGGCTGCGTTCGAGGCCACGTTTGGGCCCTCGGGCGCTGGCAACGAGTTGTACGTCATGGAGCAATTTTGTGTCTACAAGATGACTGATGAGCGCTCTGTTGTTCAGCAGACTCATGAGATACAATCACTTCTAAGGAACTTGAGTACTTTAAGTGTGTGTTGCCGGAAAAATTTGTTGCTGGGACCATCATTGCCAAGCTTCCACCTTCGTGGAACGATTTTGCTACTTCTTTGAAAAACAAGAGACATGAGTTTTCTGTTTTGGATCTCATTAGCACTCTTGATTTTGAGGAGAAGGTGAGAGCAAAAGACACACGTGCTCGGGTCGCCAAGGGAGCTTCTAGTGCCCACATGTTACACGCGAAGAACTTCCAGCCCAACCAGCCCCAAAACAAAAAAAACAAATCTCAGGGGAAAGGCAAGTTTGATGCAAAGAATAAGCCGTCACATTCTACCAACTTCAAGAAGAATTTTCATAACGGGAAGGGATACAAACCTCAATTTTGGTAGCACCGCACAAAATTTATATGGCTGCATCTACCTGCTTTCATCTAACCTCATGGTGCTCTAGGTATTCCTACATTCGTAACTAGGTACAATGACCACCGCAAGATGAAATTAGCTTATTCGTACGTTGACTTGCTGAATGCAGTGCGGAACGATCCTGTCATGTGTGGAGGAGCAAACAAGTAGTGGAGCTGAAGGTGGAAATCAACCAAGGACTTATGAAATTATATGTAATCTTCCTCAGGCAGGTCAGTATCCCATTCGTCCAGATGATCGTGTTTTGTCATGCCGAGTTATTGATATGTGCTACTGTTTTGCAACACCGTTTAAGTATAGCTACTGTTTTCCTATCTTTTCAGATTCAAGACAATGAATATGATATCAGGGGAACTGCACAATATGGACCCATGTTGAGTCATCTCTATTGCCTCATGTGTTTGCTGCAAATGTGTCAGCATCAATTGCAAGATGAGGCAGCTAGCTAGCTATGGAGGTGCTAGCATGCTCAAAGTGCTCGCAACATTGAGAAGAAACAAGCATGCCCAGGAAATTAATGCGTGCGCAGGGAGGCCCTTTGCTCAGAGAAGCATCGACCGGTTTTCTTTATTTCCACACCTTCTCATAGTTTTGTATATTGGTTATAGTATGGTGAATCATTGAGATGCATAGACATGCTGAACTTTTGTTCTTCTGAATGTTAGTTTAATGTGAGTGTCTGCATCCAGTACTACATCCTCTAATTTGGTGGATGCACATAGAGAAAATAAATCTCCTTAATTTACTCCATAACCACCCTATTAAATAGGCCTAGTAACAAACCAGGCGCATGCAGTGGCCGGCGGGCACATGCATCCTGCATGCATGGCTAGTCATGCAGCAATGCAAAAGAAGAGAGTGGTTCTTGGGAAAAAGCGAGTAGTTAGTGCAGTGGGCCATATAAACACGAACAGCTTGCTCTCCCGCTTCCGTCTCCCCACCCAATTCCCCCCCGCTCCCCAATTTTCCTCACTCATCCAGAAAACCCCGCTCACCTTCTTCCTCACTCGTACAGAAAACGCCTACTCCTCTTCTTCCACTCCTACAGAATCCCCAGCCCTCCTTCTTCCCCACTCGCACTGCCACTAGGCTCGTCTCTAGCTACTCTGCTCAAACCTGTGAGCTCGGCGCGATGCCCACAAGGAAAATGGAGTCGGCTGGCCCCAACGCCAAGAAGATGAGGCTCCCGCTAGCGGCGACGCCGGTTGTAGATCCCGCACCCGGTAGCGCGGGGTGAAGCGGCAAGCCCCCCACCCGGATCTGAAGAACCGGTAGAATCTCCGGTGGACCGCATCAGCAATCTCCCGGACGTCATCCTTGAGGAGATCATCTCGCTTCTCCCCACCAAGGATTGCTGCCGCACACAAGTCCTCTCAACTCGGTGGCGCCCTCTATGGCGCACCGCACCCCTCAATGTCGACTGTCATCAGATATCTGCCCTTCCTGAATTTGATCTCATCAGAGCCATCGTCTCTTCTCACTAGCAGGGCCCCGTTCAATGCCTCTGCATCCCGACAAGCTATCTGCTATCCATACCCGGCAAGGTGGACGTTTGGCTGACATCCCCTGAATTCAGAAAACTCCAGCAGTTTGAGTTCTACCATTACCACGAAAGTTTCGTACCACGAACATACCAAGAATTTGTGCCCACACCACCGTTGTCCATCTCGCGGTTTTCCTCCTCTCTCCACACCACCACCTTCACCCGGTTCCATCTACCAGACGATCTGGTACAAATTCTTCGACTCCCATTGCTAAAAAAAACTTTCAATTGTGGTGGTTTATCTGTCGGAGGCCTCACTGCACATCATCATCCACTCCAGTTGCCCTGCCCTCGAGCGCTTGCTGATTGTTTTGGGAATAGAAATCGGTATTAGTTGTCTCCAAATAAAACCGCCTCACCTTAAAAGCATTGGAATTTGTTTTGATGGATAGCAGCTGTAAGGCCCCGGATACAACTTTCCATATTCGTAACACCGACTCTTGCCTTTCTGGAGATGCGATATGACATTTCCTCCGTGGTTGGATTTTTGTCGTTTTTTGCATTTTTTTCTTGTTATGCATCTCATCTCATAGCATCATGTGCATCACATCCTTATGTTTTCATAAAACTTGCATCCATCCGGGTTTCCCCCGTTCTCTCCGTTGTCCGTTCTGAGCCCGACCACACTCGCACGCGCCCGCAGCACCTCCGAAATATTATTTTATAAGTGGCATAAAAATGTTCTCGGAATGGGTTGCAACTTGTCATGCGGTCTTATTATAGTGTAGACAGGCCGCCTGCCAAGTTTCGTCGCATTCGGAGTCCATTTGATAGCCCAACCGTTAAATAAATAATCGCGATATAGTCGGTTTATTCGTCGGACGTTTCGGTCTCCGAAACTACCGCCGGGCTGCACTTCTCTTCTCTCCTCTCAGCCCAAGGCCTCTCTTCATAGCCCACCAACCCCTCTCCTAGTCGCTCTCCGCTCTGGAACCGTCGGATCGCGATCCGAGGGTCCCGAAACCCCTCCTAAACCCCAACCCTAACCCCTCTTGCCAGCTCTCAGACCCCTTGAGTGCGTCCGAAACTTCCCCGAACTCGACCCGCTCAGTCTTCACCGATGAGTCCGGATCAACCCCAAACATCCCTAAAATATCTTCGTTCATTTGTGTGGACTCCCGAAGCATTTTATTCTCGACCGTCGGATTTAAATCGGATGATCCAAACTCTCCTCCTTTTCCATATATATAGTCCTCCCTTAGTCTATTTTGCATACCCTAGAACCTCGAGATCCATCCCGATCCATCTCCACCCAACTAGATCAGCCGCCGCCACCCACTAACCAAATCCCCCTTGGGATCCATCCTCCCCTCCTCGATTTCAGCCTCTAGATCCCCTCGGCCTCCACCTCACTCGATCCAGCGCCTCCCCTGTTCCTCCTTGAATCCCACCGATCAAACCCATCCTCCTCCTCTCGTGCCTCCCCGAGAATGACCCCGTCGCCCGCGTCTGCAGCTCCTCGCCGGAGCAGGCGACCAGACCGCAGCCGTGCCCCCTCCTCTGCTTTGCGCCTCCCGGGAAGCAACCAGGAGCCCGAGCTCCATCTGCTGCGCCCGCAACCTGTGCTGTCCTCGAGCACCTCGTCCCCGACGCCAAGCCGTCGTCCTCTCCGTCAGCCACGAGCCCCGCTCGTCATCGCCCGCTCGCGCCTGAACCACGGCCGCCGCGACGTCCCTCCACGACGAGCTCCGCCGCCCAAACTGCGCCGTCGCCTGCCGCAGTCCCTGTCGCCGTCGTCTTCAACGGCTCCTGACGAGGACGGCGCCCTCCTCTCCGTCTCGAGCGCCAAGCCCGTCCGCGCCTCGCCTTCCTCCACCTCCTGACGCCCAGCGCCGCTCGCCTCCGTCCGCCAACCTCTGGCGTCGCCGGCCTCTGTTTCCACTGCTCTAGATCGAGCGCCTCGCTCGCGTTGACCACTTCAACCTTCCACGTGGGCCCCGCGTCGCCAGCCAGCTCTAAGGCCCAGCGCGCCTCGCCTCGGTCCATCTCCACGCGCAGCCCAGCCAGCCGGCCTGCCTTGCCTCCCCACCGACCTGGGCTCGGCCCAGTGGTGAGCCTCCTGGGAGCCCTCTGTCCTGTGCATGTTGGGCCAGTGGATTCGGCCCGTGTCATGTTTTTTTCTGCTGCTGCGATTTTAGCAATTATCCCAGGTTTTACTGTTTTACAAAAAAACCCCCTCATGTTCATGCATATAATAACTCCTCAACCATGCACCGAATTAAAACAAATTATATATGTAAAATGCTCAGAAAGTTGTGTAGATTAATAATATGCCATTTTCATCTATGTTAAAAATGTTTAACTTGCTGTTTATTTAATTTGCTAATATGCCATGCTAAAATGATTTATTTCATAACTAAATAACCGTAGCTCGGAATTATTTAAACTTTATATGTAAATGGGGTGGAAAAATGCCTAGTTTAACATGGTCCACTTTATTTTCCTGTTTAACAAACTTAAAATATGTTCTAGGGCAGAACAGTACCGAATCTAAAATATGCATATGGGGATTTTCCGGAATTGTTGTTTGTTGTTCCGGCCTCATTTAAACTTGTCTAGATAAGTAGTTTTTCATATGCTTCACCCCTTGCCATGTTTAATAACATTTAATATTGTTGGGTACATAACCGAGATCAAACTAAATAATTGCATGTGGTGTTTCGTCAATATGCAACTCGTTGCATATTGAGCTCCACTTAACTTGTAGTATTGTTTATGCATATTGCCATGCCATGCCTCATTAAACCGGACATGCATCATACTTGATTGTGCATCATGCCATGATTATGCTTGTGTGTTTACCATGTTGTTTGCTTCTTTTCGGTATTGCTTCTTCTTGGTAGTTCCGGTAACGTTGCGATTGTGAGGATTCGTTCATTGGTTCGTCTACTTCATGGACTCGTTCTTCTTCCTTGCGGGATTTCAGGCAAGATGACCGCTACCCTGGATCTCACTACTATCATTGCTATGCTAGTTGCTTCGTTCTATCGCTATGCTGCGCTACCTATCACCTGTTTATCAAGCCATCCCAGATTGCCATGAACCTCTAACCTTTGACACCTCTCCTATGCAAACCGTTGTTTGGCTATGTTACCGCTGTGCTCAGCCCCTCTTATAGCGTTGTTAGTTGCAGGTGAAGTTGAAGATTGCTCCATGGTGGACAGGATTTTTAGTTGGGATATCACAATATCTCTTATATTATTAATGCATCTATATATTTGGTAAAGGGTGGAAGGCTCGGCCTTATGCCTGGTGTTTTGTTCCAGTCTTGCCGCCCTAGTTTCCGTCATACCGGTGTTATGTTCCCGGATTTTGCGTTCCTTATGCGGTCGGGTGATTTATGGGACCCCCTTGACAGTTCGCTTTGAATAAAACTCCTCCAGCAAGGCCCAACATTGCCTTTTACCATTTGCCTCACCACCACCTATATTTCCCTTGGGAGTAATTAACCCAAGGGTCATCTTTATTAAAGCCCCCCGGGCCAATGCTTGTCTAAGTGTTGGTCCAAACTAGAGCACCGTGCGGGACCATTCCTTGGAAACTTGGTTTGTCGGTTCCTGTACGCTTAGCTTATCCGGTGTTGCCCTGAGAACGAGATATGTGCAGCTCCTATCGGGATTGTCGACGCATCGGGCGGTATTGCTGGTCTTGTTTTACCATTGCCGAAATGTCTTGTAAACCCGGATTCCGAGTCTGATCGGGTCTTCCTGGGAGAAGGTCTATTCCTTCGTTGATCGCGAGAGCTTGTCATGGGCTAAGTTGGGACACCCCTGCAGGGTATAATCTTTCGAAAGCCGTGCCTGCGGTTATAGGAAGATGGGGATTTGTTAATGTCCGGTTGTAGATAACTTGACACCAGATCCAAATTAAAACGCATCAACCGCGTGTGTAGCCGTGATGGTCTATTTTCAGCGGAGTCCGGGAAGTGGACACGGTTTCTGGGTTATGCTTGACGTAAGTAGGAGTTCAGATCACTTCTTGATCATTGCTAGCTTCACGACCGTTCCGCTTGTTCTCTTCTCGCTCTTATTTGCGTATGTTAGCCACCATATATGCTTAGTCGCTGCTGCAGCCTCACCACTTTACCCCTTCCTTTCCCTTTAAGCTTTGCTAGTCTTGATACCCATGGTAATGGGATTGCTGAGTCCTCGTGGCTCACAGATTACTACAACAACAGTTGCAGGTACAGGTTCATGCGATGATCGTGACGCGAGAGCGATGCTTGCTTGCGTTGAGTTCTTCTTCTGCTTCTTCTTTCATCAGGGGATAGGTTCCAGGTCGGCAGCCTGGGCTAGCAGGGTGGATGTCGTTTGAGTTTCTGTTTGTGATTCATCCGTAGACGGATGATGCTCTTATGTATTGTAATGTTGTATTCGTGTGGCATTGTATGCCTTATGTATGTATCCCCATCTATTATGTAATGTTGATATAATGATATCCACCTTGCAAAAGCGTTTCAATATGCGGGTCTATCCTTGGTGGGACCCTCGAGTTCCTTTTGGATAGGGTCGCATATTGGGCGTGACAGCAGCTCCTCATCGAAGATGCTCCTTCACTTGAAAGGTTGCTCCTTCATAATTGTTATACACCTTCAGAAATAACTGTCGTCTCTGCGCCCAAACTGGAGACCTTGTGTGTAATTCGTGACCAGTTTAGTAATCACAAGGAGTTGGTGTTTGGCTCCTCACCTTTTCAAGTACCGTATATTATCATCTACACATTTGTAATCATATGCTGCATTTTTCGTTTGTGCGCATAAGTTTTATATCATCTTGGAGTACACTTTGGGTACTAATATTATGTTAGATGCTCAATGAAGAGTTCGTCCATTGATAGCCTATCAATGCTGCTGGATTCTATCAAGATCATATATATTAGAATGCATAGTTTTGATCTGGACATAAATATTGCCTTGCTGCGATGCTTTTGATCTATGGAGAATTTATACATAGAGGTGATGGTTTCATGGACATTGAAAGCCCGTATATATTGTACTAGAATTAAATGTTCAGCTGTCATTCTTTCGACATACTCTTTTTTCGGACCTTAACTGTTTTCAATCTTCATGTCTACTTAGGCAGAACCACATGGAGAAAAACATATAACCAATCGTTGGTGTAATAAGCACAAGGATTTTCTCAGTTCTCATGACATTCATTTCAGAAAAATAACAATGGGACGATATGCATCGAACCAGGCAAACAGAAGCTTTGTCACATTCTTCCTATTGAATGCGAGGTTACTATCGTCCATGAGGCTTAATTTTTACAGCAAGATATTTCTCACGGATGAACATGTTAAACAGCAAAAAATAAGTTTCAGGTGGACAAGTGGGCTTATAAACGTGCTCGGCTTCTATTTACAACAAGTTGTAGACATCCTAAAATAATTTTTGTTGCACAGGATGTTGATTTTATGGATCAGACCAATCCATTTGTTTGTGACTGCAAAAAAGAGTGGTTGGGTTAGATGTTACTATCATGTTCAATCTGGGCCTTGTCTAAAAATTTGATGAACAATTAATCCTTGGCTTCTTGTACCATTTGTATGCTTGGCTTGCATGTTGTTGCCCTCGTACTCCCCTCCACCTGACACTACACTGCTGCATCTTCCATGGCTACTGTTCGTTCCCGTCCGAGGCCTTGCCATCGTTCTCTGCCTTGGTTAGCTCGCTGTGCTCGCCGCCGTCTGGTGTTGTCAACATGGTCAACAACCAAGAGGAATCAGGAGATGACTGTACGTGGAGAGGCTGACAGTAGGGACCCACCAGGGTCATTGCATTTCGCAAGCAGGTGCCTAGTTATTACAAGCCAAAACAATACTTCCTCCTAATTGTTTGACAACTAGGTTCCACGCCATTGTCAATGTAGTCAATAAACGAGAAAATTACACAACGAGCAGATAACACCAGGGACCCAGCAGCTCGCCTAGTTATTTTTTAGTTTCAGAGACGGAGCTCAACTGCGTGCTGTGCGGGGGCTGTGGCCCGTCTAGCCCACGCTTACGCTTTTATTAAGCACATGACGAGCCCAGTTCATATTTTTTCTTTATGAAATTGGCTAGCCCAGTTCTTTTTTTGGAGAATACCAAAACCGAGGCCTACTTGCTTTTCTCAGCCCTGCTGGTATGCAAATCTTTCAAGACGAGGAGGGATAAGAAATGGGCTTCCCTAGAAAACAGGTTATAAGTTGTAAGAAATGGGCTGTAAATTTTTAAACCAAAGCCAACCGGCAATTGCATTAAAATATCATTTTTTCAGGATTTCTCTACTCTTATAAAAACCAAAGCCAACTCACAATTACATTAAAATATCATCTTTTCACCCACAAGATAAACTACTCATACAAATGCATCTTCCTGTTCCGTGCAACGAACGAGCATCTTGCTAGTTAAGATTCTAAATTTCATTCATTTTTTTGCAGAGAATTGTTTTTTGAATTTTATTTTGATATAATTTTTTGAAAACTATTTTTAACGTGACTCGAAATTTCGTGATTAAAAGAGTTTGGACCCCACCGAAATATGCAAAGTTTCGTAGAATTTTTTAGCAGTGCCCAGAATATATGGTCTGTAATGCTAATAAAAAGAATATGGGCTTCAAATATCCTTAAGAAATAGAAAATGGGCTGTAAATTATTGAAAATAATGGCTAATGGGTTGTATGTTGTTTTCCACAGATTTGGAGGCTGACTTCTGGGCCTACTAGGTTGACGATGATGATGTCCTAATTTTTTTTGACGCGTACGCAAGGCTTTGTCAACTTAGTCAACACACCTCAGTGACTGTTGGATGTCTATCCAACGGCCGTTGTGCTTCTTCAATCTCTGATCTTCCTGCTCCAGCCACCCAACGCAGCGCCGGTGGGACTACCTGCTCCCTCCTCCCGTTGCTGGCTGTGCTGCCGCCAGGCCATCCCTCTAACCACCCACACATCCTATTATTTTCCGTGACGTCAGCCTCACCCCATAGCTGACCAGTCAGCGCTCGTTCTCCCCTCAGCATGGGCATCCGCTACGGTGGCTTCGCCGGCTCCGGGTGGTTCTCTTCCTGGGCCCCGCCCTCGTCCACCGCCTTTGTGCTCTCGGCGCGGCGAGGTCAACATGGTCAACAAACAACAACCATCAGAAGAGGCTGACAGTAGGGGCCCATACAGTAAAATGCCTCCTTATTACGTGCAAAATAATGATTCCTCCACCTGATAGCTGGGACTCACCGGAAGGGTCTCTGTATTTCGCGAAAAAAACGTTCCCCCCGCTGTCAGCTCGGACCCACCGAAAATGCCTCCTTATTATGCACAAAAAAATGAATACTCCCCCTGCTAGCTGGGACTCACCTTGGTGGGAGGCTAACTTGTGGGCCTACTAAGTTTACAGGGACGGAGGGCTTTGTCAACTTAGTCAATATGAACGACTCTAGCTCCAGTGATTGTACGATGTCCATCCAACAGCCGTAGTGCTTCTTCAACCTCTGGTCTTCGTGCTCCAGCCACCCAAAGCAGCGCCGGTCGTGCCGCGTGCTCCTGCCTCCCGTGGCCGGCTGTGATGCCGCGGAGGCCTCAACGCCCCCTACTACTCCCACCGCTGGCTAGGCCATCCCTCAACTCACCCACACCCCCTGTTATTCTGCGGCGATGTTAGCCTCACCCTCGTACTCCTCTTCGCGTGGGCATCCACTGCTGTGTCTTCCCCTTCTTAGGCCTTGCCGTCATCCACCGCCGTGGTGCTCTCGGCGCGGTGTGGTCAATGTGGTCAACGACCGACTTCCACCGAAAGAGTACTGTGCGTGGAGAGGCTGACAGCTGGGCCCACGGCGGCCGCAAGGAAGTGACTCCTTATTACGCGCAAAATAAATATTCCTCCACCTGACAGCGGGGACCCACCGGACGGGCCACCGTATTTCATCAAAAAACCGTTTCCCCCTGACTGCTGGGACCCACCAGCTACATCTTCGCATGCAAGGAAGTGCGTCCGGGCAAAAAAACGATTCGCCCCCCTGACTGGTGGGACCCACCAGCTACATCTTCACACACAAGGAAGTGCGTCCGGGCAAAAAAACGATTCGCCCCCTGACTGCTGGGACCCACCAGCTACATCTTCGCAGGCAAGGAAGTGCCTGACAGTTGGGACCCACCTGGTCGAAGCGTACGTAGTGTTGTCATTCTGGTCGCGAACGTGTACGTACATACTGGTCAATGTAGAGGCGCGCACGTGTCGTAGTAGAGGCGCGCACGTAGCATCTACATGTACGTCCAGCGGCGAGGGTGTAAGAAAGAAAATACGGCCACGTACGTACATACGGGCAGGGTCTCGAACGCCTACTCGCGCATACGTACATGGCTGGGTCAGAACGGAGAAAGAACATCGTCGTCGTGTTCATGGGGAGGCAACAGAATGCGTCGTGTTCATGGGGAGGCAACGGAATGCATCGTGTTCATCGGGAGGCAACGGAACGCGTGGGAGCCAACCGGCTGGGTCAGAACGGAATGCGTGGTCGTGTTCATCGGGAGGGCTTGGACGGAACAGGCGATGGAAACAAGGCCTGGCATACCACACAATGGAGGAAACGGACCTCCTACGTTCGGAATGGGGTCCTGTTGATCGGGAGGGGTGTGGCGTACCGCAAAACAGAGGAAACGGACCTCCTACGGTCGAAATGGGGGTCCTGTTGATCGGGAGGGGTGTGGCGTACATCAAAACGGAGGAAACGAACCTCCTACGGTCGAAACGGGGGTCCTGTTGATCGGGAGGGGTGTGGCATACCGCAAAATGGACGATACGGACTTGTGTTGGAGCGCTACGGTCAAAGCGGGGGTCCTGTTCATCGGGAGGGGTGTGGTGTACCGCAAAACAGGACTCCACGGGGTACTATTCATCTCCACCGTCGACCTCCTCCAGCCTCCACGGGCTACCGTCGACCTCCTCTAGCCTCCACGGGCTCCTGTTCATCCAGCCTCCACCGCGCGCTACTCCACCGGCTACTGTTCAACCACCCCTCCACGGGCACCCCTCCACCGTCTATTGTTCATCCAGCCCTCCACACCACGGGGTCCTGTTCAACCACCCCTCCACGGCCACCCCTCCACCGTCTAGTGTTCATCCAGCCCTCCACACCACGGGGTCTTGTTCATCCAGAGGCAATGCCACCGCTCAATGTTCTTCCAACCCCCCCCCCCCCCCCCGCAACACTCACTGTTCATCCAATCGATCGGCTTCAGTTAGCAGCACTAGCGAAGGAATCGCTCCATCGGGTTCAGTTAACAGCCATCAAACGATTGCTCGGGTTCAGTAACGCGTAGCCTGCAGTGCAATCGCTCGGGTTCAGTAACGCATAGCCTGCAGTGCAATCGCTCGGGTTCAGTTAGAGCCCAACGCCTCGTTTGGGTTCAGTTAGAGCTAACGCCTCGCAAGTGTACGAGAGAAACGCGCATCGCTCGGCCCCCGACCTCCAACCATAATCGGCAACTCCCTGAAATTTTCCTCCCCCTCGCTTCTACCATGGTTTTTCCGTCATGGACGGCCCAAAGAATGTCATGCAGCTGTGTCTCCGGCCCGACCAGGACAAAAAGCCCATTTTCTGTCATGATTTTTTGTTATAGAAGTAGGAGCCCACCACATCTATGATGATACCGGGTTTTGTCACAATTATTGTCATAGAAGTGTCATATGTATGACATATTTTCTTTTCGTTCGGCCCAAAATGTCACGGATGTGTCTTTTTTTTGTATTGTGTGCTACTAAAGGAGAACCTTCTCCGGGCTGCTATGCGTGTTGCACGCTACCAGCAAACCTTGCGTCACTATCATAGCCGCAGGGTTCATGCCCGGTGTTTTGAGGAAGGTGACCTTGTCCTTAGGCGCGTTCAGTCTGCCAAGGGTTCAAACAAGTTGTCAGCGGCGTGGGAAGGCCCTTACCGGGTAGTATGAGTCACCAGACCTGGCACAGTCCGTTTGGAGAACGGAGATGGCACTCTGTTGCAAAACTCATGGAATATTGAGAATCTCCGCAAGTTCTACCCGTAAGGTGCAAGGTTGCCGGGACCTGCCGGGCAGCCACCCATTTGTACAGGCCTTGCCTCAGCTGCATGTAACCCCTTGTACAAAGCCGGGGTGATTACCCCGTGTGAGAGAAAATAAAGAAGCACTTTAGGGGGGCCCCAACCTAGATTGCAAGCATGCATGAGCATTCTAGATCACTGCATAAGCATTTTCATGAGCATCTGCATATGCATATAGATAGGATTGCATCTTACATTCATTCTCATCTCCATGAAGTTGCAGGTTCTTACTGTGGACTTGGCTTCGACAAGGGGGTGAGAAGATTGCCCAGCACTGTGATCCCCGGCAAGCCAAACAGATAAGTTCTACCTCTTGTCCATTCATGTTCTGTAAGCTCTAACTTAGAGCATTAGAAAACCTCGCCGCCTCTACTTAGACTTGGGTGCTCCCATCCCTGACTCGAACGCTGCTTCGATCAGGATAGTCACAGTTGCCTTTGGTAAAAGGAGGTTGGCGGGCGGCTGGTACCCTTTGTCTGTAACCTGGCAGATGTGACTCTCTGGCAGATAAAAAGGGTATCGGCAAGGTAGCTTGCCGGGACAAACTCATTTATTTACACTAAAGAGGTATCTCACCTCTGCATGGACATACACATGCATGGGTTCCCGGTAAGGTTTATCTTTTTCATTAAACATGTTGATACAGGTACAAGCATTACAGATCACAAGCATGGACACGAGAGATTACATTTTTTGAATTAAAATTTGGCAAGTGCCTACAGGTTTATGATTGAAAAAGATAAGTGCCCCGTGATCCCCTTTCTTGTCCCTCTCCTCCCAGGCATGACAGGTGAAGTCTAAAAGGACAAAGAGGGAGCACCGGGGAACACATCGATTGAGAGCATGGCGGAGGCAACCCGTCGACCACTGCCACCAGGGCCAGCAGGGCACGACAGGGCTAACGGAGCTACAACCGAGAGGAACCTTCCAGGGCCCAGCTGGAAGACTACTGGAGGGGCTCAAGAGCACCATCCCCACCTCTGCATTCAACCCCCCGGCAAATCATGTTGCCGAGGAGGAGATGCGGATGCATACGATGGTGCTGCCACCTGATAAAGATGGTGCGGGCGGCAGTCAGCCGGAGTCAGAGTCATCGCCCCCCCCCCCCCCCCGCCGGCGTTTTCATTGCCGTAATTGCCCTCCTCGTCGCTTCCGCTCGAGGAGGAGCTTTCGTCGTTGGTAGAGATCTCCGCGCAGCACCCTAAGCGAATTCCCGAGCGCCCAAAGACCTTGACAGAGAGCAGACCGCTCTCCATTAATCTGAACTGGAGAATGTGCCCCTCCGACAAGTTATGGGCACGGGTGTCGGGCAAATGAACACCTATGGGATCAGGGGCGATCCCTTCTATGGTTGGTGGGGGAGAGAGGTGCACGAAGAGCGGGTCTAGTGGTCAGGCACAAGGCGATTTTTACCCAGGATCGGGCGGCACTGGTGTGTAATACCCTAGTCCTGCTTGTCTGTATATTCCGTGTTCTTGAGATCTTGAACTAGCTGTCATGCATGCCTAGTACAAAGAGTCCGAATCCGCTCTCAGTACGCCTCGGGCCTCTTTTTATATGTCAAAGAGGTTGCCACAATGGCACACAGGAGGTGGAAAGTATCTACAATGTACATACTTATCGCTGGCATTGTAGGAAAAATGCATTTAATGCGCTGCCTATGTGCCCCTTCACTTTATCGGGGACGACAATAGAAGCCTTCCCGTCCGTCGCCGCCCTTCCTTGCCTTGACACACGTCCAGGACGACGAGGCATGTAGTGCCACGCTGGCTAGCTAGCTGCTGTGTTGGCACAGTGGTAGAGCCTCCACGAAGATCTGCATGCCGCCATGCAGGCGTCTGCCTAGTTGGCAAGCTGGTCGTCGCACTGGAGTGGTGGTGAAGTGGCAAAACCTTGTCGGACGCGGTCCTAGTCGCGACTCCGCAATCATCCCCGGTAAGGCCTCGCGGTCGTCCCCGGCAAGGGTCTTCAGGGGGTCTTCGTCTTCTGGTCCCACATGGACCAGCAGGTCATCAATCTTCACAAAGATCTGCATGCCACTTTGCATGCACCAACTGAGTCTTGGACTTGATGCTATTGATGGTGTCAAAGTTGTTGGCCTCAAGGGTGATGGCCTTGCTGGTGCTTCATAGGTTCCCCGGCAAGGCTCTTACCGGGACCACGCGAGCCGCCTCGTCAAGGGTGTTGCCGGGGGAGGTCCAGCTCATCTTCTGTTCCTTGTCCGATGTCTTGATTCTCTGTCTTGGTAATCTTGTTGTTTCTCTTCTGGTGCCCTGCCAGGCCCTACCATAGGCATGGCTACAACTACCCGTGCACAAGTAAGGGGTATAGAAGAGACCATACTTTTGTACACCGACAAGAGCCCCCGGGCCTGGGGCACACATAAGCGCAAGGCGTATTTGGGCCAGGCCCAAAGCAGTGCACGGACACACGTGGCAGAGACTCAACTTCCATGTTCTTCTCACCAGTGGCACTTCCCCGCGATCCATGTTGAGGGCGTGACGTGGGGGTCGTGCGTGTGACGGCCGCATCATGCTTGCATCATCTCGTAGTGTATAGTAAAGAGGCGACCCGCGCTTTCCTCATAAAAAATGAGGAATTCGCAGGGGCACTACTCATTTACTAGGTGGACATGGGTCGTGGTCTGCATGACGCTGCACCCCACGATCATGGGGTGGAAAACAGCCGCCCCACTTGTATTTATGCCTTTGACTCACTCGCCATGTGTCCCCCATGCCTTAGGAAGGGCAGGCGGCGGATGTGGAGGGCATGGGCATTTAACGCCGAGGCGGGAAACCAGGCGTCGCTGATTCGGGCAGCGGGTCCGTACTGATTCCCTACGCTTCAGGAGGCTGCATTGGTCGAGCGGGGTGGCCGCCCTTAGGGCTGGGAGGCCACGCCCTGGCCCTGCCCTTCTATAAAAAGGGAGAGGGACGGTGCCTTTTGCATTCGCCATCTTCTCCTTCTTCTGCTTAGTTTCTTTCTTCCATTCACCATGGTGAGAGGGCGTGCTGGTGCTTCGATGGCGGCGACGAGGGGTTCTGCTCGGCAGCATGTTCCTCCTCGTCCGGAGCTCCCGGCAGCGGAGCCTGCCGTGAGGGGGAGAGGAAGGGGACGAGGCCGTGGTCACCGCGGTGCCGGGGGAAGAGGAGGACGGGGCGGTGCACCGGCTGCGCTTCCGCTGGCGGCCCCTCCTCCAATGGAGGACCATGTCGGAGATTAGCCTCACGAGTTCTTCATCAGGCTATACAAGCCCATGCACGGCCATCTCCGCCACCCTACCCCGTTCTCTAGGTTGATGGAGCAGGACCCGCTGCAGGCTTTGAGAATGAACATGAGGGGCTGTGGGAATGGCAGCATGTGGGTCGACGTTGACATCCCCACCCCTCACATCATGTATCTTTTCCGTAGGTGGAATTTTTTTGCACGCGCCCACAGCTTGTCGGAGGGGCACGTTCTCTAGTTCAAGATAATGGAGAACGGCCTTCTCTCCGTCAAGGTCTTCGGGAGCTCAGGAATCCACTTAGGGTGTTGCGCGGAGAGTTTCACTGACGACGAAAGCTCCTCCTCGAGCGACAGTGACGAGGAGGACAGCGCCAGTGACGATGACGGTAGCAGGCGGGAGGATGATGATTCCGACTCCAGCTGACCAACAGTGGCAGCACCATCATCTGCTCCGCCTCCTCCCCCGGCAATAGGCCTTGCCGGGGGTCGCATCCTGCTGGCTCTGGTGTCGGTGGTCGACGGGCTACCCCGCCAAGCTCTCCATCGATGAGTTCCCCATGCCCGTCTCCGTCTTCTCTTGCCATACCTGGGGAGGAAAAGTGCAAGAACGGCGATTACGGGGCACTTATCTTCTTTTGATTTGTAGGCACTTGCCAAATCTTTAACTTTCTAGATAATGTAATTTCCCGAGTCCATTCTTATGTTCTGTAACATTTATACTTGTATCAGCATATCAATGAAAAAGATAAGCTTTGCCGGAAACCCATGCAGCTATACGTCCATGCAGAGGTTGTCAGATATCGGGTTCCGGCAAAACCCGTAAGGTTCGAACACTGGGGTGCGCACGAAGAACTTCGCCCTACCGAATCTCGCCCTCAGCCTCGCCGCTATTTCTAAGTTAGATCGATGAACAACACAAGAGACAAAAGATTTATACTGGTTCGGGCCACCGTCGTGGTGTAATACCCTAATCTAGTGTGTGGTGGTGAATTGACTCTTGGGCTGATGATGAACAGTATAGAGGAAGAACAGCCTCGCAAGGAGAGGTGTTCTTGTGGTGGTGTGGTGTTTGGGAAGGATTTGATCCATCTCTGGATCAGGTGACCTTCTACTGTGGTGGCTAGCCCTATTTATAGAGACCCTAGTCCTCTTCCCAAATATTGAACAGGAAGGGATCCAACAACGGCCATTTTGAAAGGGGACAGCTAGTACAAGCTATCCTGACTAAAGCTGGTCTTCGACTGCCAAAGGTGCTGGTGATGACGCCGTCCTGGGCTCCACGGTGACCTCCGTCCTACCGCTCTACTGGTCTTGGTCTCGTTGCACCGATATGGAAAACTTTGCCTGAGGCCTCGGTGCTCCAGCCTGCGCTTGCCTCCTTTGTACCAAAGAGAAAACGAGGACAGTGCGCAGGCTGGCGCCCACCTGGTCTTGATCGTCATGGCTTGCATCATGGGCAGCTCGCGAGGTACCCCTTGCCTTGATCTCTCCTCCTCCTCGCGAGCCTGCCTGGCGAGGCCACTCCTGAGGAGGCCTTGTGCCGTCCGCCCCCCCGAGGCTTGGCCCCTCGCAAGGGTCTTGAACGTTGGTCGATGAAGACGGTCCGTACTGGGCCACTGGTTGAGCCACGTAACAGGCTGCAGGCAGGCAAGTCTAGGGACCCCCGTTCCCAGAATGCCGACAGTAGCCCCCGGGCCCAAGGCGCGCTCGGACTTGGCTTAGCAGCGAAGCCAAAGGGCAAGGGCGGAGCGCCGCGGGCCCCAACAGCCTGCGGCCGTGGTCGATGCGTGGCGACTGATTGGATGTGGGAGTCTCTACATCCCCATGCTGCCCCAATATCCGCCTGGCTAGGCGGCCACGACACTTTACACAGTTATTTCTTCCTTGCTGCCTGCATGCTTACTGTTCCCCTTTCTTCCTTGAGTCTCTGTTCCGCTTCCAATCTGACCTGAGCTCTGCCCCCTACATTGCCATGCCGCCAACTAGCAAGGAGAAGGGGAAGAAGCCTCTGCCCTCATCCAGCTCGTCCCCGACGATTGAGCCCGCCGTCGGCCGGTCGTTGGTGCTCAATCTGGAGGCCCTGGGCAAGGTCTGCCCTGCGCTTGCTTCCAGCTTCAATGAGTGCGGAAAGACGCTGGCCTGGCCTGTGTCCCATGCCTCCATTGACAGGACAGTCACCGAGGTTAGATTCTTTGTCAACACCTTGTGGGCTGGCCTGGTTCCCCCTTTCTCCGCCTTCTTCAATGCAGTGCTTTCCCATTATCAGATCCATATGATGCATCTTGATCCCCAATCCGTTACTCTTCTCACCGTCTTCGCCTTTGTTTGTGAAGCCATGGTGGGCATCGGTTCTTCCATCACCCTCTTGTGCCACTTCTTCTTGCTGCGCCTGACCAACCCCTCGAAGTGCTCGGGGTGCGTGAGCTTCCAGGCCGTGGTAGAGATGGCCACCTTGGGGATTGATTTTGACCTCCCGCCATCCACGAGCGGGTTCCCAACGCGGTGACTATATGTGGATGTCAGAGTGCTCAGCCCTCTGCTCTCGCCTCCATCGTCGCCAATCCCGGCTGGGTCCACGAGAGACTCGTGAGCCCCCAGCTTCCCTTTGTCTGGTATCGATTAAGGAGGATGAGAGATCTCGGCGTGACTACGCTTCGGGTGGTGAAGGAGTTCCTCTAGTGTTGCATTGCTCCTCTCCAGCGCCATTCCCGACCGATGTGGGGCCTGACCAATGACCGGGACCGCATGAGGCTTTAGGAGACAAATCTTGCGCCCAAAATGCTGAGGACAATGCTTGTGGTCTTGACTGGCGACCCCTTGCCAGGCGACGTGCGACATGGGGGTAGCCTCCTGCATCTCTGCTCGAGTAGGATCGAGTTTGCGAGACAGATGCCTTTCTTCGACGAATGGGGGTTGCGTCCGGTCGGCCTTGCGGGGCCTCGCTACAATCCGATCACCGTGGCCCCTTTCCTCGCTGCCAGCGCTGATCTTGCCCGAAGAGTGGGTGTAGGGAGGCAAGCATCGCTTGAGGCTGGAGGCTCGAGTGTCATGGCGCCGACGCCGCACGGGGCTCTCGAAGCGTCACCCTCCGAGGCTCGTGAAGCCCTTCCTAAGGCGGTCGTCGATCGGGGGACGCGGCTCACAGCTCCCGAGGCCGGGGCTCCTGAGGCCTCGGCAGGCCATCGAGAGGTGGTGCCTGATTGTTCCTCCTAGCTTTGCGCCCCTGGGGCTGGCCGCCTGGGTAATTCTTCATCCGCGCCACGCGCTGGTCCTCAGGTCGAGCGCCTGGGTCGGTTCCGCGTGGACTTCGCTGCACTCCGCGAGAGGAAGGAGTCTTCGAGTTGCTGTGGTCGCACCTACCAGCCGTTGAAGTATAGGAAGTACTTCGCCATAGACGAGTAAGTACCCCATTCTTGTAATTATTCAATTGCTGCTTCCCTTTCTGACCGTGGCTCTTCAGGATTCCTCCTGTCAAGCCCGCGGAGTCTCCAGAGAAGCAACCTCCTCCGGCCCTGCCTTCAATGCTGGCCATGAGCGTTTCGAGCCTGCACGCTGCCCCTGCCGTGGGGCCAACCGGAGAAGCACACCTACTTGCAAGGTGTCTTGATCCCGTGCCCTTGCCGCCTTTGCTTCGCGACCCTTCCTGGATGGCAGTCAGCCTGCCCAGGGCTCCCCCTTTGCTCGTGGATGGAAAATGGTTGGTGTCGATCCATGGTTCCTCCTCAGTGGGTGAGCCTATGCCGGTCTGGGTCCCTTGCGTGGCCCGACCAGTGATAGTGGGGGTGTCAGCCCCCAGCCCTTGCTCAGAGGGGGCGAACTGCTTCAGGGCCCGCCTGCAGTGCCAGATACGAGGACGACATCAACAACGTGCTCAAGATTGTGCGCGAATGGAGCATTGTTCGCCGCGAGTTCCTCCGGAAGGCAATGGACGCAATGGGCCAGCTTGGTGAAGAGCTTGTGGACGTGGACGTGCGCCTTGAATCTTAGGGCCTGTGGCTGATTGAGGAGAAATGCAAGATGAAGGTGGCCATCAACATCACGCGCCACCAGCGCGAGCTTGACAACATGAAGACCGAGGCATCCCTCGTAGACTCGCGAGAGGCCTGATCCCGAGCTCTGGAAGCAGATTTTCGCCGCGACATCACGGAGGGGAGCGCGTGGGAGCTCCAAGCCTGGAGCGCCTCCCTGGAGCAGCAGGTGGAGCTACGCCAGGCCGCCGTTGCATTGTTGAAGGGCATGCCTGTCGAGGAAGAGGAGCTCCACAGGCGTGAGGAAGTGCTGACACTGGAGGCCGCCGAGCGCAACCTTGATCTTGAGCGGTTTGAGAGGAGGGAGCGCCTGGTTACCCAGGAGGAGGATGATGTCGGCGCACGCGAGGCTCGAGTCCATGAAAAGGTCGACCGCCGCATGGCGGAAGCTCGTGCAGATCTTGTGCGCATGTATGACCTGAAGCTGGAGCTGTTTGAAGCCGAGGCCGTGGGCAGGACTGCCGCTCTTAGGTACAAGTTGACTGAAGCGGAGTGGCGCGCGGAGGCCGCCGTAGCCTCCCTGGTCTCGGTGCATACTGAGTTGGCCTCCGCCCATGCCGACCTGCTTCCTCTCCAGCAGCGGGTTGACGACGCCGAATCCATTGCACTGCAGAACAGAGAGGAAGTGCTCAAACGTTAGACACTGGAGCACATGCACGGCCCCATGCTTCAGGAACTCAGGAACAGGGCCAACACGGCCCTGGGCAAGATCTATGAGGAGAATGCACCGCATCCCCATGCTACCAACTACGCCAGTCATCTCTGCTTCTTCACTGACATGGTGACGCGCTTGGTGAACCGCTTGGAGAGAGCTAACCACCTTGTCGAGGAGAGAAGCCACAACCTGCTTGGACGTGCATTCTCCCGTGTCTTCAACCATCTTCAGAACACCGATCCCCACTTCAACTTCAACGCCGTTATCGTCCCGGTGCCCGAGGCCATCCGGGGCGATCTAGCGCGGTGGGTGGAGGACAACGTGGATGTGCTTGTTAGAGCTTTTGCTTCTGACAACAACGGGGTGGTTGTCACGGCGGACGGCAGCGACGTGGTTAATGGCGGTGATGGTGGCACCGGCGAGGTGATGCCAGCGACAGCGGCACCAGCGATGCGTCGGGAGGCGACCAGGAGGATGCGGTGATCGACATGTCTGACTGACCCGTGTCTCTCTACTGTTTATCCTACACACAAAAACTCGGGCGCGGCCCCAAAGGATGTAAGAGCATTTTGAGAGGGGAAGCCCCTCATGTAAGAAGATTGCCGTCCATGCGCTTTTTAGGAATGATGTTGAACATGCGCCTACATGATTCTACGGGCCCTGCGGTGAGCTTGTTGTGGTTTACCTTTAGCCAGGACAAATCTTGAATAGACTCGTGAGGCCTTGAGCCCCTGAGGGTCCCCTGAGGGGCCTGTTGTCCAGGTCGAGAAGGCCTCATGAGAGAAAGCGCCGGTTGTGGTGCAGCATGCGCGCAGCGCATGTGTGCTTCGCCTGGCCCCGCCCGCGAGAGGCTCGCGAGGGGGAGGCAGTTAGTGCGAACTCCAAACTAGGGCAGAAACCAGAAGATAAGAAATCACACGAACAAGACAAGACTCCCCCTCCCCGCATATGCAAATGCAAATTCAACTTCAACTTAAATCCGAACCAAGGAGACCACAAAAAGGGAGGCAAAGAGCAAAAGGCCGCGTCCGGCACCTAGTCTAGTCTTCGACATCTTCTCACCAGCGCGGAGCTAAGTGCTGCCATTATGGGTGGGAGGGAGCCCCCGAGGCCCGAGGGCGGCTCTCCAGAGACTCCGGGGTGTGTACATCGCCAACTCGTTATAACATGAGAGTGTCACGGGAGGCGAGCTTCACAGGCACTAGGCCTTCTTCACAGGCACCGGGCCTTGCTTGATATCGCCAGTCGAGGGCCGCGCCTTGCGCCACCCTCGGCCACCATTAACGGCGGCCTAAGACCAAGGACGATGCCAATGGGGCAAAGGGGATGCCAGCGGTTCCCTTGGCGACCACGTGTCCTCTGCCGGGGTAGGCTTTGCAGCACCTCCCCGGCAGAGGGCCTACCTCTTGGGGTTGCCTTGCTCTGCGTGCCGCGGGGAGGGGCCTGGCTCTCGTCCCCTCTCCTACAGCCCCCAATGCGCTCCTCCTGGTGGAAGGGAGGCTGCTAAGCTGGGGCAGCTGTCCGCTGCGGTGACCTGAACCTCCCGCGACCCATGGTTAGCATAAGCTTGCTCCTGAGGAATTAGAGGTGCCCGGTAGCTGCTGCTGCTAGCGTGGTTGGTGAGGCTTCCTTGAGGCTCCTGAAAAGGCTCGGCTTCTGGCATCTCTTCCTCCCAGCCTGACCCAAGGAACGAGCCAGGGTCGTCTTCCAGCGTGTACTCCTGATCCACCATGCGGGGCACGTAAGCCTCCGAGGTCGCCGCCTCGAGGACTTCGCCGTAGTGCCCCGCGCTCCATGCGGCTTGGCCTATCGCACCGTCTTGGAGATGGTAGGGTAGCGGCCTGCCTGGGCTGTAGGCGGCGATCCTCATGCCCTCTCCATCGGAGGAGGTGCTGGTGTAGCTTGATGCCAGGCGCTGATGGTTGAGCTGGTGCCGATGAAGCCTTGGGGCGCGCCTGAAGGCGCGTAGGCGCAGAGAGGCCCATCGCGTGATCCGACCGGGGCCTGGGGTGGAAGCTGGACATAGAAGGGTGGCGGCCCCGAAGCCATGGCATCCAGGAGCTCGGCAATGCGTTCCAGCAACACGTCTCGGCCGCTCTCCTGCAACCTGCACCGCAGCAGCTCCCGAGCCACAGTGAGTGCGGCCCTCATGTTTGCTTGCTCCCGCCGGGTGTGCGGCACCGTGGCCGCGGTTTTGCTTGAGGCCCTTGCGGCTGATCGCACCTGGCACGGAGTAAGGGCAGGCGGTGCTTGACTGCGTTGCCCGTGCCCTGCAGCGTTCTGCGGTGCGCGGGCTACCTGGGGTGTGGGGTTGAGGTCCCCTTTGGCAGGCAGCGTGGCGCGGGCTCGCCATGCGATCGGCGTGGCAGCAGTCGGTGTTGATCGTCGGGTCGCCGGACATGGATGCGATGAAGCAGTGAACGCAGATCGGTGGAAGGAAGGCTCCGACGCACCCCTACCTAGCACGCCAAAATATCGTATATCGGGTTTCGGCAAAACCCTTAAGGTTCGAACACTGGGGTGCGCACGAAGATCTTCTCCCTATTGAATCTCGCCCTCAGCCTCACCGCGGTTTCTAAGGTAAATCGATGAACACCACAAGAGACACAAGATTTATACTGGTTCGGGCCACCGTTGTGGTGTAATACCCTAATCCATTGTGTGGTGGTGGATTGCCTCTTGGGCTGATGATGAGCAGCACAGAGGAAGAACAGCCTCGTAAGGAGAGGTGTTCTTGTGGTGGTGTGGTGTTTGGGAAGGATTCGACCAGTCTCTGGATCAGGTGCCCTTCTACTGTGGTGGCTAGCCCTATTTATAGAGGCCCTGGTCCTCTTCCCAAATATTGAGCGGAAGGGATCCAGGAACGGCCATTTTGAAAGGGGACAACTTGTACAAGCTATCCTGACTAAAGGTGGTCTTCGAGTGCCAAAGGTGCTGGTGATGATGCCGTCCTGGGCTCCACGATGACCTCCATCTGCCGCTCTACTGGTCTTGGTCTCGTTGCACCGATATGGAAACCTTTGCCTAATGCCTCGATACTCCGCGCTTGCGCTTGCCTCCTTTGCACCAAAGAGGAAACGAGGACACTGCACAGGCTGGTGCCCGCCTGGTGCCCGCCTGGTCTTGATCGTCATGGCTTGCATCACGGGCTCCTCGCGAGGTACCCCTTGCCTTGATCTCTCCGCCTCCTCGCGAGCCTGCCTGGAGAGGCCACTCCTGAGGAGGCCTTGTGTCATCCGCCCCGCGAGGCTTGGCCCCTCGCGAGGGTCTTGAGTGTTGGTCGATGAAGACGGGCCGAACTGGGCCACTGGTTGAGCCACGCAGCAGGCCGCAGGCAGGCATGTCTGGGGACCCCCGTTCCCAGAACGCCGATAGAGCTGAATGCCTCCTTAATAAAAATAAATGAGTTTTTCCCGGCAAGCTACCTTGCCGGTGCCCTTTGTGCCTGCCGGAGAATCACATCTGCTGGATTACAGACAAAGGGCCCAGCCCCCTGCCAATCTCTTTTTATCAAAGGCTTCTGCAACCATTCCGACTGAAGTAGCGTTCGGATCAGAAATGAGAGTGCTTGAGTCTAAAAAGAGCGGCGAGGTTTTCTAATGCACAAGACATAGGTTACGAACATGAATGGACAAGAGGTAAACTTTATCTGTTTGGTTTGCCAGAGATGATGTGCCGGGCAATCCTCTCAACTTCTTACCGGAACCAACTCCATAACAGAAATGGTGAAATCGAGCGTCTTCACTGTGGCTGGAAGAAGAGAGGATAGGAGCATTGAACCTTGGCAGTCCATAAATATCTGCTAGAATTAAAGTTAGTACAATATCCTGGACAAGCATGCATATAATTATATATATAAAACATGGAAATCAACAGGAAACTGTACATACTAAAAGTTATTTGACTGCGCACAGGGTCTACGCCTGGCTCTGCACATAGGGTTACATGCCTTGCCGGCAAGGCTAGTACCAAAGGGGTTGTTGGGGCTCCCGACAACTGCGCCCTATGGGCAAAACTTGCGAAGATGTTCGATATTCCAGGAGTTGCTCACCGGAATGCCATCTTTGGTCTCTAGGCGGACTGCGTCAGGCCTGGTGACTCGTATGATAAGGTCCTTCCCACTTTGGCGTCAACTTGTTTGAATTCTTGGCGGACTGAACATGCCAAAGAACAAGGTCGCCTTCCTCAAGGCTTCGAGCATGAACCTTGCGGCTATGGTAGTGGCTCAAGGCTTGCTGGTAGCGAGCGGCTCGCAAAGCAGCCTAAAGACGATCTTCCTAAAGGAGCGTTGCATCATCTTGGTGCAACTGCTCTTGCTCAAGATCATCATAAGCGAGCACTCGAGGTGACCCGTATATGAGTTCCGTGGGGAGAACTGCTTCTACCCCATATACCAGGGCAAAGGGTGTCTGGCCAGTGGCTCAATTTGGTGTCGTTCTGATTGACCAAAGAACTGTTGGCAATTCATCAATCCAGTGTGTTCCACACTTGCGTAGCCTATTGAAAGTTCTTGTTTTGAGGCCTCGCAACACTTCAACATTTGCCCTTTCTGCCTAGCTGTTGCTTCTTGGGTGAGCAGTAGAAGCAAAGCAAACTTTGCTGCCAAGGTCTTGGATATACTACATGGAGGTTCGGCTCGTGAGCTATGTGCCATTGTCGGTGATGACTCTGTTTGGCACACCAAAACGACAAATGAGTCCCTTGAAGAACTTGACGGCTGACTGCGCTGTCACCTTTCTCACTGGCTTCACTTCTGGCCACTTTATGAACTTGTCAATCGCAATGTACAAGTACCCAAAGCCCCCGACAGCACGGGGAAAGGGGTCCAATATGTTGAGCCCCCAAAGCGAAAATGGCCAGGAAAGACGGATTGTTTGAAGAGCCTGAGCTGGTTGAGGAAGCTTCTTTGAATGGAACTTGCATGCTTCACACTTGATTACTAGTGCAGTTGCATCCTGGAGATCGGTGGGCCAGAAGAAACCTTGCCGGAATGCTTTGCCGGCAAGGGCTCTTGACCCTATGTGGGAGCCACATATGCCTCCATGTATCTCTGCCAACAGCTCCAATCCGTCCTCCCGAGGAATACACTTCAATTTCATGTCGTTCGGTCTCCTTCTGTATAGGACATCATCCACAAACTAGTACATGCTGGACCGACGGGCTACTTTTTCTGCTTCTCCCTACTCCTCAGGGAGCTCCCCTGTTTGGACGAAACAAATAGTATGTTGCACCCATGCTGGAGCATGGTGCTTGATGGCAAGGACTAAAGGCATGTCTTCTGCCACGGGGGCAGCCGTCTCTACGGCAAGGGCTTGGGGCCCTGCCGAAGGCTGCTGCCCCCCGACAAGCTTGGGGTACCCGACAACTTCCATGCTGGCGGCTCCGGGGAGCTCAGTGGGAAAGTACTTGCCGCGCCCGCTTTCCTCCGCTTGTTCTGTCCTGTTGATGGATCGACGGATGGTTGGGTTAACTGAAGCACAAAGGTACCGGGTTCCATAGGCAACTTGAGGCAGTGTGTTTTGACAAGTCATCGGCAATGTTGTTCTCTGCTCGAGGAACATGCTCTGCTTGCAGGCCGTCAAAGCGCTCCTCCAACTTCCTCACTTCATCCACGTAGGCCTCCATCAGCGGGCTCTGATAATCCTTGTTGACTTGTTTGAGGACAAGCTGCGAATCACCTGTGATGATGAGCTTCCTGATTCCGATGTCTGCCGCAATCCTAAGACTGCCAAGCAGCCCCTTGTACTCTGCAATGTTGTTTGTGGACCTTTCCCGGGGAAAGGGCATCTGGACCATGTACTTGAGGTGCTCTCCGGTGGGCGCAATGAGTAGCACACCAGTACCAGCACTTTGCAGCGAGAAAGCCCCATCAAAGTACATAATCCAATGACTGCTTGCCTCTTAGCTTGGAAGAGTGGTCTCTTGAACTTCTTCGTCGGGCGTGGAGGTCCATTCGACTATGAACTCTGCCAAGGCTCTGCTCTTGATCATCAAAGTGCTTTAAAAGTTGAGACCAAAGCTTGACAGTTCCAATGCCCACTCCACAATCCTCCCAGTTGCATCTGGGTTGTACAAGATCCGTTGCAATGGGATGTGAGTGAAGACGGTGATCTCATGTGCTTGGAAATAGTGACGCAGCTTTCTCGAAGCCATAAGAGGGCTGAAAAGCAACTTCATACCAGAATACCTTGATCTAGCCCCCTGCAAGAGGGAGCTGACAAAATAGAATGGGTGCTGCATCACCTTCTTCTTCTACCTTACTTCGCTCACTTGCGCAGACTCTGTCTTGCCGGGACCGGGCTCTGCCGGAGGTTCTGCCTTGCCGGCATCGGGCCCTGCCGGCCCCGACTCTCCATCCGACGGCCTTGCCACTGCCATTGCCTCTTCCTCAACTTCTCTCTGCACCACTAGTGCAGCACTGACCACTTGATTCATTACTGCTAAGTATAGCAGCAACGACTCTTGCGGTTTGGGCGCCACTAGTATCGGCATAGAGGAGAGGTACCTCTTCAAATCTTGGAGTGCTGCCTCTTCCTCGAGAGTCCATTTCATTGGACCCGCCCTTTTCAAAATCTTGAAAAAGGGGAGGGCGCGCTCAGCAGATTTAGAGATGAACCTACTCAGGGCGGCAACGCAGCCAACAAGCCTACGGACATCCTTGACTCATCTGGGTGCCTCAATCTGCTTAATCGCTTTGATCTTGTCGGGATTCGCTTCGATTCTGCATTGAGACACAAAGAACCCAAGACATTTGCCGGATGGGACGCCGAACACACACTTCTCTGGGTTAAGCTTGAGGTTGATCTTGCACAAATTTGGAAACGTTTCCTCCAGATCCTGCACGATCATGGCCTTGTCCTTGGTTTTGACCACTACATCATCCATATAAGCTTCCATATTTCTATGGAGTTGGGGATCAAAACCAATTTTGACTGCTCAGGCGAATGTTGAACCTGCGCTTTTCAACCCAAAAGGCATCCGTACGACACAGTATGTACCACATGGGGTGATGAACGCGGTCTTTTCTTCATCTTCCTTCTTCATGAAGATATGATGGTACCCTGAGTAGGCATCAAAGAACGACAGCTGGTCGCACCCGGCAGTGGATTCCACTATCTGGTCGATGCGTGGCAACGGGAGGGGATCCTTTGGACAGGCTTTATTGATATGAGTATAGTCAATAAACAGCCTCCATTTCCCGTTCGCCTTACGCACTACCACTGGATTGGCCAACCACGTCGGGTGGAGTACTCCGTTGACCAAGCCCGCCGCTTCCAACTTCTTGATCTCCTCGATAATGAAGTCTTGTCACTCGAAATCTTGCTTTCAGACCTTCTTCTTGATGGGCCGCGCATGGGGACAAACAGCAAGGTGGTGCTCAGTCACCTCCCTGGGAACGCTGGTGTAGTATAGAAACTATGTCTACAGGGGGGGTGATTAGACTACTTGACCAAATAAAAACTTATCCTTTTCCCAATTTTAGTCTTTGGCAGATTTTAGCTATCTTAGCACAAGTCAAGCAATCTTAACACAATTCAAGCAAGCATGCAAAGAGTATATGAGCAGCGGAAAGTAAAGCATGCAACTTGCAAGAATGTAAAGGGAAGGGTTTGGAGAATTCAAACGCAATTGGAGACACGGATGTTTTTGTCGTGGTTCCGATAGGTGGTGCTATCGTACATCCATGTAGATGGAGACTTCAACCCACAAAGGGTAACGGTTGTGCGAGTCCACAGAGGGCTCCACCCACGAAGGGTCCACGAAGAAGCAACCTTGTCTATCCAACCATGGCCGTCGCCCATGAAGGACTTGCCTCACTAGCGGTAGATCTTCACGAAGTAGGCAATCTCCTTGCCCTTACAAACTCCTTGGTTCAACTCCACAATCTTGTCGGAGGCTCTCAAGTGACACCTAGCCAATCTAGGAGACACCACTCTCCAAGAAGTAACAAATGGTGTGTTGATGATGAACTCCTTGCTCTTGTGCTTCTAATGATAGTCTCCCCAACACTCAACTCTCTCTCACAGGATTTGGATTTGGTGGAAAGAAGATTTGAGTGTAAAGCAACTTGGGGAAGGCTAGAGATCAAGATTCATATGGTAGGAATGGAACATCTTGGCCTCAACACATGAGTAGGTGGTTCTCTCCTAGAAATAGCAAGTTGGAAGTGTAGGTTTGTTATGATGGCTCTCTCCACGAATGAAGAGGAGGTGGAGGGGTATATATAGCCTCCACACAAAATCTAACCGTTACACACAACTTGCCAAACTCGGTGGGACCGAATTGATAAACTCCGTCGGACCGATTTAGCAAATCTTGTGACCGTTAGGATTTTTGGTGGGACCAACATGCAAATAGGTAGGACCGATATAGTTAGGCTTTAGGGCTTAATGTAATCTCGGTGAGACCGATTACACAAACTCGGTGAGACCAATTTTGGTAATAATCTAACCAGAGAGTTGGTCAGGTAAACTCGGTGGGACCGATTCGCTCATTTTGGTGGGACTAAAATGTTACAAAAAGGAAACAGGGAGTTTACATTGCAACCTTGGTGGGACCGATCGCTCATCTCGGTGGCACCAAAACGTTACGAAGGGAAACAGAGAGATTACAATCCCATCTCGGTGAGACCGAGATCCCTATCGGTGAGACCGATTTGCCTAGGGTTTGTGGCAGTGGCTGTGACATCTGAACTCGGTGGCACTTGATAGAAAGAATCGGTAGGGACGAGTTTGACTTTTGGTTTAGATGATATGTGGATGTGAGAAAATAGTTGAGGGTTTTGGAGCATATCACTAAGCACTATGGAGCAAGAAACTAATTAAGCAACACCTCATCCCTCCTTGATAGTATTGGCTTTTCTTATAGACTCAATGTGATCTTGGATCACTAAAATATGAAATGTAGAGTCTTGAGCTTTTGAGCTTGAGCCAATCCTTTTATCCTTAGCATTTTGAGGGATCCACTTTTCTCATCCATGCCATGCCATTCATTGAGCTTTTCCTGAAATATTCATCTTGGAATGATGTTAGCTCAATGAGCTATATGTTGTTAGGAATTACCAAAACCACCCAGGGATAGTTGCACTTTCAATCTCCCCCTTTTTGGTAATTGATGACAACATATAGATCAAAGCTTAGACAAATGATAATAAGAGTGAAAAACATTGTCGCTTTGAGAAGTATGTGATAAGCAAGAGCTCCCCCTAAATTTGTGCATAGTTTAAGATTTGCTTTGGACTGCAAATGCACAAAGAGTTAGGCTCATGGGTTACTCTTCCATGTGACATACATCTTGGTGGAGCGCTCAAAATGATAATGATTGAATACATGCACTCATCACCAAGCAAGGTGAATGATCACCATGCGCTCAAAATGTCATCCAACAAGCATAAATGTAGCATATGATCAAACACATGAGTATCCAAGTGTCACACAGACATAAAGTATCTCAAACAAGCAAAAAAAGTTCAACCACCAAAGCAAGAGAGAATAAAAAGCAACACTCTCTCTCGAAGCCTATGATCTATACATTTTTCTCCCCCTTTGGCAACAAGTTACCAAAAAGTTCATAGAAAATGCATAGCACTAAATCGTCTCTCAGGCTTGATCTTCAGGTGGTGGTGTAGAGATTGCTCCTTGGACGAAGACTTCAGTAGATGTGGATGGAGCTGGAGGTGTAGGTGTTGGAGATGGCTGCACTGGAGCTGTAGGAGCTGTAGCTGGTGCGGATGAAGTGGCTCTGGTGTCTGTCACTAGCACTTCAGCTGATCTGTGAGCTCTAGGCACTCTAGCAAATGCATCAGTGGTTGTCTTGCCCTTCCTCTCCTGTATATCATCCTGAAGCTACTCAACAACTCACTGGATCTCAGTTACCTTCACATCCAAGTCATAGAACTTCTGCTCCATGATCCTCTCCAGGCTCTCCTGGTTTTGAGTCAAGGTGGCCAGCCCCTTCTCAATCCTCAGAGTGGATGCAATCAAGTAGCCTAGCTGATCTTGTTTGCTCTTTAAAAAGTACTGAGATGCCTCTTCCATTGTTGGCATCTTGGTAGCTTTGTCTGTCGTTGCCTTCCCCTTCTTTGCTTGAGCATGCACTGAAGATGGTTCATCTTCATCCATAACCACTTGGTTGTCCTCAAATTCTGGATAGATAGGCATGTGATCCTTGTCCAACAAGTATGTGCCTGTGCCCATCTTGGAGTTTCAGCTCCTGGATCTGCGGGGCATACCCACAACTTCTCTTCTGGTCAGCTGTTGTCCTCTTTATAGTCTCAACTATGAGGCTCATGACCTTGAACTTCTGTGGCACATCAAATAAGTGTAGCAAGTTTATTGCATGGCCTCGGATCATGTTGTGGTCACCTGACTTGGGCAAGAGAGTATGCCTGAGGATCCAGTTGATGGTTGGCAGTCCTGACAGAAGATAATGTACTGATCCAAATTTATGTGTCTCAATAGCAGCATCTGGGATCTCCTTATACATATGTGCCATAGTGTTGTGATCCATCTTCTTTTTGGCATAGACATCCAAGTCGTCTTCTTTCTCTTTAGGTGCATTGATCAGATTTGCCCATTCTTCAATTGTTGATTGGTACCTAGTAGCTTCAGACATCCATACTATCCTGCCATCTGGTTAGAAGTGTGCTGTGGAGTAGAATTGCATTATGAGCTCATCATTCCACTTTGTGAGCTTCCGCCCAACAAAGTCTGCTACTCCACAAGCACTAAAACTGTCATACACACCAGGATAGTGTTCTTCATTCTCCTTCATGTAGGTCTAGTCCACCCACCTCATGTCACACACTATTGGCTTCTTGTCCAACAACACTGTCTCATAGAAATCCTGTTGTTCCTTTGTATGGAACCTGTAGTCAACAACAGTCCTTCTCTTGATTGCATAAGGATCAGAAAACCTCCACTGTTTGAGGCCTGCATCCTTTCTCAGCTTCATATTCTCAGCCACAGGATGAGCAACATAAAATACAGAGGTTTTGCAAAAGAATGAGTCAAAAACTTAGTTTTAGTTTTCCACAGAAAGCATTTCGGATCAACTGATTTGTAAACTCGGTGATACCGAAGCAGCTTTTGGAACCTAAACTAGTGAACTCGGTCAGACCGAGTCACAGTTCGATGGCACCGAGACTGCTAGGGTTTCACAAAGTCCTAAACTCGGTCACACCGATTTGCAATTCTTGGTCAACCCGAGAATCACTTGTGCAATGGCCTTAGCCGAATCGGTGGAACCGAGTTCAACAACTCGGTCAGTCCGAGATGGTTTCGGCAGAAACCTAAACCTAAATTTTCAATTGACCTCTAATCTATGGAGTGTTTTGACTGGATAGGATAGTTACAATCGTGGCAAGATTCATGAGGAACACAATGTGCTAGGAATCGGATGGGGATAGCACAGTGATCGAGTCCATACCCTAGTTCGGCGATGAACTCGCTACAGCAGCAACGACAGAGATGATTTCCGTTAACGGTGGCAGAGACCAGCGACTGGAGGCGGCTGGCGATGAGGAGGACGATCCGGAGACCCTGGAGGCAGAGCGAGCTACGCGCGGGCGAAAGAGTTCGGAGAAAGTTTCCAAATTTTTGCCCGTGGGTATATATAGCCCGACCCTGTGGGTGTGACCGAGTGGAACAACTCGGTGGCACTGAGATGCATAACTATTGACAGTAACAGCAACTCGGTGTGACCGAAAAGTTCAAATCGGTTGCACCGAGACTGAAAACCTAGATCGACTTAGTGATGTCGGTATGACCGAAATGGAAGAATCGATCAGACCAAAACGCACAAAGAAGTTTTGAAAGTTTAAGTCTATGACGAATCGGGGACTCCGAGTGCTCCTCACACAGAGTGGTTCGAATCTGACTTGGTCAAATTTTGTGATGTAGCATGAATAGTTTTTGAGACAAGAAAAGCATAGATAGCTAGATAAGGTTCTTAGGCATTCTTGTCCATCCACTTGGCAAAAGAAAAAGAAACCAATCAATCAAAACAACAAGTGTATGTCCTCGAATGAGTGAAATATGCAACCAACATGCTCGCACAATAAAATGGCAAATGAAATATGTGACAAAGCATGCACAACCAATTCTAGCATCTATCAAACAATTGGCAATGACTAGGTCATCTATAAATGAGTATATTGACTTAGGAGTCAAATGAGAACATTTGATCATAGGTCATACTCATAGTTTAAGCTCAAGTGGGGTTACCACTTTTACATAATGCATTGATGTGTTCACACCATTAGAGTTGCTTTGACTCAATTTTAGAGTTCAGCTCCCCCTTGATGTGAGATGCCCCCTTAGAGGGATGAACTAACCTTGGGTTTTGTCGATGATGACTTCATGTAGGTGTTGAAGATGTGGATGCTCAATGTTGATGTAGATCATTTGGAGCAATCATTTGGAGTGAGTTGCACTTTCAATACCTACGCGGGTTAGTCCCACAAGGAACAAACAAGGATATCCATAGACATAGAGTGATGCACACACAAGATGATGTCTATGAAAGCATTAGGTTACCTTGTCCCTTGTCTTACCAACAAGAGGGTTTGTGACTCCTTGAACTAGTGCAAGATGTGAAAGTTGATTGCACTTGTTGTTGCCAAAGTGATATGAGTGAAATATGTTGGCGGAGTCACCTTCAAGAACTCTCTAGTTCTTCTTCTTCGGGTTCCACATCATCTTGATGGGAATCCTTGGAATTGTAGTCGTACTTGATGAAGTAGAACTTGACGTAGTCTTGGGAACCCACTTGACTAAGGCCTTAGGAGCTTCTTCAAATGCATCAATCACCTCTTGAACCTTGTCCTTGGCTTTTTGCTTGTGGTCTTGTGGTGGAAGATCATCTTGAGCTTGTGTCCCCTTGAAGGAAGTAGGATCATACTTCTCTTGTTGAGGAACAAACTTCGTCTTGGGGTATTGATCTTCTTCCCACTCTACTGCATTGGCATTGAACTTTCGTTCAAAACCAACACCTTGGTTCTTCCGGTGCCTTCCTTGCTTCCGTACAATTTCCTCAAATTGCTTACTCCCGGCAAGGCTCTTGTAAACACCATTGTCTATAATTCCCTTCAATAAGCTATTTTCTTGCTCAAGTGTAACTTGGCTAAGAGAATCATTAGTGGAATCAAGAGAACTACTAGAAGCAACAACATTGGATTTAGCATGATTATTTTTACTACTAGAGGAAGAATCCTTCTTGTTCTTGTTAATGGACTTGAATTGAGGCATGAAAGTAGATAAGAGTAAACGCTTGGCAATGTAAGAAGAACTTTTCTTATCGAGATCATCATTGATTGCCTTTAAGAACTCATGCTCTTGCCCAAGGTTGAGCTTTTCAAAGTGTAACTTCTCATGAGTCCTTAAAAGTTCTCGATGATCTTCTAAGATAGTTTCATGAGCTCAATTAAGAGTGTTTAGTTCTTTAGTTAGAAGCTCAATCTTCTCCTTATCATTGTCATTCGTTTTATCTTGATTAGCATGCCTAATTGACGTTTCATCATAGTATTCATCACTAGAGTTGTTAACAAGTAAATCATCATCACCTAACAAGTCATCTTCATCACTATTGAAATCAACATACTCGGGGTGTGTTACCTTTGGGCCTTGAGCCATGAAGCATCTTCCAAGTCCTTCATTTGGTGAATCAAATATGCCGTAGGAGTTGGTTGACACAAGTTCTAGACTGGCAAAACCTTCATCTTGAGTATATTCGGAGTCAGAGTGATAGCTTCTCTCGAAGTGATTATCGGATTCGGGGCCGGATACCCATTCACCAACATGAGCGTGATGTCTTTGTTTTGTGTAGCTCCTTGATGACTTGTCCTTCCTTTCCGAATCCTTGCTTCTCCAGGATGTTCTTCGTTCATAGCGATCATCTCTACTCCTTCTCTCTCTTGGTGGTGATTCTTCTCTTCTACTTCTCCTCTTGGGTGATTCTTCTCTTCCTTTGTGGGGTGACGTACACTCATTGGAATAGTGTCCGGGTCTCCCACAATTGTAGCAATTGCGCTCTCGACTAGAAGATATTTTGTCATTGTAGGACCTTGACTTGGACCTTCTCTCTTTGCTTCTATTCTTGTAGAACTTGTTGAAGTTCTTCACCATTAAGCTTAATTCTTCATTGAAGGTTTGTTTCTCACTTGATGATGTAGGGGCTTCACATGAGGCTTTGTAAGCACCACTTGACTTGTTGTGAAGTTCCTCCTTATCCTTGAGTGACATCTCATGAGCAACAATTTTTCCAATGACTTCCGTTGGCTCGAGATCTTTGTAATTCAGAATCATTTGTATCAATGTGCACACGGTATCATATTTTCCGTCCAAAGCTCTTAGGATCTTCTTGATGATGAATTTGTCGGTCATCTCTTCACTTCCAAAGCCGGCAATCTCATTTGTGATAAGAGCAAGCCTAGAGTACATTTTAGCGACACCTTCACCATCCTTCATTTTGAACTTGTCAAGTTGACTTTGGAGCACATCCAACTTGGATTCCTTGACGGAGTTGGTACCTTCATGCATATCAATCAAAGTATCCCAAATTTCCTTTGCATTCTCAAGACGGCTGATTTTGTTGAATTCTTTAGGGCACAATCCGTTGAAGAGGATATCACAAGCTTGAGCGTTGTATTGCATCATCTTCAACTCTTCCGCGCTAGCTTCACGGTTCGGTTCTCTCCCATCAAAGAATTCACCTTGCAAGCCAATACACACAATAGCCCAAACGGCGGGGTTATGTCCAAGAATATGCATTTTCATCTTATGCTTCCAACTAGCAAAATTAGTACCATCAAAGTAAGGACCTCTACGGTGATAATTTCCCTCCCTAGACGCCAAACTCTCCTAGGTTGTGAAACCAAGGCTATGACCACCAAAATCTATGGAAATCAAAGCAAATGGAGACCAAATCTCTGATATCACTTGTAGGATCGAAAGTATGTCTAGAGGGGGGGTGATTAGGCTACTTGACTGAATAAAAACTTATCCTTTTCCCAATTTTAGTCGTTGGCAGATTTTAGCTATCGTAGCACAAGTCAAGCAATCTTAACACAATTCAAGCAAGCATGCGAAGAGTATATGAGAAGCAAAAAGTAAAGCATGCAACTTGCAAGAATGTAAAGGGAAAGGTTTGGAGAATTCAAACGCAACTGGAGACACGGATGTTTTTGTCGTGGTTCCGATAGGTGGGCTATCGTACATCCACGTTGATGGAGACTTCATCCCACGAAGGGTAACGGTTGCGCGAGTCCACGGAGGGCTCCACCGACGAACGGTCCATGAAGAATCCACCTTGTCTATCCCACCATGGCTGTCGCCCACGAAGGACTTGCGTCACTAGCGGTAGATCTTCATGAAGTAGGCGATCTCCTTGCCCTTACAAACTCCTTGGTTCAACTCCACAATCTTGTCGGAGGCTCCCAAGTGACACCTAGCCAATCTAGGAGACACCACTCTCCAATAAGTAACAAATGGTGTGTTGATGATGAACTCCTTGCTCTTGTGCTTCAAATGATAGTCTCCCCAACGCTCAACTCTCTCTCACAGGATTTGGATTTGGTGGGAAGAAGATTTGAGTGGAAAGCACCTTGGGGAAGGCTAGAGATCAAGATTCATATGGTAGGAATGGAATATCTTGGCCTCAACACATGAGTAGGTGGTTCTCTCTCAGAAACAGCAAGTTGGAAGTGTAGGTTTGTTCTGATGGATCTCTCCACAAATGAAGAGGAGGTGGAGGGGTATATATAGCCTCCACACAAAATCAAAACGTTACACACAACTTTCCAAACTCGGTGGGACCGAATTGATAAACTCGGTCGGACCGATTTTGCAAATCTAGTGACCGTTAGGATTTTCGGTGGGACCGACATGCAACTCGATAAAACCGATATGGTTAGGGTTTAGGGATTAACGTAATCTCGGTGAGACCGATTACACAAACTCGGTGAGACCGATTTTCCTAATAAGCTAACTAGAGAGTTGGTCAGGTAAACTCGGTGGGACCGATTCACTCATTTCGGTTGGACCGAAATGTTACGAAAAGGAAATGGGGAGTTTACATTGCAATCTCGGTGGGACTGATCGCTCATCTCGGTGGTACCGAAACGTTACGAAGGGAAACAGAGAGATTACAATCCCATCTCGGTGAGACCGAGATCCCTATCGGTGAGACTGATTTGCCTAGGGTTTGTGGCAGTGGCTATGACATCTGAACTCGGTGGCGCCAGATAGAAAGAATCGGTAGGGCCGAGTTTGACTTTGGGTTTAGGTCATATGTGGATGTGAGAAAGTAGTCGAGGGTTTTGGAGCATATCAGTAAGCACTTTGGAGCAAGAAACTCATTAAGCAATACCTCATCCCTCCTTGATGGTATTGGCTTTTCCTATAGACTCAATGTGATCTTGGATCACTAAAATATAAAATGTAGAGTCTTGAGATTTTGAGCTTGAGCCAATCCTTTTATCCTTAGCATTTTGAGGGATCCACTTTTCTCATCCATGCCATGCCATTCATTGAGCTTTTCCTGAAATATTCATCTTGGAATGATGTTAGCTCAATGAGCAATATGTTGTTAGGAATTACCAAAACCACCTAGGGATAGTTGCACTTTCAGCCGGGGATGTCGGATGCTTGCCATGCAGACACATCAACATTTGCCCACAGGAAGGCGATGAACGCGCTTTCCTATTTGTTGTCAAGGGTGGAGCTTATTGTAAAAGCTCCGGCCGTGCCATCCTCCTCGACTGGTACGTTCTTGGTTTCTGGTGGGGCCGCCTTGGACTTCTTGATCTTGCAGGTAGAGATCTGTGCCATGTCCTCAGTGGGAACACAGCACTCTAGAGAGGCGGGTTTGCTGGAGTGAGGGCAGGAGCCCTTGCCGGAGCCAGCATTCTTGTCGGCGGCTGAAGCCTTGCCGGTCTTCTTCTCGGTGGCTGGAGAAAGTATCTTGGCAGTGGACGCTGCAACTACTTCTCGGTAGAGTTGGTCGGCACAGATGAGCGCATCCCTCTTATCGCAGCTGACGGTACTAATGCTCATTGGGCCGGGCATCTTTAGCTTGTTGTACGCGTAGTGTGATGCGGCCATGAACTTGGCTAGTGCCGGATGGCCAAGGATCCCATTATATGGCAACAGGATCTCGGCAACATCGAAAACGATCTTCTCTGTTCTATAGTTTAGGTCACCACCAAATGTAACTAGTAGCGTGACCTTTCCCTTGGGCTGGCTTCTCCCTGGATTGATCCCTTGGAACGTACCCGTCTCCTCGAGATCTTCATCAGGGATCTGCAGCCTCTTGATCACGTTGGGTGAGATCAAGTTCAGACCGGCCCCACTGTCAACTAGCATTTTCGTCACCTTGAGGTTGCGTATCGTTGGTGAGACCAACAACGGCAAACACCCGACCGCGGTTGTGCGATCAGGGTGATCCTCGGCGTCAAAAATGATAGGCGTGTGGGACCACTTTAGTGGCTTCTGGGCGCCGACCAATGGTTTCGTCGCATTAATCTAACACGCCCACTTCTTAAGTTGGCGGTGGGAAGAATGCAACGAGGCACCTCCGTCAACACACATGACCTCTGTCGCCTTCTAAAACTCATGCTCGGTGGACTCGTCATCATCATCATGATCGACATTTTCCTCTTTCTTGTCGCGGCCTCGGGCAGGCCTCTCTTGTTGCTTGTCCTTGTCGTGGGGACCTCCCCATCCACCGTGCTTCTTGCTGGATCCCTCAACGCCATCTTGGCCCTTCTCTTTGTCTCGTCTCTCATACTCGGCCCTCTGCTTCTCCATCAGCTGCTCGACTTGGTGGTAGTTTTGTAGGTCGTGGCCCTTGGTACGGTGAATCTTGGAATACAGCTTGTCGGAGCCCTCTTACTTGCCAGCAGCCTGTAGGCCCGGCAGGCGTTCCACCAAACAATCTCCTTGCCGGTGTCGTCAACCTTGGACTTCTTAGCGGTCCTGGGGTTGCCGGATTCCTCGACGACAAGCACGGTCTTGCCCTTGCGCTTCCTGTTGCATCGTTGGCCCTTCTTTACCGGGGCGACGACATCTTCATCTTCAGAGTCACTTCCCGCGTCGGTATCTTCAATTGGGTACTTACTTCCTTCCTCAGCTCGGGAACATCTATCGGCCAGAACATACAGTTCGGCAACATCCGCAGCCTTGTTCATCGCCAGCTCTTCACGCATCTTACGATTGCGCACGTTCTGATGGAACGCGCTAATGATAGCTGCGGGATGAACATCGGGGATGTTGTATTGCACGCGGCTGAATCTTTGTATATATTTGCGCAATCATTCTCCGTCCCTCTAAGGGATTACATGCAAATCGCTTGCCTGGCCAGGAGCTACGTGGCCACCCGTAAAGGCACCAACAAACTCGTGGCATAGATCCGACCAAGAAGAGATGGAATCTATTGGCAAGTGCATCAACCATGACCTGAGGCTAGGCTTGAGCACCAACGGGAAATAGTTGGCGAGTACCTTGTCATTTCGTGCTTCGGCAGCTTGCATCGCAATGGTGTAAACGCTCAGGAACTCAGACGGATGGGTCTTGCCATCGTACTTCTCCGGGACCTCTGGTTTGAACGTGCGGGTGGTGGGCCACTGGAACTTCCGCAGCTCACAGGTGAACGCTGGACATGTTATTGCATAGGGCAAGTCGCTAGCATCCCCTAGCGCAGGCCTGTCCGCAGTAGGCCTAGCACACCTATCAGATTGGTGACGCGCCTCCCATTGCCGCTCGATAGTGGTCCAGGCATCTTCCTTGAGCCGCTCCCGAAGAACTTGACGTTAGTCGCAACGCACTCGTGAGTCAGATGATGCCATGGACACTTTATCATGGGCGTCACCCCGATGGGCAACCCGTGGTGGAGGGGAGTGCACCGTGGTTGCGGCGCCTCCAACCCTTCCACTGTCACCGTGCACAGGCTAAGTGGCCCGGCGCCGGAGGGACTTGCTTCCCAGGGGCCATCCCTATTGGCGTGGCCAATAAGGCTTTGGATGGCATCCCTCCACTCTTCTTGCTTCTCGACAGTAGGAGGAAAGTCGAGGAGTAGCTGCGCCCGCACCAATGCTTCTGCTCGCGTCGGTGGTAGCGACATGCATGAGGAATGGGAGAAACTCGGACTTCTAACTATGTTAGAAGGAGTTCCATCACGATTCTGCGGCCACGCGCCTTTTTCGCCAGCATCATGGTGTGCATGTCTGCCCTACGCGTCTTGAGAGTGACGCCCGGGGTTCTCAACGTCGTGGCGCTGTTCGTCGCGCACGAGCTGAGAGGACCGCGGCGCATGGGCTGGCGGGGTCGTCTTTCTGCCCTTGGAGGTCTTCCTGCCACCCGTAGGTAGTGTGGTTTCGACCTTGGGTGCGGCGGCACATGGACCGTTGTCGCCGCTGCGGATGACGCCGCTCGCTTGGCTTCTCGTATCAGGATGGCATGGATGACCTTGATCTCCTCGTCCACCAGCGTCTGCCATGTCGCCCATCCGTGCTGACACAGGCGGAGCGGCTCTAGACGAACCGACCGTTGTGATCGTCTTATTCTTCGGAGCCATGGCAATGGAGAAACTGCTGCATTAACTGCTAGACCAGATTCTCACAACTTCTTCCCCCTATCTGGCGCGCCAAAGATGTCGGGGAAATGAACACCTACGGGATCAGGGGTGATCCCTTCTACGGTTGGTGGGGGAGAGAGCTACACAAAGAGCTGGTCTAGCGGTCAGGCACAAGGCGATTTTTACCCAGGTTCGGGCCGCACTGGTGCGTAATACCCTAGTCCAGCTTGTGTGCATATTCTGTGTTCTTGAGCTCTTGAACTAGATGCCGTGCATGCCTAGTCCAAAAAGTCCGAATCCGCTCTCAGTACGCCTCGGGCCTCCTTTTATACGTCAAAGGGGTTGCCGCAATGGCACACAGGAGGTGGAAATTATCTACAGTGTACATACTTATCGCTGGCATTGTAGGAAAAACGCATTTAATGTGCTGCCTACATGCCCCTTCACTTTATCGGGGAGGACAACAGAAGTCCTCCCGTCCATCACCGCCCTTCCTTGCCTTGACACGCGTTCAGGCTGACGAGGTATGCAGTGCCACGCTAGCTAGCTAGCTGCTGTGTTGGCGCAGTGGTAGAGCCTCCACGAAGATCTGCATGCCGCCACGGAGGTGTCTGCCTAGTTGGCAAGCTGGTCGTCGCACTTGAGTGGTGGTGAAGTGGCAAAACCTTGTCAGGCGCGGGCCTAGTCATGGCTCCACAGTTGTCCCCGACAAGGCTTGCCGGCAGCCTCGCGGTCGTCCCCGGCAAGGGTCTTGCTGGGGGTCTTTGTCTTCTGGTCCCACGTGAACCAGCATGTCATCAATCTTCACAAAGATTTGCATGCCACTTTGCATGCGCCCCCTGAGCCTTGGCCTTGATGCTATTGATGGTGTCAAAGCTCTTGGCCTCAAGGGTGATGGCCTTGCTGGTGCTTCGTAGGTTGCCTGGGCATGGTTCTTGCCGGGACCACGCAAGCTGCCCTGGCAAGGGTGTTGCTAGGGGAGGTCCAGCTCATCTTCTGTTCCTTTTATGCTGTCTTGATTGTCTGTCTTGGTAATCTTGTGCTTTGTATTCTGCTGCCCTGCCAGGCTGTCGGATATCGGGTTCCGGCAAAATCCTTAAGGTTCAAACTCTGGGGTGTGCGCGAAGATCTTCCCCCTACCAACCCACGTCCCAACGCCTCATCGTGAATCTAAGCTACACGATGAACAACACAAGGGACACAAGGTTTATACTAGTTTGGGCCACCGTTCTTGTGTAATACCCTACTCTAGTGTGTGGTGTGGTGGATTGCCTCTGGGGCTGATGATGAACAGTACAGAGAAAGAAACACCTCGCGAGAGGTGTTCTTGAGCTGGTCCGGTGTTCTACTTGGGATGGATTCGATTGTCTCTGGATGAGATCCTCTGCCTAGTGTGGTGGCTAGCTCTATATATAGAGGCCCAGGTCCACTTCCCAAATATTGAGCGGGAAGGAGCCAACAACGGCCATTTTGAAGGGGAACAACTAGTACAAGCTATCCTGACTAAAGTTGGTCTTCGACTGCCAAAGGTACTCGCGATGACGCCGTCTTGGGCTCCACCGTGACCTCTGTCCTGCCGCTCTGCTATCTTGGTCTTGTTGCACCGATTGGGAAACCTTTGCTTGATGCCTCGGTACTCCACGCCTGCACTTGCCTCCTTTGCACCAAAGAGGAAACGAGGATGCTGCACCGGCTGGCGCCCGCCTGGTATCGACCGTCATGGCTTGCGTCATGAGCACCTCACGAGGTACCCCTGCCTTGATCTCTCTGCTTCCTCGCGAGCCTGCCTGGTGAGGTCGCCCCTATGGAAGCCTTGCATCGTCTGCCCCGCGAGGCTTGGCCCCTGGCGAGGGTCTTGAGCTTGGGTTGATGAAGACAGGCCATACTGGGCCACTGCTTGAGCCACTTCGCAGGCCGCAGGCAGGCAAGTCTGGGTACCCCATTTCTAGAACGCCAACAGTAGCCCCCGGGCCCAAGGAGCGCTCGGACTTGGCTTAGCACCGAAGCCCAAGGGCAAGTGCGGAGCGTCGCGGGCCCCAACAGCCTGCAGCCTTGGTCGCCGCATGGTGGTTGATTAGACGTGGGCATCTCCGCTTCCCCATGCTGCCTCGGCAACTGCCCGACTGGCAAAAGGCTGGCCTGGGTTAGGCTTACCTTCATTGCTCTCATTCGCCTTGGTCCAGATCCCCTTTCTTGCTCTTGCTCTCCTGCTTCCGAAATCTCCAGATCCGCCTCATCCTTCCTCCTCCAGCGAGCAATGGCGCCCGGCAAGGCCGTGGCCGAGGATCCACCGGCCTGGTACTCGCCGGCTCTGGATCCCCCTAACATGATGGAGAAGAATTTCGTCCTCACGCGCCTGATGACGGCGGTGCAAGGCAGTGAGATGGGGTAGACTGCGCTCCAAGCTGGCCCCGCCCAGCCGGAAGCCAAGGGGAGTACCTTCTACCCCTTATTCATGAGCGCCGTCATCGCCGGCCTAGTGCCTCCTTTCTCTGAGTTCTTCTATGTTATCCTCCGCCATTACAAGCTACAAGCTCTGCATCTCCATCCCAACTTTGTTCTCCTTTTGTTGATTTTTGCCTACTACTGCGAGGCGCATGTCAGGATGATAACTTCTGTGGCCTTGCTGCGCCACTTCTTCTCCCTCCGAGTTATCGGCACCCATACCTCGGCGTGCGCTGGCTTTGTTGCGTACTCCAAAGCCAACGCGATCTGAAGGCCAGGAAAAGGGACGATGGCTTTCGGAGCAAGTGGGTTATGCTGGATGCCGGATGCATCAACTCTCAGCTGGCGCTGCCACCGGAGCAGCCCCAGGATGATGAGGCATGGTCCCATGTGAAGCTTGACGACCGACGGCGAAGCTAGTGCTGGAGAAGGTGAACGCTGACCTGAGGCTGAGCAACCTGAAGGCGACAAAGCTGACCGGGGCCACGCTCCTGAGGGAGTTCCTGGCGCATTGGGTGGCTCCTCTTCAGGTGCACTCGCACCCGTTGTGGAGGCTTGGAGATGCGTACGGCAATCTCCGCCTAATCTCGGAGGCCCTGGCTGATGAAGATCTGACCACAGCTCTCTGCTTCCTAGTTGGAGAAGACGTGGAAGGTCTGGAGGGCGCTCCTGTCCCCTTGTTCCTTCGCGACAACAAGCAACAGGTGGTGGACGCCATGCCCACTTTTGATGGGAGCAGCCTGGTGCCAGAGGTGCCTCCTGAGGGCCTGGAGGCGGCGGCGCTGGTGGAGTTGTCCTCCGATGATTCCCACGGAGGAGAGGAGGAAGACAAGGAAGAGGAGGAGCGCGAGTCGGAGGTGACCAATGGGAGACGGGGGAGACTTCCCCCTGGCGCAGGGCCAACGTCCTTCGCTCCATGCCGGAGGATGACGTGGCCGACACCAGGCGAGGGGGAGAGGACCGGCCCATGATCCTGAAGAAGGACAGGTTGGGACTGATCTCTCGAGGGGCTACCCCAGCCCAGGCACTGCCCGAAGCCAGCTCCAGCCCTTCTGGTGCGCCCTCCTTTGTCTCTGGACCTCCCGAGGCTGCGCCCTGCAAGAGGCTCTCGGGCTTTAAGCTCGGCAGGAGGCCGCCGGAACGCGCCATGATTGACCAGTAAGTACTCGAACTCTGCTTTGCTCTTATTTTTGCTGTCAGGGCTTGACATCCTCCATCGCTTGGGTAGGCTGCCGCCTGCGGCGAAGAGGCTGAAGGGGGACACGGTGGCTTCGCTTGGGGAAAGCTCACCCGTCGTGGGCGCGCCTTCACCTGTGGGAAGGTGAGGCAGTGGAGCTCGCACCTCCCCTACCCGGTCATCCTCGCGAGGCCAAGAGGGGGCACTCTGGCGGGTTGTCAGCCCCCGTAGCCCCACTGACTCTGGAGGAGTCGGTGCTTGATGCTGTTACTGAGGTTGCCAAGGCTCAGGAGCTCCCAGCCTCCCAGGCCGTGGTCACGCTGTTGTCTTCTCCTCCTGCTCCACTGGTTCCTGATTCCTCTGCCTCCTCTGCTATCTTGGACCGTTCTACCGGCGAACTGGGTCAGCTGGGAGAAGATCTCCAGGGCGCCAACCCCCGCCTAGTGGCCGGGCGCCTGGAGCTGATCTTTGGCTGGGCTCGCTCTAAAACCTTCATTCGAGCGGCACTGAGCCATGCTGTGGCAGCTTCTGAGGAGGAGAAACACGTCGCCACCCAGGCCATAGCTGCCCGTGACGCGGCATTGAAGGATGCTTCGATCGTCCAGGAACGTTGCAAGGCGCTGGAGAAATGAGCTGCAGGGCCTACGTGACAAGCTCGCCAAAGAGGTTGGCGACCACCAGGCAAAGGAGGAAGAGATGAAGGCTCGGGAGGCCGCCATCGGGGATCACGACGCCGAGCTGTCTGCTGATCGCAGCCGACTGAAGACACTGGAGCAGAAGTTGAAGGTGGAGAAGGCCGGGCTATTCGCCAAGGCGAAGGTCTTGGCCAAGGACCACGTGGCCTTTGTAGATTACGAGGAGAGATCTCGCAGGGCACTGAAGTCGTTTTACAATGATGGTCTGGAGAAGCCACTGGACGTAGCCACGGACGGCCCCGCCAAGCTGCTTCCCTTATTGGTCGAAGCGCTTGAGGAGGTCATGACCGGCATCGGCCCATGGCCGAGGTTGAAGCTCGCGTCCTCTCCTCCGAGGCGCTGACACGGATCCTCAGCCATGTCTACCTTCGCAACCCCGATGCCAACCTTTACGATCTGCTAGAGTCTGTGGATGCCAAGCACTCCGCAGTTGCTGCTGAGGCTGTGAAGGGATGAGCAGAAGCCTTGCTGGCGAAGTTCCGCGCCTTCACCACTGCTCCCAAGGCAGGTACTGCTTGTTCCGTGGCCTCGGGAGGTGGAGGTGACAAGCGCAACTCTGCCAAGGAGGCGGGGCTACTGGCGAACGACGGTGCTGCTCAAGGGTGATCTCCTCGCGGCTTCTTTTCCTGTTTGAACTCCTGCAACTTGCATCGTGCCTTGTGGAGGCGTTTAAACTTGTGTTTGCTATCGTGAGGACAATTTATGCTTTGTAATATTTGCTTCTAAATTTGCGAGATTTTGTGGTTTCCTTCCTATTTGCTTTGTGTTCTACGTCGGCAGGGCCCGGCCCCGCGCATACCTCAGCCGCCATTAGCCCCGACCGGATCACCAGGACGGGACCAAGGAGTGAGGCGCTACGTGGCAAGTTAGGCTCCTGAGTCGCGATGCTCAGGAGTCCCCATTCACGCGCAAACAACAAATAGGGACGGGGTGTAGGAGTGGATCTATCATCCTACGTCGGTAGGGCCCGGCCCCACGCATACCTCAACCGCTGTTAGCCTTTCGGAACTCAGGAGTGAGGGACTACGTGACCAGTTAGGCTCCTGAGTCGCGATGCTCAGGAGTCCCCCTTGACACTCGAACGATCTTCACACCTTGGCTCCACTCGGGGAGGGGCGCGCGACGACCAGGTCCGAGGGACCTGGCTGGATGGTGTGCGCTCGGGCATGACCCGGGCGCAGCCGCCGTGTCCAGCCCCCTCGCGTGGTGCTCCCGAGGGGAGGCGTTGCCATGAGGACATACACTGAGCTCTAGGCTCCCTGAGGTTGATACATCCATGGGCTAACCCCAGTTGTTTATCACCAACGCGGAGCATAGCGCTTCCGTATGTGTACGGGCATAGGCGCTCCTCGGTAGTGTTGTCAGCCAGCGCGGAGCATGGTGCTTCCACTGGTACGTGGGAGGGGGGCCCACCTCCGAGAGGAGCCCCTGGGGCGTGTACAACCCCGCCCTGACACGTGGCCGACATGGTAGGGCTAGACGAGGTGTATCTGGGCACTCGTGAGCCAGCGCGGGACTCACGACGCCCTACCTCAAGGCGGGTTGCGCCTGATCTTGAGCCTTGGATGGCTGAGTGTTCCTGCAAGGTGGTTAGATACAAATGCTCTACGTCCTCAGGTCCCAGCCCTCGAGCAATCTCAGCCGCCGCTGGTATGCCAGGTCGCGATGCCGTGGACAAGGCCAGGGGGTGAGGGCTGGAGAGCCAGTAAGAGCCCCTGAGTCGCGATGCTCAGGCGCCCCCCTTTTAACCTGCAAGCGATTTGCATGAGGGAGAAAAAAGGGCCGTGATAGATGGGAGATGACAATCATGGGTAGGTCAAGCGTGAAAGGCAAATTGACTTAGATAATTGCAGGAATGATACATGCCACTAGGTCAGGCCCGAGCGGCTTGGGGATGATGCAGCCCGGGGGGCGCCCCCAGCAAGGTAAACTACAGACATAAGCAAAAGGGATACATGCCGCCGGGACAGACCCACGCGACCTGGGAATAATGCAGCCCTGAGGGCGCTCCTAGATGAAATGAAACTCGTAAGATGTCACGTGGTACCATTGTAGAGCGGGTATTGAAGTAGCTGACGAGGCGCGGTGAAGAGGCCGATCCTCACAAGCCACCGGGGCCCTGAGCCTCGGGAGGCTCTGGGGGTCCGGGCGGTTCCTCGAGGACCATCTCCATCTCTGCCAGGACCACGTGGTGCCTGGCCTCCTGAGCTGCCAGAATGCTCCGCATAAGACGCTGGCGAGAAGCCGTTGCGTCCGGCAGGCCGAAAGCCATGCAAATGTAGCTGTGCGGCGGACCCTCGCAGCGTCCCATGCGCGAAGGCTAGAAACGCTCCTGAGACGCGACTCGGTTGAGCCCTGGGTAGTCTATGCAGACACACAGCCCGCCATCCTCGCCTGGATGGGGAGCTACGCCCGGTAGGCGGGGATCGCCATGTATGACTCTTGATTCCTGCAGCTCCTGAGTGACCTTGCTGATGAACTCCTGAGGGTTGGGCCCTCCTTGCCCCATGCCTTCCTACGGGAAACATGCTGCATAGCACGCCTCCAAGTGGTAACCGAGCGCCTCCCTCGTGATCTTGGAAAAGTCTGAGGCCCTCCAGGACAGAGCCCCCGAGCCTTGCTCGAGGAGGGCGCCGGGCGCGCCTTCCTATGCGATGTTGGGAGGCGCCCCTTGCACGGGCGCAGATCCTGACGCGGCGCCTCCGGAGATGCCTACCTCCTGAGGCCTTGATCTAGGTGATGTCTTCTTCTTCTTAGGAACTGCCTCGGGAGGGTTCTCAGTCTTGCTGCCTGGGTCCTCGACTGATGCAGCTTGGAAGGCACGCTTGAGAGAGCACACGGCATCCTTCTCTTCGCAGGGGTCTATGATGATTCTGCCGCTTCCCGGCATCTTGAGGACATTGTAACCATGGTGAGTCACTGCCATGAACTTGGCCAGGGCTGGATACCCGAGGATGGCATTGTATGGCAGGCGAATGTGGGCAACATCGAAGTCGATGAGCTCGGTACGATAGTTCTTGCGCTGGCCGAAGGTTACAGGGAGGCGAACCTGCCCTATCGGAGTGGTGGAGCCGTCAGTGACTCCTGAGAAAGGCTTGGTTGGCTGAAGTTGATCATACGGTACTTGGAGATTGTTGAACGTCTCAACGGACAGAATGTTGAGTCCTACGCCACCATCGATGAGGGTCCTGGTAACTTGCACATTGTTGATGACTAGGGAACAAAGCATTGGGAGGATACTAGCAGTAGCCGCACACTTGAGCTGATCCGCTGAGCTGAACGTGATGGCGCATGTGGACCACCTGAGAGGTCGTGTGGCCTCGAGCTTGGGAAGGACTACATTCACCTCGCGAGCAAACTGCTTCAATATGCGCTGAGAGGCTAGGGCCTGGGCACCGCCCAAGATGCAAGCGATAGCACACGACTCCTGGAATCCCCCATCCCCCTCGTCCTGGTGCTGGTCGTCATTCCTTCTTGGCGGTGGTGGCAAAGGAGGAAGGCCTGCGTTGCCCTGCGGGCGATCCTCGCGAGGCTGATCCCTCCAAGCCCCCTCGCGAGCTGGTCCTGCCAGCGATCCTCGTAAGGTCAGTCACACCACTCCTGGCGAGGGCCTTGGTCATCCCATCGCCCTCCACCTCTTCCTCCTCCTCGGTCATAGCCCCGGTCGTTGCGCTCGGGGCATCGACCGATGTGTCCTTCTCGAACGGCCCTGAGCTCCTGTCATTCGTTGGTGTTGTGGGTGTAGAGGTTGTGGTAGGCACAGAATCGATTGCCCTTGGATGACTCCGGCTAGTCCCTGCCATGCTTTGTGTCTGGTTCTGCTGCAAGCACAGGTACTCCTTTGCGCTTCACGTCCTTGGCCTTGGCATTCTTCTCTTCTGGGTCAGCAGCTGGAAGCGCGAGAAGGGAGAGGCGCCCCTCCTCAGCCCTTGCGCACTTAGTCGCCAGGTTGAATAGCTCCAGGGATGTGCACATATCCTCGTGGATAACCAGCTCTTCCTTCATCCTGACATCGAGGACGCCATCAGAGAACGCTGAGATGATGGCCTCCTCAGTCACCTTGGGAATCTTGAGGCGAGCACTGTTGAAGCTCTGTATGCACTTCTGCAAGGTCTCTCCAGGTTGCTGCTTGATACGGTGCAGGTAACCCATGACTGGAGGACGGTCGCGAGTGCCCTGGAAGTTGGCGATGAAGCGGGTGCACATCTCGTCCCAAGAGGAGATCGAGAAGGGAGGCAGGTTCAGGAGCCAGGTGCAGGCACCATCCTTGAGCGCGATAGGAAACCAGTTCGCCATGACCTTTTCATCTCCGTTGGCCGCCTCGACGCCCAGCTCGTAGAGCTGCAGGAACTTCGCGGGGTCGGCAGTGCCATCGTAGCGAGGATGCATATCTGGCTTGAACTTGCCCGGCTAGGCGACACTGCGTAGCTTGGTGGTGAAGGCGCGGCAGCCGGCTATGGCCACCGAAGCTCTCTACAGACATGGGGCTTGCTCCTGGAGGTTCCCGCGCGCCGCCGCCAGGGGTAGCGTGGGGTCTTGACGTGCTGGCGCAGGGATGCGGTCTTGACGTGCTAGAGCGGGGAGCACGCGAGCACCTTCTTGAGGCCGAGGGATCTCTTGGCACCTCCTTTCCTGCTGTTCGGGCGCTGGACACGGTGGGTCTCGTCCAGGAGCCGCGCGCCTTGGCGCCAGGGCACCTTCTTTGGGAGGAGGTGGCGGAGGCACCTCCTGAGCTGCATCGCCCATGCAGGACGGAGGGCAAAGCAGCAAGAGGGACGGCGCAAGAGAGCCCCCTATGGCATTGACGATCTCGGTGATGCAAGCGAGCCACTCTTCGTAGAGTTCGTCGACGGGGCGGTAGTGCAGGAGCTCACGTGCCAGGAGCAACGCGGCCTGCATGTCCGTGGGAGTGCGACGAGCGTGAGACAACGAACCAACTGGAGTTAGCGACGGAGTGGCGGTGCGGCCTTCCCGCCGCACCGAGGGTTGCAGTGACGACGCTTGCTGCTCGTTCCCCGCCGAGCCAGTGGCAGCGTTGGCGGTAGGCGACGGAGAACAACAGGGAGGCCCACTAACGCGGGCCGTCTGGGCGACGCGGGCGGCGAGAGCAACCCAACGCTCGGCGCGAGCTCGGTGAGCGTCCGCCATGGATGCGACGAACGGTGGAACACGGGACAGCGGAAGAAAGATTCCGGCGCACCCCTACCTGGCGCGCCAAATGTCAGATATCAGGATCGGGCAAAACCCTTAAGGTTCGAAATCTGGGGTGCGCGCGAAGATCTTCCCCCTACCAACCCACGTCACAACGCCTCGCTGTAAATCTAAGCTACACGATGAACAACACAAGGGACACAAGGTTTATGCTAGTTCGGGCCACCGTTGTGGTGTAATCCCCTACTCTAGTGTGTGGTCTGGTGGATTGCCTCTGGGGCTGATGATGAACAGTACAGAGAAAGAACAGCCTCGCGAGAGGTGTTCTTGAGCTGGTGCGGTGTTCTACTTGGGATGCATTCGATTGTCTGTGGATGAGATCCTCCGCCTACTGTGGGGGCTAGCTCTATATATAGAGGTCCTGGTCCTCTTCCCAAATATTGAGCGGGAAGGGAGGCAACAATGGCCATTTTGAAGGGGAACAACTAGCACAAGCTATCCCGACTAAAGTTGGTCTTCGACTGCCAAAGGCACTCGCGATGACGCTGTCTTGGGCTCCACCGTGACCTCCGTCCTGCCGCTCTACTGGTCTTTGTCTTGTTGTACCGATTGGCAAACCTTTGCTTGATGCCTCGGTACTCCGCGCCTGTGCTTGGACCCTTTGGACCAAGAGGAAATGAGGACGCTGCACCGGCTGGCGCCCGCCTGGCGCCCGCCTGGTATCGATCGTCATGGCTTGCGTCCTGAGCACCTTGCGAGGTACCCCTGCCTTGATCTCTTTGCCTCCTCGCGAGCCTGCTTGGTGAGGCCGCCCCTGAGGAAGCCTTGCGTCGTCCGCCCCGCAAGGCTTGGCCCCTCGCGAGGGTCTTGAGCTTGGGTTGATGAAGACAGGCAGTACTGGGCCACTTCTTGAGCCACGCCGCAGGTCGCAGGCAGGCAAGTCTGGGGAACCCTGTTCCCAGAACACCGACATAGGCACTGCCACAGGCGTGGCTACAACTGCCCATGCACAAGTAAGGGGTACAGAAGAGCCCAGCCACGGTGGAGGTACATAACATGAGTAGCGGGGAAGTCGACGTTGACCCACACGCCGCCATTTCCACAGCCCCTCATGTGGAACCTCAAAGCATGCAGCAGATCGAGCTCCATTACACAGGCGACCGGGGTAGGAAGATGAAGATGGCCACACAGAGGCTTGTACAACTTGATGAAGAATTCTCGGGGCTGATCTCCAGCATGGCCTTCCATCGGTGGACGAGCCACCGGCGGAGGCGCAACCAGAGCGTCACACTGTCCTTCTCCTCCTCGAGCACCACGACGTCCTCAACCTCGCCCCCTCCCTCCTCCCCTCCTGGCAGGCTCCACTGTTGCAAGCTTCGTAGGAGGAAGTATGCGCCGTCGAGTAGAATCCCTTGTCACCGTCATTGGCGTGCCAGCATGCCCTCGCCCCCTCGCCATGATGTCACATCCCTAGCTTTACCTTGGCCTTGGACTAGCTTCGTTGTTGCATCAAGTTTAAATTCAAATGAAATTTGAATTGAGGAATTTTCAAAGCCTCAGAATCCTTTTAAAAGATGATCAAAATAAAACTGCTTCAAATAAGTCCAAGAAAATGTTCCTGTTATCCTCTAGAAATATTGGCAAGAGGTAAAATCCAAACCAATATTTTTGGTGTCTCAGAAACATTTATTTTGGGCCTTTGAATTAAATCAATAGATATTTGAATTGGATTTATATCTACTATTAAATAAATATAGGTCCAATAATTCTGCAATATTTTGTGGAGCTTTGGTTTAATTCTTTTAGCTTCCAAAAATAATTTTCAGAAGCAACAAAGTTGAATTGGTTTCAAAACCAAATTCAAAACAAACCTGCAAAATAGAAAACAGAACAGAATTAGAAAAGAACAGGAAAGGACAAAAACCTTACCTGTCCAGCCCAGCCGGCCCAGCACTGTAGCTCGCCCAGCCGAGCCGCCGCAACGTCTTCAACCTCCTGCCAGTAGGTAGGAGGGCGTGTGTTCCGCGCATGTGCACGCGCTTCAGCCACCTCCTCTCTCCCTGCCTGCCTGGACCTCTCTCGCGTCGCCACGCACCTCTCTGGTCTCTCTCTCACTCTCCTCGTGCTCCCCCCTCCTCTGTCTCGCTCTCTCACGCACACCCGAACGCGGTCGTCGCCACCGACGACGATCACCGTGGCCACCATCCACCCTACCGCTCTCTGTACCGTCCAACGGCTCCTCCACGATGCCCTCTTCCTCATCGCCAAGCCACGTGATGTTGCGAGCCCCGTGCCGTCGTCCTCTCCCTCGTCTTATTCCGCGGGATCCGATGACAACCGCCGACGATTCGACGACGTCCGGCCTCCCTCGAGCTCCCCGACCACCTCTATGAGCCTGCTGTGAGCTCAGCCTCATTTCCCCTCTTCCCTAGCAATTTTCCTGTGTTGTAGCCCTGCTGGCCGTCGTACCCGCAAGCTTACCTCTGCCGGCAATGTCGCCGCCGCCGCGCTAGTCACCGGAGCTCGTGTTCGAGCAATCCATCGTGCTCAGCACGCTCCCAGTAGCACATATCACCCCGCCGCCGTCATTCCCATGCACCACAACGCAATCCCGCGGGCAATTGAACTCCGCCCGCCGCCGCGAGCTTGTTTCCGGCGAGATCCAGTCAACCCACGGCCTCCCACCTGCTCCCCTGGATGCGGGCGAGCACGGGCTATGCCCCGGTGGTCTCCGCACGTCCATCCGTCGCCTCTAGCGTATGTCTGGCGAGTTCCCGCCGCGCTTTTGGTCGTCGCTGGCCAAACTCCGGTGGCTGGTGACGTGGCACGGTCATTAGCGTCTAATTAATCACCTAGAGTCACTGACTGTGGGCCATAGTGCCTGCTAATTAGTTTTGTTAGATTCAATTAATTACTGTTTAGCCACCATATCAATGACAGGTAGGACCCGCACGTTAGGTTTGACCTAGACCGGGTCAGTTGACCTGCTGACGTCACACTGACGTCAGGCTGATGCAGTAAATCATTTTCTGGATTAAAAACAATTCAGAAATTCCAGAAAATAGTATAAACTTCAAAAATACATATAAATTCAACCGTAACCCAGAATGAAATAATTTATATATGAAAAATGACTAGAAAAATCCAATCTATCCATATGTACCATTTTCATGCATGTTAGAACAACTTATAGCTGCTGTTTAGGACACATCATATAAAGGGCATTTAAACAATCAGATATGGAGTTTGAATCTTAGATTCAAACCAACTCCATTTAACTTGCTGCTAGTTGTATTAGCTCAACCCACAGCATATTGCCATGTCATGATCATGCATCATATTGTGCATTGCATTGATTGTGTTCCTCCTTGTTTGCCGGTGTTTGCCCCCTCTTAGTAGATGATGTTTCGATGAGGAATTCGATGACACCGATACAATGCTGCTCTCTTTTATTGCATTAGGACAACAACGACTCATCTGCTACTTGCTGCGATAGTTAAACCCCTTTCTCTGCATGACTTGTCATTGCCAAAGTAAAAAGATGAAACCCACTAGCATGAGTAGGAGTTGTTTGAGCCCTGATGTGCCTACTCATTCATGCTTGTTTGTCATGCCTGCTAGTGCTTAGAGTTGAGTGAGGTCTGATTCATCGGGGATGAATCGGAGGTGTGTAAACATGTCCTACTATGTGTGAGCTAGGTGTGTGAACATGATTTGGTAAAGGTAGTGGTGAGAGGCAATGTAGGAGTACATGGTGGGTTGTCTCATTGAAGCCGTCCTCAGGAACTGAGTTATGTGTTTGTGATCCATGAAACAGCTACTACCACCCTAGTCCTCTGTCTAGGAGTTGCAAGTAGTTTCTGGTGTTTGTAGTATGCTGGAGGTCGTGCGCAGCGCTGACCCGAGGGGTGAGCTGTGATGCGGTAGGCCCGTTTGGTGTCTTGGGAACCCTGCACACATCGTTCGGGGCCGTATGTGGAAACTTCGGCCGGACTCCCTGCGGATGGAACCTGAATAGGCTATAAACCTGGACTAGAGACTTGAGTGTTTAGGTAGGTCGCGGTCTACACCCATGTCGGCTTTCGCTTGAAGTCTGCCGAGCACATGTCGTGTGCAGACGCTAAGTGGTGGACACATGTGTGAAGAAGTACACCCCTGCAGGGTTATGAATAATATATTTGAATAGCCGCGTCCGCGGTAAAGGACCTCTAGGTTCCCTATACAGTTCATAGACAAGTGAAAGTGGATACCCTAAAATGCGCAAGATAAGCGTGAGTGCTATGGATGGCGTTCTCGTAGGGAGACGGGAGCGGATCCATAGTGGTGTATTGATATGGTGAATATGTGGGCTCGTGTGCGCCACCTCAAAATAGTTACTTGCAGTCGTAGTTCAGGATAGTCACTGAGTCAAAGCTGGCTTGCTACAGTTAAACCCCACCACCCCCTTTGTTGATAATGATGCATATGTAGTTAGTTCTGATGTAAGTCTTGTTGGGTACATTTGTACTCATGTTTGCCTATTTTATGTTTTGCAGAGAGAGTCCTCTCTCACTAGTAGTTCCACGTGGACTTAGACTTTTAGCTTGTTACCTCAGCTACGATCTTGTGCCCTCGGCAGGATCTGGTAGATAGTCAGGCTTCTCAGCCTTTTTCATTTGTAGCTATCTGTACTCGGACATGTTAAGCTTCCGCTTATGCTTTTACTTGTATGCTCTGAATGCTGGGTCGAGAGACCCATGTTTGTAATATCTCGCTCCTCGGAGCCTATTGAATAAAATACTTGAGTTGTAGATTCATGTTGTGATGCCATGTTGTATTTGCACATATCGAGCATATTGTGTTTATGTTATTGAAATGCTTGGTATGTGTGGGATTTGACTATCTAGTTGTTTATCCTTGGTAGCCTCTCTTACCGGGAAATGTCTCCTAGTGCTTCCACTGATTGGTAGCTTGGTACTACTCCGGAACACTTAGGCTGGCTGGCATGTGTCCTTCTTCGTTCCTGTGTCTGTCCCTTCGGGGAAATGTCACGCGGTGTCTATCAGAGTCCTGTTAGCCTGCTACAGCCCGGCTTACCAGAGTCCTGCTAGCCTAGTTGCTGCAGCCTGGATTCACTCGCTGATGACAGACACGTTCGTTGCTGGGTCATGTATGCCTGTCCCTGTAAGTTAGTGCCACTTTGGGTTCACGACTAGCCATGTCAGCCCGGGCTCCTTGTCATATGGATGCTAGCGACACTATCATATACGTGTGCCAAAAGGCGCAAACGGTCCCGGGCAAGGTAAGGCGACACCCGTGGGAATACCGTGCGTGAGGCCGCAAAGTGATATGAGGTGTTACATGCTAGATCGGTGTGGCTTTGAGTCGGGGTCTTGATAGCTTTGGTATCAGAGCCTGACTGCCTGTAGGATTACCAAGCCAAATTGGTCAAAGTTGAGTCTAGAAATGCTTTAGTTATATGTAGGGGAATTGATTGTGGGATGGGAACGTAAGGCTCTTTTTACTCCTTATACCTTGTGCCCTTCTGATCTGAGTCATCTTATCTTTCCTACGGGGTTAAGGAACTAGGATTTCTCTTCTGTCTATCAGGATCACGTGTACTGATCCGTAGACTTATAAGATTGTTGGATTTAAGCCTGAGTTCAGTTTCTACTACTTCTGTGTATTCATAGCTGGCCTCAGATTCTTGATATTGTGCTTCGGAGTGGTTATGCCACCGTTTTTGCATGATGTCTCAAATCCCTTGAGCATTTACAGCCGTTATGTTGTCCGAGTCATCCCAGGTCTCTATAGTCTGATGCATTTGCAAATCCCTTCCTTCCGTCCATGATGCAGTTGAGGTACTTCTTTACCTCGATATGTATGTTGGAGTTAGTATTATGACCCTCGGTGTCTTAGGGGATCACCTAGTAATCTAGCCATATTTTGTATTCCCAGTGTGATGATTCTGGCCATCATTCTCGAAAGCATCCCGTGATGCCGCTTAGTAGTAGGTATTCTACTCCTAGGGTTTGATCCCGAGATTCACTCTACTGACTTCATGTTGCTAGTGTTTTCTAGCTCCTTCAGGATATTAGTAACCTTTCCGATAGTCCTCGAGATCCGTGGTATTTCCTTCTTCCAAATACCATGAACTGCTTATGGCGGAAGTTCCTCGTTGAACCAAAAGATCACAACCAGAGTGCTCTTGATGAGTTATCCATTCTATATCTTGACTCTGCCAGTTCTACCTTCTCCGCATGGGTTATTCGGAAGAAATGTTGAACTTTGCTCGACATACTAATCTATGCATCCACAACTCAAAAAATCGTATGTTCCTTTGAGTTGTCCCTCGTTAGTTGTCTTCTGACCCTCATCTATCAATTGATAGTCAAGAGTATGTGTGCATTCGTTCATCGATGCCATTACTCTTGTGGTCCGTCAAGCCATCCTATTCGAGAATGACTAGGAGAAACAAACTCCAGTACCATATCCATTTCCAGGATTGGGTCAAGGTAGTTGTACCCCGCAGATCAAATTGCCAATCCAGCTTTTGTTTTGTTCTACCTTGGAGTATTACCCTATTTATGTCACGAATATCAAGGGAATTGCACCATCTCTTATGAATTCTTGTTGCAGAGATACTTCTCACCATCATCATTCATTCCTCGGTCCTCGTGTTGTTGTAACCGGAATGCCGACAAGTGAATTGTGATGTGTGAAATGAATACTCCGAGCAACTCGTTGCTTGGTAGTAAATGGACAATATTCTCATTCTTAGCGTGTTTGTTATTAAATCATCATCCTAAGATTGATCGTGCTACCTAGTCCTTATTTCTGGTGCACTCTTCGATCAATGGGTTAGGATTGTGTCCATCCCTCCCTCTTTCGATCATATCATCTTGCCCTGAAAAGCAAGGTTATTCTCGAGTTTAGTAACATACCGGTGGTTCGTGATTTTTTGAATATTTTTCTCGGAAGTATTACCAGGTTGTCCTCTGACTGTTATGTTGAGCTCGTGATCAAGTTGGTTTTCCTCTAAACCAGCCATTCTCCAAGAATATGTGTTGGATACCCCTGAGCTAGTTGGTTAAGCTAAACAACAACTTGGGGAGTTGGAAGATAAAAGCTTTATACGACTTAGTTCATTGCAAAGGGATAACTCTTTGTATATGTGTGTAGAAGAAAGATGGTATTTTCATTGATTGACCCTCGTGATTAGTTAATGGACCTATTATCTTATCCACTCTTGATTTGAGTACGGGCTATCATCAAATCAAATCGGAACCAGTGATATTCTTAATGTTGTCTTACTTGTGGTTGATCCCTCGAGCATACACCATTATATCTTTTGGGTCTGACCAATGCCATCACTTGTTCACATAATTATGGAATTCCATCTTCATGGAAACCTGGATGAATTGTTGTTGAGCCCATCAGCAACATTTTTATCTTCTCCATGATTTGTGTTGAACATCCAGCTAGTATTGGAAACTTTTATAAGCATTATCTTCATGACCCGCTCATGAAGCATATGCTCGGATGTAAGAAGTGACTTCCTCTAATTCATGTGCATTTGATGCAAGTTGCCACCGTGAATTCGAGAAAGCATGTTTTTACTTCCTTTGGAATCATCCCAAGTCAGTTATGCACGTGCGAAGTATTCTGTGGTCTGTTTAACTGATCATCTTCGTTCCATATGAATTCTGTAGCACACCAAGCCACTGATTGAATTGTTCAAGTAAAAGGAGTTCCTTCATAAGAGCTAATCCGGACTTATGTTAGGACTTTCATATCCTCGTTGATGGTTCCCAACCAGAACTCGGTAGTGTTTTGTTGTAAGACTACTATGTGGTCATGCTTATCTCGGACAGCGTGTTCACATGTCTGTAGCAGAACCAGCTCATGTTTTGGAGCTTGCTGTTGTAGTTCATCTCCAGAGAATCTTGCAACGTCATCTCGTCGGTTTGTGTTGCAAACTTTCATTTTCCTTTCTAGACTTGATGAGTCTGGAGTATTCTGACACCAACCAGATCTGAATCTCAAGCAGATATGATGGTTGGAAAGTTTCCCAAGAACTACAATATTGGTGTCTCTGTAACCCGGTAAAGTGGATCTTGTGGCCAACACACCCAGTCGGAAGGCCTATTATTGTAGTATCTTGATTGAGGAAGTTGGCCACCTCCCCATAAGGATTTCGTAGGATTTACTCCCTAGATGCCCCTTATGGATTTTTGTGTTCCCGAAGTCCGACCTTTTACTTGATGTTATAGATATAAAACTACCTATAATTGGGTTATGCTAGTACATCAAGGATAACATTAGAAGCGTAGTGCTAATTGTCTCTCGGTCGATCATCCAGATTTTGTTTCCTTGGCGTCGTCAAGGTAAAATCTGAGAAACTGTTGTCCTCCTTTGCACCTGCATCCTCCATTGTTATTCGTCATGGTAGTATGAGGTGTCACCAGGATCTTGGCATAGATGTTGGTAAAACCTTGATGAATATGGAAATGCTCAAGTTCTTGAAAGAATGCCCAGTCACTAGGTTATATCCTTGGTATCAATTGGAATGTGCCTTCCATCTGCCAAGTTGTTCTATAACCGTAGTTTCCTTTCCAAACTGGGTATGCCATTCTTTTGAATTCTTTCAAACGATCAATTGTGAATTGCCTTAGGCTGGTATGAAGAGTTTCAGTGATCTATGTATCAAAAGTAATTCTTTTTGCCACTTAAGGGAATAATTATACGAGTCACCTTCCCTAAGGTGCCCTGTTATGGTATCATGGTGATTATTTCCTTGCTATCTTGAAACCATGCACCATCCTCTTCTACGTGGAATTCTTGCTCACCCAATTGAACCCTTATCATCCACCTCTTTCCATTGCTCCTCGTGTGTGTTTTATGTCTCAACTCAAGAGATGTTCTTACATCCCACTCCATGAGTTGATCTTGAGTGCTTGATCTTCGAGGAGATCGTTTTCTGTAGAGTTCCTTTCTGTAGTCAATGCGTTGAATGAAGATCTCGAAAGCAAAGACGTTTAGATGAATATGATGCAATGAAGCTACTTCTTCAAGAAGGACAGTTGGATCGAGAAGATTGTGATAGTTTGAGACCTCTTTCTTCTAACCTCACGACTTGAATCTCGGGACGAGATTCTTGTTTAGTGGGGGTGAGTTGTCACATCCCTAGCTTTACCTTGGCCTTGGACGAGCTTTGTTGTTGCATCAAGTTTAAATTCAAATGAAATTTGAATTGAGGAATTTTCAAAGCCTCAGAATCCTTTTAAAAGATGATCAAGATAAAACTGCTTCAAATAAGTCCAAGAAAATGTTCCTGTTATCCTCTGGAAATATTGGCAAGAGGTAAAATCCAAACCAATATTTTTGGTGTCTCAGAAACATTTATTTTGGGCCTTTGAATTAAATCAATAGATATTTGAATTGAATTTATACCTACTATTAAATAAATATAGGTCCAGTAATTCTAAAGTATTTTGTGGTGCTTTGGTTTAATTCTTTTAGCTTCCAAAAATAATTTTCAGAAGTAACAAAATTGAATTGGTTTCAAAACCAAATTCAAAACAAACCTGCAAAATAGAAAATAGAACAGAATTAGAAAAGAACAGGAAAGGACAGAAACTTATGTGTATAGCCCAGCCGGCCCAGCACTGTAGCTAGCCCAGCCCAGCCGTCACACCGTCTTCAACCTCCTGCCAGTAGGCAGCAGGGCGTGTATTCTGCGTGCGCGCGCACGCGCTGCGGCCACATCCTCTCTCCCTGCCTGCCTGGACCTCCCTCGCGCCGCCACGCACCTCCCTGGTCTCTCCCTCTCACTCTCCTCATACTCCTCCCCCTCCTCTGTCTCGCTCTCGCACGCACACCTGAACGCGGCCGTCACCACTGACGATGGTCACCATGGCCACCGTCCACCTTACCCCTCTCTGTACCATCCAACGGCTCCGCCGCAATGCCTCTTCCTCATCGCCAACCCACGTGACGCTGGGAGCCCCATGCCGTCGTCCTCGCCCTCGTCTTCTTCCGCGGGATCCGATGACAACCGTGGACGATTCGATGCCGTCCGGCCTCCCACGAGCTCGCCGACCACCTCTACGAGCCTGCTGTGAGCTCCGCCTCATTTCCCCTCTTCCCTAGTGATTTTCCTCTGCCATAGCCCTGCTGGCCGTCATGCCCGCGAGCTTACCGTCGTCGGCGATGTCGCCGCCGCCGCGCTAGTCACCGGAGCTCATGTCCGAGCACTCCATCGTGCTCAGCGCGCTCCCAGTAGCACATATCACCCCACCGTCGTCATTCCCGTGCACCACAACGCGATACCACGCACAATTGACCTCCAGCCGCCGCTGTGAGCTTGTTTCCGGCAAGCTCCGGTCAACCCACGGCCTCCCACTTGCTCGCCTGGATGCGGGCGAGCACGGGCTATGCCCCGGTGGCCTCCGCAGGTCCATCTGCCGCCTCTAGCGCAGGTCTGGCGAGTTCCCGCCGCGCTTTTGGTCGCCGCTGGCCGAACTCCGGTGGCTGGTGACGTGGCACCGTCATTAACGTCTAATTAATCACCTAGAGGCACTGACAGTGGGCCCTAGTGCCTGCTAATTAGTTTTGTTAGGTTCAATTAATCACTGTTTAGCCACCATTTCAATGACAGGTAGGACCCGCATGTCAGGTTTGACCTAGACCGGGTCAGTTGACCTGCTAACATCACACTGACATCAGGCTGACGCAGTAAATCATTTTCCGGATTAAAAACAATTCAGAAATTCCAGAAAATATCATAAACTTCAAAAACTCATATAAATTCAACCGTAACTCAGAATGAAATAATTTATGTATGAAAAATGACCAAAAAGTCCAATCTATCCATCTGTACCATTTTCATGCATGTTAGAACAACTTATAGGTGCTGTTTAGGACAAAACATATAAAGGACATTTAAACCATCACATATGGAGTTTGAATTTGAATCTTGGATTCAAACCAACTCCATTTAACTTGCTGCTAGTTGCATTAGCTCAACCCACAGCAAATTGCCATGTCATGATCATGCATCATATTGTGCATTGCATTAGTTGTGTTCCTCCTTGTTTGCCGGTGTTTGCCCCCTCTTAGTAGATGATGTTTTGATGAGGAATTCGATGACACTGTTGAAGAGCTATTACTATCTTCAGAAGTGTCAGGCAAGCAAAAACCCCTGTTCATTCTGATACAGTCCCACTCTCTCACTCCTGCTCTCTTTTATTGCATTAGGACAACAACGATTCATCTGCTACTTACTGCGGTAGTTAAAGCCCTTTGCTCTGCATGACCTGTCATTGCGAAATTAAATAGATGAAACCCACTAGCATGAGTAGCAGTTGTTTGAGCCCTGATATGCCTACTCATTCATGCTTGTTTGTCATGCCTGCTACTGCTTAGTGTTGAGTCAGGTTTGATTCATCGGGGATGAATCGGAGGTGTGTAAACATGTCCTACTATGTGTGAGCTAGGTGTGTGAACACGATTTGGTAAAGGTAGAGGTGAGGGGCCATGTAGGAGTACATGGTGGGTTGTCTCATTGAAGCCGTCCTCAGGAACTGAGTTCTGTGTTTGTGATCCATGAAACAGCTACTACCACACGTTGGGCCCTGAAATATGACCTCGCTCGACTTCTTAACCACCCTAGTCCTCTGTCCAGGAGTTGCAAGTAGTTTTTGGTGTTTGTAGTATGCTGGAGGCCGTGCGCAGCACTGATCCGAGGGGTGGGCTGTGATGTGTTAGGCACGTGGAATGGTGTACCGGGCGCCCATTTGGTGTGTCAGGAACCCTGCACACATCGTTCGGGGCCGTATGTAGAAACTTCGGCCGGACTCCCTGTGGATGGAACCTGAATAGGTGATAAACCTGGACTAGATACTTGAGTGTTTAGGAGGTCGTGGTCTAAACCCACGTCGGCTTCCGCTTGAAGTCTGCCGAGCACATGTCATGTGCAGACGCTAAGTTGTGGAAACATGTGTGAAGAAGTACACCCCTGCAGGGTTATGAATAATCTATTCGAATAGCCGCGTCCGCATTAAAGGACCTCTGGGTTGCCTATACAGTTCATAGACAAGTGAAAGTGGATACCCTAAAATGCACAAGATAAGCGTGAGTGCTATGGATGGAGTTCTCGTAGGGAGATGGGAGCGGATCCATAGTGGTGTATTGATATGGTGAATATGTGGACTCGTGTGCGCCATCTCAAAAGAGTTACTCGCAGTCGTAGTTCTGGATAGCCACTGAGTCAAAGCTGGGTTGCTGCAATTAAACCCCACCACCCCCTTTGGTGATAATGATGCATGTGTAGTCAGTTCTGATGTAAGTCTTGCTGGGTACATTTGTACTCACGTTTGCCTATTTTATGTTTTGCAGAGAGACTCATGTCTCACTAGTAGTTCCACCTGGACTTCGATGGTTAGCTTGTTACCTCAGCTATGATCTTGTGCCCTCGGCAGGATCTGGTAGATAGTCAGGCTTCTTAGCCTTTTTCATTTGTAGATGTCTGTACTCAGGCATATTAAGCTTCCGCTTGTGCTTTGACTTGTATGCTCTAAATGCCGGGTCGAGAGCCCATGTTTGTAATATCTCGCTCCTCGGAGCCTATTGAATAAAATACTTGAGTTGTAGAGTCATGTTGTGATGCCATGTTATATTTGCACATATCGAGCATATTGTGTGTGTATGTTATTGAAATGCTTGGTATGTGTGGGATCTGACTATCTAGTTGTTTATCCTTGGTAGCCTCTCTTACCGGGAAATGTCTCCTAGTGCTTCCACTGATTGGTAGCTTGCAAGTACTGCGAAACACTTAGGATGGCCGGCATGTATCCTTTGTTCATGTGTCTGTTCCTTCGGGAAATGTCACACGGTGTCTATCAGAGTCCTGTTAGCCTGCTACAGCCCGGTTTACCGGAGTCCTGCTAGCCCAGTTGCCGCAGCCCAGATTCACTCACTGATGACCTACATGTTTGTTGTTGGGTCATGTATGCCTGTCCCTGTAAGTTAGTGCCACTTTGGGTTCACGACTAGCCATGTCAGCCTGGGCTCCTTGTCATATGGATGCTAGCAACACTATCATATACGTGTGCCAAAAGGCGCAAATGGTCCCGGGCAAGGTAAGGCGACACCCGTGGGAATACCGTGCGTGAGGCAGCAAAGTGATATGAGGTGTTACATGGTAGATTGGTGTGGCTTTGAGTCGGGGTCCCGACACATGACAAGCAAAGGAATACTACAAGCGTATGGAAAAACCCCATTTCTACCCCCTTTTATATAAGGGCGAGGCCAGGGGACAGCCCCTCACCCCTAAGGCGGCTGCCTCGCTTATCCAATACGGCCTACCCTCCCCGTCTGGGGACATGGGGAATCAGGACTGACCCGATGCTCCAACCAGCGACGTCTGATTTCCTGCTGCGGCACTAACACCCGTGCCATCCACATCCACCACCTACCCTTTTTGAGGCATGAAGGACACATGGAGGATGAGCGAGAAGTACGAAGGCAAGAGGGATGACCTTTTTCACCCCACGATCGTGGGGCGCGGGCGCCATGCAAGCCACGATCAAAGCTTTTTCCGTAACGTTGCACACGAGGCACGGGGAAACCGGAAACTGGCTCGAAATCAAGACTAATCAAGAAGCAAGGAAGATATCAGGAGGCCCGCCTCTTTAGCAGCTCTGCCTATGCACCCATAAGGTCCTACCCGACAACGCTCGATAGCGCGTTCGGGGCAGGCCCGGGGGCTTCTGTCGGTGCAACAGACCCTGGGTCTATTGCCCTGATAGTGCACATGCACAAGAGCAAGATTGAAACACCAGTCCAAGATGCAGTACAAGAAGCCCAGTGACTCTAAGAACCAACAAGCAGATCAGAGGGACCAAGACCATGCCAGAAGAACAAGATGTCATCAAGAGAGAAGCCTCCCTTACCAGGCAGGCAAGCCTGGCAAGGGGCGAGGCCACCCCCAGAAGAAGCTGACCAAGGCATCCTGACAGGGCCTGTCGGGACCTGCGGAAACAAAATCATCTCCCCGACTGAGGGAGTCCTGGATAAGGGGGTATCCGGACAGCCGGACTGTGTACAACGTCCGGACTATTGAAGCGTGAAGATACAAGAGACTTCGGCCCGTGTCCAGATGGGACATTCCTTGGCGTGGAAGGCAAGCTTGGCGATCCGGATATTATATTTCCTTCCTTGTAACCGACTCCATGTAAACCCTAGACCTCTCCGGTGTCTATATAAACCGGAGAGGTTGGTCCTTAGAAGGCCGATCACAATTACATTCATACCATCATAGGCTAGCTCCTAGGGTTTAGCCTCTGCGATCTCGTGGTAGATCTACTCTTGTACTACCCATATCATCAATATTAATCAAGCAGGAAGTAGGGTTTTACCTCCATCGAGAGGGCCCGAACCTGGGTAAACATCTGTGTCCCTTACTTCTTGTTACCATCAGCCTTGACGCACAGATCGGGACCCCCTACTCGAGATCCGCCGGTTTTGACACCGATATTGGTGCTTTCATTGAGAGTTCCTCTGTGACGTTGCCACAAGGCTTGATGGCTCGACTCGTCTTCAAGGACGACATTACTTTGGAGGGAGATCTGGCTGTGGGCCAGACGCTCCGGCTCGGCGGCTTTATCATGGCCGCCCCGTCGGCGACAGAGCCGACGATGGCCTCTCGGGTCACCAATCACAACCTTCGGGTCAGTTCGGAACTTGCCGAACAGATGGATCCAATGGATATCTCCTCCTTTAATGAACTCTTGGATCACATCGCCGCTCTGGGAGTCAGTACGAACTACGACCGGATTGGGCTTAAACCCGACCGAAGGGACATCAGAGCCCCGCCGGCCACCCATGAGATAGCGATTGTGGAAGAACCACACGCGGATCGTCTCCCAGCTTTGAGGACTAATTATGTCCGGGTCGCCGAACTCCTTGAGCCGAAAATCTGCTCAAAGGATAACCTGCCCGAGGTCCCGGACTTAGGATCGGGCATTGGGCCGAAGGGATCGGGTAGCATCCCGGATTAGGAGCTGTTGGGCTCGGAATCGCCCGTGCCCCTAGGCGTTAGATCGGATCATAATCCGGATTCTGCTCACAACACTTATTTTGACTTAAACTATCTCTCCCACATCAGGCAAGATCCCCAGGAGACGGTACATCATTACTGGGGAAGATTGCTCCTTGCGCTCAACAAGGTTAAGGACTGCCGCGAGGAGAACATGGTCTCACTCTTCTGCAAAAACTGCACGGACGAAGGGCTCCTCAATGCTATAAGCCGCTGCGAAATAATACGTTTCGCAGATTTGGCAACCATAGTATGTAAGTACTGTGCAATGGAGAGCGCTTGGAAGACCCAAACAGAATTTTGGGATAGTACCACTCTCACCAAGACCTTTGTCCGAACCAAACGGACGAACTCTCTTAAGACGTCCAATCCAATCCCCAAAAAACTGAAGCCCACCCCAGGGCGGGGATCCGTATTGGAAGAATGGCTCGACGGGCCATGTAAGCTCCACAGTACGCTGCATACAATGCCAACTCATAGCCTTAGGGCGTGTTGGATACTCCGGCAGGTGGCAAAAAGTGGCGAGGATCTTCTTGCGAGCCATGAAGCAGAACGATATCCTGCCCGCGGACACAATACGGTACTAACAGTCTTCGAGACTTTTGCCTCGAACAACAGGCGCAAGCGGGCTCACCGAAGCTCTGCGGAAATTTGCCATGTGGCAAAGATGAACCCCTGGAACGACATGGCTATAACTTTCAATGCCAGTGACGAACCTCGATTCCAGACTGTCCGGGCACCGGCCGCTTTGGTCCTTAGCCCAATCGTGGACGGTTTCCGGCTAACCAAAGTACTCATGGATGGCGGAAGCGGGTTAAACTTGATCTATGAAGAAACGCTCAACAAAATGGAGATTGATAAAGGCCGCATTGAGCAAAGCGGCACCACCTTCAAGGGAATCATCCCTACTTGGGAAGCATGGTGCGCGGGAAAAATCAGACACGATGTGGTATTCGGCACTCCGGAGAATTATAGGTCCGAAGAAATCACATTCCAAGTGGCTCCCTTTAGCAGAGGATACCACACCCTTCTAGGGCGGGACGCGTTTGCAAGCTTTCAAGTTGTACCCCATTACAGGTACATGAAGCTTAAAATGCCCGGGCCAAATGGAATCATCACTCTAGCCAGTGATACAGACGTTGCACTCCGCGCTGAAAACAAAACCGCATCACTAGCCCTGGAAGCATTATCTGAAGCCCTGGCAGCCGAAGAGTTAACAACACTGAGGGCCACCGTGGACAAGGACGACGTGATACTCGACAAACGACCCAAGTCCACCTCATTTAAACCTGCAGACGAGATAGCCAAATTCTAGGTCCACCCAACGGATCCCATGAAGACAGCATCCATCGGAACACAATTGATCCCCATGATGGACGCCGCACTGCAAGATTTCTTACGCGAGAATTGGGACATTTTTGCCTGGCACCCTTCTGACATGCCAGACATCCCATGCCGGCTGGCCGAACACAACCTCAACATACTAAAGGGATACAAACCGGTCAAACAGACCCTAAGGGGTTTTCAGAACCCAAACGGCAGGCCATGGGGGAAGAGCTAGCCAAGCTACTTGAGGCCGGATTCATCAGAGATATTAAACATCCGGATTGGCTAGCGAATTTGGTAATGGTGCCAAAAAAGGACAAATCCTGGCGCCCATGCGTCGACTTCAAAGACCTCAACAAGGCTTGCCCCAAGGATCCCTTTCCCCTCCCTCCCATCGATCAAATCATCGATGCCACAGCTGGACATGACTCGCTGTGTTTTCTCGACGCATACTTTGGATACCATCAAATAAAGATGGCAGAGTCTGACCAAGCTGCAACAGCTTTTTTAATGCCATATGGCCCTTTTTGCTTCAACACTATGCCCTTCGGGCTCAAGAATGCCGGCGCAACCTATCAACACATGATCCAAACATGCTTGGAGAAACAAATTGGCAAAACAGTGGAAGCATATGTGGACGACGTTGTCATAAAAACTAGACACGTCGAGACCCTAATAGATGACTTGAGGCTCACATTCGATAACCTCCGGACATACGACATCAAGTTGAATCCAGAAAAATGTGTTTTCGGTGTCCCTTCGGGGAAGCTCCTGGGCTTCATTGTTTCCAATAGAGGAATAGAAGCAAATCCAGCAAAAATCCGCACCCTGTAGCAGTTGGCCATACCAACAGACCTCAAGCACATCCAGAAACTAGCGGGATGCGTGGCCGCTTTGAGCCACTTTATATCTAGACTAGGAGAAAAGGCGTTGCCTCTTTACCGCCTCCTTCGGCGCACCGAACACTTTGTATGGACGGATGCAGCCGCGGCCGGACTCGATGAGATAAAGACCTTATTGGTCAGTAATCCGGTGCTAACAGCGCCAAACATCGGCGAACCTATGCTACTATACATAGCTGCAACACATCAAGTGGTAAGCGCAGTGCTTGTCGTTGAACGAGTGGTGGATGGATACAAATTCCTGCTTCAAAAGCTGGTTTACTACGTATCAACGGTCCTCACCCCATGTAAACCCCGATACCCGCACTATCAAAAAATAGCATACACAGTATTCATGGCATCTCGTAAACTACGACACTACTTTCAAGAGTGTTTGATTACCGTTGCCTCCAAAGTACCACTCAACGACATAATTAATAACCGCGATGCTACAGGACGGATTGCTAAATGGGCTATCAAGCTCCTGCCATTCGACATAACATACAAACCGCGGCGAGCCATTAAGTCGCAAGTATTGGCTGACTTTGTCGCTGAATGGACAGAAGCCGAACACCAGGCTCACAGGAATTGCTTGCCCATCGGGCCCCGCCGGTCCCACTTCGGCCATATGGTTACGGTCCAGCTTGGTGTAGCGCGTTTTCACCATCGCCCAGGCTTCTCTTGCTCCTTGCTGGTAGGCCGATATCTTCCACAGACGGAAGCGCCGCCGGGCTCCTTGGAGCAGGTCCGCAAGCTCCCCCATGCCATTCGGCAGTAGGCTTGATGGCCACAAGGCCTGAGCAATGCCGTGCATCACCTGTCGGGCACGCTCGTGCATCTGCGATATTTCTTGCAGAAAATCACCTACAGATGAGGGCATCTCCTCTTCAGGGCGACCCGTTAACATTCCTGCAAGGAAAAATCTTTTTAATAAACTTCCTCGCCAAACTATCAAACAGTTTGCTTGCATTCTTACCATAAATGCCGCGACGAAGTTTTTTGTTCTCCTTGTGCGCGGACGTGCTTTAATTCCACGTCCAAACGAATATTGGCATCATGAAGCCTCTTCTTCTCTTGCGTCACCTGCGTAAGGATGCGCTCGCCGACCTTTAGCTACCATTGGAGATGCGAGTCGTCACCCACTGCGCCATCCGGATTCACTCCAGGATTGTCTGCAGAACTTACTGTTAGACTAGCCGCACTAGCCATCTACTAACTAGCACATCTGTGTATAATGGAGACAAATATTACTGGCAGGGACCTTTCGGGATCCCTCTAACTTGGCTACAGCATCAGATAATTGGGCCTTGCAGGCCTCCAGCTCCCATGCCAATTGTTCATTCTTGTCCACAAGGACCTGTGGATATATTGATCCTTCAAACAGTTGTCCCAACTATTCTAAGTCTCAGGGGCTACTGCTAGGCATACTTATCAAAATCTCTTACCCGTATGTCCTTGGTATACTGGCTTATCTCTTGGGCAAGCCCTCCTCAAGTGGCTCGGACATATGCGTCCGCCGAATAAGGCATTAAAAGCCTCTTCAGAAAAGATGTTGTGCCGGAGCACGGCCTTCCGGCGCCGGTGGTTCATGGCGCTCTCCACTTCGGAGTTCGTGGTCGATCACATATCCGTACCCTCCGCCGGGAAGCTATGTGGTGATGGCACCGTATCCACCTCCGCCCCCGAAGCCGGTTCTGGAACCCGGCTGGTGGAGGCGTGGTTGGTGGGGTTTTCAGATATAGCCTGGTTATTCCTCTTCCTGCCAGACACAAAGGGCGTCGTCATATTTCAAATTTATGACAGCATGATAGGCTATGACTTTACCTCTGCAGCGGTGTGTCAGCCCTCGCCGCCTTCCTCTTGAGCCTGCCCGATCCAGGCGCCCATGGTTGACGAGTCCCTAGGGGCTCGGCCCCTTGCTCCGATCGTCATTTCTGCAAATAGAGCGATGCCTCAAAGGTAAAATTACAATACCTGGGGAAAGTCCTCTTCAGAGGATAGGGTTTTTTAGCTTAGCTTACACGCGACGCGGGAAGCAGTCCAGGGGAGTCGGCCGTAATGGCCACCAGGGCGCCGTCCCAGCTCACCTGATAAAAAACTCCGTTGACAAGCTCCACGGTAATATCTGGATCTACTTTGAGTCCTGGATCTAGGGCCCTTCCAGGGTCCTCTGGTTGCGGGGAGGGGCTGAAGATTCCTTCCACGGCCCTCCTTAGTTCCTGCTCAGAGGCATCAATGCAAGTAATCTTAGCAGAAGTACAATAGAGTAAATGAAACTAGGAAAAGAATGGCAACTTACCCACTCTGGGGGGTTGTGCATGGAGAATCCGTCCCGCGTTTTTATACGAAGGAACTCCTTCTCTTCCTCTTTGTACAAATCGGACAATATCCTTGCCAAAGTGGCAGTGGAGTCCGGACCCTTACGACCACAGCGGGTGGCGTCATCTTTCCCGTTGTAATGCCACATGGGTTTCCCTTGATATTTGAGCGGTTGCACTCCTTGCTTTATGCATATTGCCATGGCCTCTACAATCATCAGTTCGTACTTGGCCAACAACTTTATCCTATTCATCAGGAGGAATATCTCCCTTGTGTCCTCTTCTTGAGGGCCCCGGGGACGCCAGCTTAGGCGTGCCCTCGGTGGGGCGTTGCTGAACTTGGGGAGACCCCTCCGGACTAGATCCGGAAGGGGAACGTCATTTATATAGAACCACTCTGAAGGCCAGTTTTCTGGTGCATTCTCAGGAGTGCCAGAAAAGTATCCGGTCTAGGCAATACGCCATACTTCGGCCCCGCCCACTTGATATAGGGACTCCCCCTGGGTGCGGGGGACGAGGCAGAGCAGCTTCCTCCACAATCCGAAGTGTGGTTCGCAGCCTAAAAACAGCTCGCAAAGGGCGACATACCCCGCTATGTGCAGAATGGAGGCTGGGGTAAGATTGTGTAGCTGGAGGCCATAGAACTCCAGGAGCCCGCGGAAAAACGGGTGTATAGGGAACCCGACGCCCCTCAGCAGATGCGAGATGAGGCATATTCGCTCCTCCGGTGACGGGTTAGGAAATTCCTCTGCTTGTTCCCCTTCGTCGTAAGTATCTATTCCAGCTCGGACGGAGACCATGAATGCCGATGGAAGAAACCCTTGAGTGTGTAACTTCACCAAATGGCTGTGGGTAACTGAGCACTCTCCCCAATCCCCTGACTTAGAGTGAGGAGGGCAAGCAGAAGAGCTGCGACGGGCGGCCATGCTGGAATGGCTTTTCGCGAAGCGCTCTAGGATGCTAGCTCCAGGGAGGAGAGTGAGGTTTGGATCTGAGAAACCCTGTCCCTTCAAATAGACGGTTGGCTCGGAGGATCGAGGGTGGCAAATGCAAAAATACCTTGACTCCTCGCATTCGCTCGACACGTGGAGATGGTCATTACTAAGGCGCGGAAGCCGAGGAGCACAACATCGATTGGAGACCGGACACTATTCGTCGTAACAGGTACTTTGGAGTATTCGGAGGAAGAATCCGCCTTGCAATGCCAAAGACAATACTGCACGCCGGACTCATCACCATTGAAGCCTGGTTCAGCGGCTACTGAGGGAGTCCTGGATAAGGGTGTATTCGGATAGCCGGACTGTGTACAACGTCCGGACTATTGAAGCGTGACGATACAAGACTCAAGACTTCGGCCCGTGTCCGGATGGGACTTTCCTTGGCGTGGAAGGCAAGCTTGGCGATCCGGATATTATATTTCCTTCCTTGTAACCGACTCCATGTAAACCCTAGCCCTCTCTGGTGTCTATATAAACCGGAGAGGTTGGTCCTTAGAAGGCCAATCAGAATTACATTCATACCATCACAGGCTAGCTCCTAGGGTTTAGCCTCTACGATCTCGTGGTAGATCTACTCTTGTACTACCCATATCATCAATATTAATCAAGCAGGAAGTAGGGTTTTACCTCCATCGAGAGGGCCCGAACCTGGGTAAACATTTGTGTCCCTTACTTCTTGTTACCATCAGCCTTGACGCACAGATCGGGACCCCCTACCCGAGATTTGCCGGTTTTGACACCGACACCGACCACTCCACCACGACTCACGTCGACGATCAGTGCGGTGTCAAGCCGTGGAGTGATTAAGAGGCAGCCATTTGCCACATGGCAGCCACTGTCGGATTTCGGGTTCCGCAAACCCTTGATAGGTTCAAACTCTGGGGTGTGTGTGCGGAGATCTCAACCTACCCAGTCTGCCTACTCGCAATCATCTAGGCCTAGCGTGTTGAGTTCAAGGAGACAGAGAGACACATTAGTTTATCCTCGTTCGGGCCACCTTGCGGTGTAATACCCTACTCCAGCGTTTTGGTGGATTGCCTCGAAGGTCTGAGGATGAACTAGTATAGTGGATGAACTTCCCTCAGGAGGTGAGGTGTTCTTGAGCTCAAGAGAGCTGGTGAGGTGGTCGGGTGAGAATGGATCTGATCCCTCTTCTACTCTTTCCCTCTCGATCTGACCTTCCTCTTTTCGACCCACTTCTATGGTGGTGGCTAAGTCCTATTTATAATGGCCTTTGTCCTCTTCCCGAATGTTGGCGGGAAGGGATCCCACAACGACCAGATTTGAAGTGGGACAGGAAGTACATACTATCCTGACTAAAGTTGTCTTCTCCTATGAAAAGCCTTTGGTCATGACGCTGCGGTGGGCTCGGCGATGACCTCCGTCCTGCCGTCCAGGTGGTCTTGGTCTTGTTGCACCAGAATGGAAACCTTTGGCAGATTCCTTGGGACTCTGTGCCTGCTGCTTGCCTCTTTTGCACCAAAGAGGAAACTGGTACTCTGCGCCAGCTGGCGCTCGCCTGGCCTTGGTCGTCACGGCTCACGTCAGCTGAGCCTCATGAGGTGCTCCTTGCATAGAACTCTCTGCCCCTCGGGAGCCAGCCTGAAGAGGCCGATCCCCTTGGAGGTCTTGGCGTTGTCCGCCTCGCGAGGCTTGGCCCCTCGCGATGGTCTTGAGTCATTGATGTTGAAGCTGGGCCGTACCAGGCCATCTTTGGAGCCACTGGTGGGCCGCAGGCAGGCAAGTCTGGGTACCCCCATATCCAAAATACCGACAGTAGCCCTCGGGCCCAAGGCGCGCTCGGGCTTGTCTTCTAAGCGAAGCCAAAGGGCACGTGCGAAGCACCGCCGGCCCTAACCGCCTGCGGCCTTGTACGACGCGTGACGATTGATGGAACATGGGTGCCTCCACTTCCCCACACCGCCTCGGCAACCCATTCGACTTGATGATCGATGTTGCATGCAGAAGATCATCATTACGCGAGGTCGTGGAGGCCTGCAGTTAGCCTTTCTCTAGCTATAAATGAGGGGAGGGGCAGAGCCCCCCTCACTCATCTCTTCCTCCGTCTTCTTGCTGCTCGTTTCCCCTCCTTCTCCATCTTGCTTCTGCTTCCATGGCGATGATGAGGAGGTTTTCGCCGGCCAAAAAGGGGAAGGCTTCCAAGGAGGGGCCAACTTCTCCGCCTCCCAAGAGAGGCAGCGGCCGTCCCCACAATCATCCAGTAACCCCTGCGGTGGCCCCCAGGTGGCGTGGGCGTGCATCCCCAAGGGTCGGGGCCTTCCTTGGCACTCGTGGTGGTACTTCTTCACGCGGCGGGGCCGCTGGCTCCGGGGCAGCCCCCACGACGAGGGGAGGTGCACCATGGTTGCGCGCCCTCCTCACCCACGCTTCTCTTTGCCGGACGTGATCCCGGAGTTTGTGGTGTGGTCGGAGGCGCCCGCCGGCACCTCGCTCTGGCTCCCGCGCTTCTTCTCTGGCGAGCTGCCATCCTCGGGGCTCGATGGCTTCTGGCTGCAAGCTGACGGCTGCTGAAGCAGGGCCTCGTGGGTGGGGACTGAGATCGCCGCCACGGGAAGCATGGTCCTCACCCTCGGATGGCAGACGTTCGGCAGCGCACGAGGCCTGAGTGGCAGGTGCACCCTCCACTTCAAGTACGACGGCCTAGCGACCCTCTTCGTGAGGGTGTTCAGGGAGGACGGCCATCGCGTGGGGTGCTGCTCAAAAGACGACAGAGACAAAAAGGGTAACGCGGGTGAACTTGGCCTTGGTGACGTCCGCACCTCCTCCCACAGCGGTAGCTCTTCCTCGGGTGAGAGCTCGAGCAGCGGTGGCTATGGCCAGCCCCCACGCTGTCGAGCTTGGATCGAGGGCGGTGGTGGGTCGTCCTGCAGCCACGCTTCGATGAAGCTGGAGGGAAGCCCGGCATGATCTTGGGGCTGCCAAACTTGGACTCGAGACCTTCCGCGGCCTCGGGCCACCCTAGGGGGAACTGGTGGAGCGTTGCGGCAACCTTCAGGTGCTGCTTGAGGATGCAGCGCTGGTGCTGAATCCGCGCGCCCTTGGCCCATTTCTGTTTAGCCTTTCCTTTCTTCTACAATTCAAAAAAAGTAGTGTGCCCCGTTGGGGTGTGTAATGAACTATGGAAGTCATGCCCCTTTTATGCTATGCTTATTATCTCAATGTCATGTTATGACGTCTGTACTCTGGGTAGGCAAGGCTAGGATAACATAGTTTGACGCATTTGTAGTGGCTTCCGTCCTCACGAGGGAGAGGCCCTGGGCGTCTGGCGAAGCCCCCATTCTTGGTGACTCGGGAGGTGCTTCGGGCCTCGGGAGATGTTGTAGATCCGCTGCAGAGATTTTAGAGAAAAAGGAAGCTTGTCTAGCACCTTGTTCCTTTTTGCACGAGCCCCCTGTCATAGGATAGCTATGGCTTAATGCACCGCGTCGCACTGCCCGAGGGGCATGGACATGAGGGGGTGCTGGTGCCCGTGAGCTTGATCGAGGGCTCCTTGCGAGGTTAAAGCCGAAGCACTTGGGCAATGGGGTTCGACGCGGTGTGCTCGTGCGAGGGAAGGCCCATGCACACACACCTGCCTAGCCCCCATGCATGAGGCGCGCGAGGAATGTCAAGGCACTTAGCTCCGTGCGAGGAAAGAAAATGAACAGCCGTGTCCGACACCTACTCTAGTGTTCTCACTACCGTGGAGCTAAGTGCTGCCACTAAGACGTGGGAGGGAGCCCTCGTGAGGCCCCAGGGCGGATCTCAGGAGACTCCGGGGCGTGTACAACCCCACTCATTATTACATGAGAGTGTCACGAGCGGAGACCTTCACAGGCCGGAGCCTCGCTTCAGGGGTAGACCTTCCGGAGGTGCTGGATGTTCCAGGTGTTTTGGATGGGGACCCCGTCCTGTGTCTCCAGGTGCGCGACGCCAGGCCTGGAGACACGGGTAATCCTAAATGGGCCCTCCCTCATGGGAGAGAGCTTGTGCAGCTCCTCCCTGGAGAGCACCCGCCTCAGGATGAGGTCACCCACCTCCAACATGTTGGAGCGGACGCTCCGGCGGTGGTACCGCCGCAGCACCTGCTGGTACCTTGCCGCTCGGAGCGAGGCTTGACGACAGCATTCCTCCCCCAGCATGAGATCCAACCCTCGCGTGGCGTCCTGACGTGCCTCATCAATCGCCAGGACCAGCGTGGAGCGATGCTTGATCTTGTGTGGGAGAATCGTTTCAGCTCCGTAGACGAGGAAGAATGGCGTCTCTCCCGTTGGCTTGGTCGCGGTGGTGCAGATGGACCACGGCACAGACTGGAGCTCCTCGAGCCAGCCCCTACCACAGGCCTCGAGTTTCTTCTTGAAGGTCCTTGCCTTGAGGCCCCTCAGGACCTCGGTGTTGGCGCGCTAGGCCTTTCCTTTGCTCCTGGGGCGTGCCACTGATGCGTAGCATATCTGCATTCCACGGTTAGCACAATATGTTTTTCAAAAGGTTGCTAGTGAACTGCGAGCCGTTGTCGCTAATGATGCCGTTAGGGACCCCAAACCGGCTCACAAGGCCCTTGATTAACTTGATGGCTGATCCAGCTGGGATGGTGCGGATGGCTTCTACCTCCGCCCATTTGGTGAACTTGTTGATGGCGATGTAAAGGCGGCGGTAGCCCCCTAGCGCTCAGGGAAATGACCCCAAGATATCCAGCCCCCAGACCGCGAATGGCCATGTGAGCAGGATAGTCTGGAGGACCTGCGCAGGCTGGTGGATTTGCTTGGTGTGGAACTGGCATGCTTCACAGGAGCGCACCAGCTCAGTGGCATCATTGAGTGCAGTGGGCCAATAGAAGACACTCTAGCATGCCTTGCCCACAAGGGTGTGTGGTGAGGAGTGATGTCCGCAATCCCTGCCATTTATGTCTGCCAGTAGCTCAAGCCCCTGCTCCCTGGAGATGCATCGTAACGAGACGCCATTGGGCCTCTTGTGGTACAACTCACCATCACGGATGCAGTACGCGGTGGCCTGACGAGCCACGTGCTCGGCATCGTCCTCCTTCTCCGGCAGTGTCCCCTAAAGTAGGTACGTCCTGAAATCCTCAGTCCAGCACCCCTCCTGAGGCTCGATCGCGAGGAGCAGGCGGACCCCGGAAGAAGGGCCGCATGCTGGGGCGCCGGTTGCTGGTGCTTCGGGTAAGTCCTCCTGAGGCGGTGCTGGTGTCATGGTGGGGGGAGCCACCGACGGCTTGAAGAGCCGCTCCTCAAACACCCCTGGCTCCTGAGGGAGCCTCCGGTATGCTCTCTTGTGATGTCGTCCGCCTCCTTGTTTGTTCCTCGCGGCCCAGGAACCATTTCTCCATCTTGCGTACCTCTTCCAGGTATGCCTCCATGTGCTCGTCCTTGGGTATGTACTCTTTGTTGGAAAAGTTGACGAGGAGCTGGTAATCGCCCTTGATGGTGAGGCGCTTCACCCCTGCACCGCCGCGGCCCTGAGGCCAATGAGCAAGCCTTCATACTCTGCGATGTTATTGGAGACCTTTTCGCCCTATTGAAAACAGAGATGTACTGCGTAGTAGAGTTTCTCCTTAGCGGGTGAGATGAGGACTGCCCCTGCGCCTTGTCGTGTTAACGCATCATCAAAGTACATGATCCACCCGTATGGATCCTCGTCCTCAGGCAAGAGAGAGCTGTCCTTGCTCACCCCGTGGTCAGGGACATCAGTCCATTCTGCCATGAAATCTGCGAGGGCCGCACCCTTGATGACTCTGGTGGTGCTGAACTCGAGCTGGAATGCCTGGATCTCGATGTTCCACTCTGCAACCCGCCCAGTGGCATTAGGGCTCCGGAGCACCCTCTCCAATGGGTAGGCTGAAACGACCTTGATATGGTGGCCTTTGAAGTAGTGACGCAACTTTTGGGAGGCGATGAGGAGCGCAAGTAAGAGATTTTGAGCCATAGGGTAGTGTGCCCGTGCCTCCCGTAGCACCGTGCTAACGAAGTAGACCGGGTGCTCGACATGGGAAGAGGTGTTGGTGGGGTCAGGTTCTTCTTGAGGTTGCAGGCCTTCAGGGGTCCCACCTTTTGGCGCGCCAAGTGCGGCCTCGCGAGTGTCGGCCTCAGGAGCCCCCCCCCCCCATCCAGTCAAGGGGTCTGTTCCATCCTCGGGGGGATTGTTGGACGTCAGGTCAGCCGAGACCCCAGGAGCACCATCCTGAGGCTGCCGCGCTTAGCTTTGTAGTAGAGCGCCCTCCTGTGGGTCCTTGATTGTGCGTTCCTCCCTTAGCGCTACCAGAGCGGCACTGGAAGAGTGAGGGGTGGCTGCCAAATAGAGTACTAGGGGCTCTAGGGGGCGTGGCGCCACCATCATCGGTGGGCTGGTCAGGTATATCTTGAGGTCTTGAAAGGCCGTGTCAGCCTCAGGAGTCCACTCGAACGGCCCCTTCTGTTTCATCAGCTGGAAGAACGGGAGGGCGCGCTCCCCCATCTTGGAGATGAAGCGCCCCAGTGAGGTCAGGCAGCCCGCCAGCTTTTGCATCTCCTTGAGCATCCGTGGAGGGCTCATGTCTTCTATTGCTTTGAACTTTTCCGGATTTGCCTCGATCCCTCTATGCGATACTAGAAAGCCCAGCAGCTTGCCAGAGGGAACTCCGAACATGCACTTCTCGGGATTGAGCCGCAGGTCCACCTGGCGCAAGCTGGCAAACGTCTCCTCCATATCCTCAATTAGGGTCCTTGCCTCCCGAGACTTCACCACTATGTCAACAACATAGGACTCAGCATTTCTCCCAAGCTGCCTGGCCAGGGCGATGTGCATCAGCCGCTGGAAGGTATCCCTGGCATTGTGCAGCCCGAAAGGCATCCAGGTGTAGCAGTACACCCCACAGGGGGTTAGGAACACCGTCTTCTCCACGTCTTGCACGGCCATCTTGATCTGGTTGTTTCCCGAGAAAGCGTCCAAAAAGCACAACAGGTCACAATCGGTGGTGGAGTCAACAATCTAGTCGATGCGAGGAAGCGGGAAGGGATCCTGAGGGAAAGCCTTGTTGAGGTTGGTAAAGTCAACACACATGCGTTCCTTCCCTCCTTTCTTGGGGACGACGACTGGGTTTGCCAGCCATTCCGGGTACTGTACCTCCCTGATGGCCCCAGCATCCTACAGCTTGCGGGTCTCTTGGACAATGAATGCCTGCTTCTAGGTGGACTTTCGATGGGCCTTCTGCTTCACTAGGCGCACATTTGGGCATACCTTGAGGTGATGCTCGATTATTCCCCTTGGAATCCCGACTAGGTCCTTGGGCTCCCATGCAAACACATCCTTGTTGGCGCGCAAGAAGGCGACCAACGCTTTCTCTTGGTCCTGAGGGAGGCCAGCTCCTATTGTGAAGGTGGCGCCCGACGCCCCATCTTCATCAACCGACACTTGCTTCATCTTGGCTCAGTCTTGGGAGAACAACTTCTTCTTCTTGGCCAGTGCTACCCCTGGGGCCTCAAGGCCCCCTTTCCCGCCAGGTAGCACAGACGGCATAGACCTGAAGACGAGCTTGAGAGCCTGCAATGCATCCTTGGTGTCCCCTACCACCGTGAGGACACCATTGCTACCTGGCATCTTCATGAGGTTGTAGGCTAGATGAGTTGCCGCAATGAACTTGGCAAGTGCGGGGTACCCAAGGATGACATTGTATGGCAAGTCGATCCGGGTGATATCGAAGTCGATGAGCTTGGTGCGGTAGTTATCGCGGGTCCGGAAGGTGACAGGGTGACGGATTTTCCCCAAGGGGCTGGTGAAGCCACTGCCGATCCCAATGAAGGGCTTGGTGTGGCGGAGCCGGTCGGGGAGCACGTGCAGTTGGCGGAATGCCTCCGCAGAGAGCATGTTGAGGCCGGCTCCACCGTCGACGAGGGTCTTGGTGACCGCCACGTCATAGATGGTGGAGGTGCAGAGCATTGGTAACGCGCCTGCTCCCGCCGTGGTTGCTGGATGATCTTCTGGGCCAAAGGCGAGGTCGGCATTAGGCACTGCCCAGCCCGGAGGTGCCCCCGAGCTCACCTGGGCGACGCTCGCTTGGCGGTAGAACTTCTTGGTGTGCCGGTCAGAGGGTGGTGCCTGCGAGCCGCCTAGGAGAGCTGCAATGACAGGAGGCACCGGCGCCGCAAAGTGTGCGATGAAGAGGCCGCGCAGCTCCTCCCAGGAGGCCACAGAGGACTCCGCCAGGTTGAGCAACTAGGCGTGCGGTGCGCCTACGAGGGCCATGGGGAGCCAGTTGGCCTTCACCTTGTCGTCTCTGCCGGCCACCCAGACTGCCTCCTCGAACGCCAGGAAGAAGCCAGCCAGGTCCGTCGCGCCGTTGTAGCGTGGCGGCATCTCTAGCTTGAACTTAGGTGGCCACTCCACGTGTCGCAAGGAGGGGGTGAAAGCATGGAGCCCCTTGGCTCCCTCAAAGGCGCGCGACGGTCGAGTCGACGAAGGAGCACCCGCCATTGAAGCTGGCGGCGTGATATGACGGACGAAGCAGTGGATATCCAACGCCCCCCTACCTGGCGCACCAAATGTCGGATTTCGGGTTCCGGAAACCCTTGATAGGTTCGATCTCTGGGATGCGTGCGGAGATCTCAACATACCCAGCTTGCCTACTCGCGATCCTCTAGGCCTAGCGCGTCGAGCTCAAAGGGACAGAGAGACACATCAGTTTATCCTGGTTCAGGCCACCTTGCGGTGTAATACACTACTTGTCGTGGAATTATCATGCCAAATGTCCTAGTGGAAGGACTTAGTCGTGGATCCATCACAACTAGGAAGCTTAAAGGGGTTAATCGGGAGAAAGGACACAAGGTAAAAGCCTACGATCCAGTTTTGAGTGGGATTGCTTATGACTCGATTACTAGGGAGCGTAATTGCTTGACCTAGATCTCGATCTAATGTTACTTGCACTGAACTACCGCCGGGTCATCCCATTATATACAGAGGTCGACGCCCAGCGGCTCATAGAGTCCCGATCGGCTCATAAACAATGTCCGACTCAGTCTCTAACTATTCTTGCCTTACAATACAAGTCATGTACATATGGCGGTTTATCTCTACGGACCTTAAGTCGCCTTTGGGCTTTGGGACCTTAACTGAACCGCTATCTCCAAGCTTATCCTGGGCTTCAAAAGTCCTCATTGGTATAGCCCGGCCCCTCCTGGGCGGGTCATACCTAATAGTTATATCCCCAACACTACTCCAGCGTTTTGGTGGATTGCCTCGAAGGGCTGAGGATGAACTAGTACAGCGGATGAACTGGCCTCAGGAGGTGAGGTGTTGTTCAGCTCAAGAGAGCTGGTGAGGTGGTCGGGTGAGAATGGATCTGATCCCTTTTCTACTCTTTCCCTCTCGATCTGACCATCCTCTTTTTGACCCCCCTTCTTTGGTGGTGGCTAAGTACTATTTATAGTGGACTTGGTCGTCTTCCCAATTGTTGGCGGGAAGGGTTCCCACAATAGCCAGATTTGACAGTGGACATGAAGTGCATCCTATCCTGACTAAAGTGGTCTTCGCCTGCGAAAAGCCTCTGGTCGTGATGCTGCGTTGGGCTCGACAATGACCTCCCTCCTTCCGTCCTGGCGGTCTTGGTCTTGTTGCACTAGAATGGAAACCTTCGGCTGATTCCTTAGGACTCCGAGTCTGCTGCTTGCCTCTTTTGCACCAAAGAGGAAACTGGTACTCTGCGCCCACTAGCGCCCGCCTGGCCTAGGTCGTCACGGCTCACGTCAACTGAGCCGCGTGAGGTGCACCTTGCATAGAACTCTCCGCCCCTCGAGATCCATCCCGAGGAGGCCGATCCCCTTGGAGGTCTTGGCGTTGTCCGCCTCGTGAGGCTTGGCCCCTCGCGAGGGTCTTGAGTCCTTGATACTAAAGCTAGGCCGTACCAGGCCTTTGATGGAGCCATGCAGTGGGCCGCAAGCAGGCAAGTCTGGGTCCCCCGTATCCAGAATGCCGACAACCACTTTCCACTAAGAGAACCCACAGACGACACCCATCCCATGACGTGTCAAGCGAGCAAGCATGGAGCTGGCGAGATAACCCGGCAAGCCTTGCCAGGGAACCAACAACGTGACACTAAGCAACGTATTAAATGTGCACTGTTAGCCTGCAGAGTTAGGTATGATAGCACTATTTGTATCTTATCAGTGTCTAATGACTAGTCTTCCACTATGGTGACCCCTTACCATATAAAAGGAGGCTCATGGCAACAGTTCGAGAGGTTGGGAAGTTAGACCACCCACACCCCCGTACGCGCGTAGTCGCTACCGCCCTGAGGCAACCCTTGTTGGGCAAGTGTACTATGCACCACCACCACTTTTCCACCATCAATCCACCAAAGCAGGAGTAGGGTTTATGCCTCGCTGCGGCCCGAACCTGGGTAAAACTGCCCATGTGATCTATGCCGCACTGCCCTACGTTGGTCTACTCTTTGTGCAACGCGACTCCCCCCTGCCGAACTAGCAAGGGGGCGTCCTGGTCCCATAGGTGGCCATGGTTTACCGCGACACTTGGCACCACCCCTGGGCCATCCCTTCAAGCCCCGCCGACCTCCAGATCGGGCTCAAGAAGCTCCTGCACCCCACGCCCCTATGATAGACACTGATGCCCCACTTCCCCGGCGAACAGGCAGACTAGGTGCTCCGCGCGACTAAGCGGATGCTGCTTGTTTTGATTGCAAATCAACTGACACCGAACTGAAATCCAGGCGGGCTACTGACCTCTAGCTAAGGTGAAATAGTAAATGGGAGGAAACCTTGTGCATTTAGTATCACGAAGAAGGTGCAGTAAGAAGCGCTCAACTAGTTTTTTTGTGGGATGAATACGGTGTGAGGAGAGATGTAAGATTTGCACTAATAAGGGAAGAGGAGTACCTCTTTCTGCTGGCAGTGTTGTGTCCTCCTTCTATTTTTCCAACGATCTTCTTGTGGTTCATTGGAAATGAGAAGTTATGGAGGACGGTGGAGCCTTGGACGAACCCAAGGCCAAGTTGTTGAGTGTGGTGTGGTGGCCGTCTGTCAGCGGCAGGGAACCAAATGCAAGGCGGCAAACGACAGCATGGCGGGAACAGCTCCAGTGCAATGGAAGGTCGCGATAGTGGAGCGGCAACGGTGAGTCGCGGGACGGAGTGGTCGAAGTGGTTCTGGTATGGCGCGCATCGGCATAGGGGTCATGGAGGCAGCTCTACCTCGGCTTCAGCTGCTAAGTCCTTGAGGGAGTTGCGGTTGCGGTTGCGTGACGATGATGTCAGGGTACCGGCTCCGGCAAAATGGAGGAGGCAGGCGGTGGATTGGGCGTGATGGGGTGGAGGACGGAGGAGGCTGGGGTTTCACGGGTGGTGGAGAGGGTGTTTTGGCGCACACGGAGTATGAATGGGGAAACGGAGGGAGGGGAACTAAGGGGGAACAATGTTTTGGTTTGGGACGCGCTTGTTTGAAATTTGGGGAAAGTTATAAACTTTGCCCCCATCTAAAATTTCAGACATATTGCGGGTCGGGGGTAGGACAATAATCTCAGGTGTCCCAAATAGTGGGCGGGATAGATTTCGGCCGAGCACATGGGTGTTTAGTGATACGTCTCCAATGTATCTATAATTTTTGATTGTCCCATGCTATTGTATTATCTGTTTTGGATGTTTTATATGCATTAATATGATATTTTATATTATTTTTGGTACTAACCTATTAACCTAGATCCTAGTGCCACTTTTTGTTTTTCCTTGTTTTTGAGATTTGCGGGAAAGGAATATCAAACGGAGTCCAATCGGAACAAAACTTTGCGATGATTTTTCTTGGACCAGAAGATACTCAGGGGATTTGGAGTCCAAGCCAGAAGAGCCACGAGGAGGCGGCAAGGGTGTAGGGCGCGCCTCCTACCTTGTGGGCCCCTCCGTGACTCCCTAACCTAGCTCTCCGGCCTATATATTCACATAAATTTCAAAACCATCAGAGGGAGCCACGAAAATACTTTTCCACTGCCGCAACCTTCTGTTCCCATGAGATCCCATCTTGGGGCCTTTTCTGGTAATCTGCCGGAGGGGGATTCGATCAGGGAGGGCATCTACATCAACCCTATTGCCTTCCTGATGAAGCATGAGTAGTTTACCTCAGACCTACAAGTCCATAACTAGTAGCTAGATGGCTTCTTCTCTCTCTTTGATTCTCAATACCATGTTCTCCTCGGTGTTCTTGGAGATCTATCCGATGTAATATTATTTTGCGGTGTGTTTGTCGAGATTCGATGAATTGTGGATTAATGATTAGATTATCTATGAATATTATTTGAATCTTCTCTGAATTCTTATATGCATGATTTGATATCTTTGTATTTCTCTTCGAATTATCGGTTTCGTTTGGCCAACTAGATTGGTATTTCTTGCAATGGGAGAGGTGCTTAGTTTTGGGTTCAATCTTGCGGTGTCCTCACCCAGTGAAAAAGTAAGGGTAGCGAGGCACGTATTTTATTGTTGCCATCAAGGATAAAAAGATGGGGTTTTCACGATATTGCTTGAGTTTATCCCTCTACATCATGTCATCTTACTTAAGGCGTTACTCCGCTCTTTATGAACTTAATACTCTAGATGCATGCTGGATAGCGGTCGATGTGTGGACTAATAATAGTAGATGTAGGCAGGAGTTGGTCTACTTGACACAGACGTGATGCCTATATTCATAATCATTGCCTTGGATATCGTCATAACTTTGCACTTTTCGATCAATTGCTCAACAGCAATTTGTTAACCCACCGTATTATTTGCCTTCATGAGAGAAGCCTTTAGTGAAACCTATGGCCCCCAGGTCTATTTTCCATCATATTAGTTTCCGATTTACTATTTTGCAATCTTTTATTTTCAGATCTATAAACCCAAAAACTCAAAAATATTTTATCTTTTGTTTAGTTATATCTATCTCTATCAGATCTGACCATTGCAATTGACAGTGAATGGATTGACAACCCCTTTATCACATTGGGTGCAAGTGTTTGATTGTCTATGCAGGTGCATAGATTGGGGACTTGCTTGTACCTCCTACTAGATTGATACCTTGGTTCTCTAACTGAGGGAAATACTTATCTCTACTTTGCTGCATCACCCATTCCTCTTCAAGGGAACAACCAATGCAAGCTCAAGAAGTAGCAGGAAGAATGTCTGGCGCCATTGCCGGGGGGGTCTACATCAAGCCTACCAAGTATCCATCATAAACTCTCATCACTTGCCTTACATTATTTGCCTTTACCTCTTGTTTTCCTCTCCCCCACTCCGAAAACGATTTTCAGATAAACACAAAAAGATTTGCCTTTTTATTCGCCCTTCTCCGTTCATCTTTTTGTTTGCTTTTTGATTGCTAGTGTGTCTTTTCTTGCCGTTATGGCTCAACCCAAGAATTTTGATCCCCACTATAGAAGGTTGGAAGAAATTGAAAATAATGTGAGGAGCTTTATGTCTTTACAATTTGAGCATAATAGTTTCTTTAGGAACGAGCTTTAGGAACAGAAAACTTTGATGGAGTATATGAATAAAGAGCTTGATGACATGTCTAAGGAATTTTATGGTTTGAAATCTCGATTTGCTCATCTTCAAATTTTAGTAGGCCAAATTTCTGATAAACAAGCTACTTTAGTAAATAAGATGGCCGCTAAGCTGGAATCTTTAAATAATGATGCAAATCTTAAAGTGATCGATGCGACTCCTATTGAATCTTTGTTTTCTAATATAAATCTTGATAAAGATGGGACTGGAGATGAGTCAACTTTAGCTAGAAGGTGTCCAATGATTCAGACTTTATAGGATGCAAAAATTGATAAAAGTGGGATTGGAGAGGTTAAAACTTCAAGTAGCAATGAACCCACTCTTTTGGATTTCAAGGATTTTTATTATGATTATTGTGCTTTGATAGATTGTATTAGCTTGTTGCAATCCATGTTGAATTCTCCTCATGCTTATAATCAAAATAAAGCTTTTACTAAACATATTGTTGATGCTATGATGAAATCTTTTGAAGAAAAACTTGAGTTGGAAGTTTATATCCCTAGAAAGCTTTATGATGAGTGGAAACCTACTATTAAGATTAAGATTAAATATTATGAGTGCCATGCTTTGTGTGATTTGGGTGCTAGCGTTTCCATGATTCCGAAAACTTTATGTGATGTGCTAGGCCTCGGCATTGTCCATCGCCCTGGTGTTCTCGGCGTGGCGTGGTCAACGTGGTCAACGAACGACATCCATGGGAAGCGGACTGTATGTGGAGAGGCTGACAGCTAGGTCCATGGCCGCATGCAAGGAAGTGCCTCCTTATTACGCGCAAAATAATGATTCCTCCACTTGATAGCAGGGACCCACCGCAAGGGCCTCTGTATTTCATGAAAAAACGTTGCTCCCACTGACAGCTCGGACCCACTAGCTATATCTTGGCACGCAAGGAAGTGTCTCCTTATTACGCACAAAAAAATGAATACTCCTCCTGCTATCTGGGACCACCATAGTTGGAGGCTGACTTGTGGGCCTACTAAGTTGACGCGGACGAAGGGCTTTGTCAACTTAGTCAATATGAACGATTCTAGCTCCAGCGACCATACGATATCCATCCAACAACCACAGTGCTTCTTCAACCTCTGGTCTTCTTGCTCCAGCTGCCCAAACCAGCGCCGGTTGCATCGTGTGCTCCTACCGCCCATGGCCGGCTCTGCCGCCGGGCAGGCCTCACTGCCCCACCATACTCCCATCGTTGGCCTGGCCATCCCTATACTCACCCAGACCCACTGTTATTCTCCAGCGACAGAAGCCTCACACTGCAGCCCAACGAGTAAACCATCGTACGCCCCTCCGCATGGGAAACTGATACGTCCATTTTGCATCATGCTTTTATATCAATATTTATTACATTATGGGTTGTTATTACACATTATGTCACAATACTTATGGCTATTCTCTCTTATTTTACAAGGTTTATCATGAAGAGGGAGAATGCCGGTAGCTGGGATTCTGGCTGGAACAGGAGCAAATATTGGAAACCTATTTTGCACAGCTCCAAAACTCCTGAAACTCCACGGAAGTCATTTTTGGAATTAATAAGAATTATTGAGCGAAGAAAATACCAGAGGGGACCCACACCCTGGCCAGGAGGGTGGGGGGTGCCCCCCCTACTGGGCGCGCCCCCTGTCTCCTGGGCCCCCTGTTGGCCCTCCGGTGCCCATCTTCTGCTATATGAAGGATTTTATCCTGGAAATAATCATAAGCAAGCTCACGGGACGAAACTACGCCGCCACAAGGCGAAACCTTAGCGGAACCAATCTAGGGCTCCGATGGAGCTGTTCTGCCGGGGAAACTTCCCGCCGGGAGGGGGAAATCATCAACATCATCATCACCAACGATCCTCTCACCGGGGAGGGGGTCAATCTCCATCAACATCTTCACCAGCACCATCTCCTCTCAAAACCCTAGTTCATCTCTTGTATCCAATCTTGTATCAAAACCACAAATTGGTACCTGTGGGTTGCTAGTAGTGTTGATTACTCCTTGTAGTTGATGCTAATTGGTTTACTTGGTGGAAGATCATATGTTTAGATCCTTAATGCATATTAATACTCCTCTGATCATGAACATGAATATGCTTTGTGAGTAGTTACGTTTGTTCCTGAGGACATGGGTGAAGTCTTACTATTAGTAGTCATGTGAATTTGGTATTCGTTCGATATTTTGATGAGATGTATGTTGTCTCTCCTCTAGTGGTGTTATGTGAACGTCGACTACATGACACTTCACCATTATTTGGGCCTAGAGGAAGGCATTGGGAAGTAATAAGTAGATGATGGGTTGCTAGAGTGACAGAAGCTTAAACCCTAGTTTATGCGATGCTTCGTAAGGGGCTGATTTGGATCCACTAGTTTCATTCTATGGTTAGGTTTACCTTAATACTTCTTTTGTAGTTGAGGATGCTTGCAATAGGGGTTAATCATAAGTGGGATGCTTGTCCAATAAATGGCAGTACCCAAGCACCGGTCCACCCACATATCAAATTATCAAAGTACCGAACGTGAATCATATGAGTGTGATGAAAACTAGCTTGACGATAATTCTCATGTGTCCTCGGGAGCGCTTTTCTCATTATAAGAAATTGTCCAGGCTTGTCCTTTGCTACAAAAAGGATTGGGCCACCTTGCTGCACTTTATTTACTTTCACTGCTTGTTACCCGTTACCAATTATCTTATCACAAAACTATTTGTTACCTACAATTTCAGTGCTTGCAGAGAATACCTTACTGAAAACCGCTTGTCATTTCCTTATGCTCCTCATTGGGTTCGACACTCTTACTTATCGAAAGGACTACGATAGATCCCCTATACTTGTGGGTCATCAAGACTCTTTTCTGGTGCCATTGTCGGGGAGTGAAGCGCCTTTGGTGAGTGGAACTTGGTAAGGAAACATTTATATAGTGTGCTGAAATTTTCTGTTACTTGTTACTATGGAAACTAATCCTTTGAGGGGCTTGTTCGGGGTATCTTCTCCCCGACCAGTAGAGCAAGGAGTTTCTCCTCAATCTACTGAACCTACTGAAAATGTTTACTTTGAGATTCCTTCGGGTATGTTAGAGAAATTGCTAGCTAATCCCTTTGCAGGAGATGGAACATTGCATCTCGATTTACACCTTATCTTTGTGGATGAAGTTGGCGGATTATTTAAGCTTGCAGGTATACCCGATGATTTTGTTAAGAGGAAGGTCTTCCCTTTATCTTTGAAGGGAGACACATTGACAAGGTATAGGCTATGTGATGATACTGGATATTGGAACTATAAAAGATTGAAGTTGGAATTTCACCAGAAGTTCTATCCTATGCATCTTGTTCATCATGATCGTAATTACATATATAATTATTGGCCTGGCGAAGGAGAAAGCATCGCTCAAGCTTGGGGGAGGCTTAAGTCAATGTTATATTCCCCCAATCATGATATCTCAAGAGGAATGATTATTCAAAAATTTTATGCTCGGCTTTCTCTCAATGATCGCACCATGCTTGATACTTCCTGTGCTGGTTCTTATATGCTGGAGACTACTGAGTTCAAGTGGGATTTATTGGAAAGAATTAAGCGCAACTCTGAAGATTGGGGTTCCGACGATGGTAAGGAGCCAGGTATAACACCTAAGTTTGATTGTGTTAAATCTTTTATGGTGGCCGATGCTTTTCGTGGATTTAGCGCTAAATATGGACTTGACTTTGAGATAGTAGCTGCTTTTTGTGAATCTTTTGCTACTCATGTTGATCTCCCTAAGGAGAAGTGGTTTAAATATAATCGTCCCACTGAAGTAAAGGTAGTTGCACCTATTAAAGTTGAAGAAAAGACTATCACTTATAATGATCCTATTGTTCCTACTACTTATGTTGAGAAACCAGGATAAAGGATCATGCTAAAGCTTCAACTGTTGTTCGTAAGAGTAATACTAGAACATACACACCTCCTGAGCAAATTAAAGTTGAACCTAGTATTGCTATGGTTAAAGATCTCTTGGATGGTAATATAGATATGCATGTTATTTACTTCTGTGGTGAAACTGCTAATATTGCTAGACCTGATGCTAAGATACATAGACATGTTTTAGGCATGCCTATTATTTCTGTTAAAATAGGAGATCATTGTTATCATGGCTTATGTGATATGGGTGCTAGTGCTAGTGCAATACCCATTTCCTTATATAAGAAATTATGCATGATATCGCACCCGATGAGTTGGAAGGTATTGATGTTACTATTAAGCTTGCCAATAGAGATACTATTTCACCAGTTGGGATTGTTAGAAATGTTGAAGTCTTGTGTGGGATAGTTAAATATCCTGCTGATTTTCTTGTTCTTGTTTCCCCACAAGATGACTTCTGTCCCATTATATTTGGTAGACCTTTCTTGAATATTGTTAATGCTAGGATTGATTGTGAAAAGGATATAGTTACAACTGGGTTAGGGGATATGTCTCATGAGTTTCATTTTGCTAAGTTTCATAGAGAACCCCGTGATAAAGAATTGCCTAGTAAGAATGAGATTATTGGTCTTGCTTCTATTGCCGTGCCTCCTACTGATCCTTTAGAACAATATTTGCTAGACCATGAAAATGATGTGTTTATGAATGAAAGAAGGGAAATAGATGAAGTATTCCTTCAACAGGGTCCTATTCTGAAACACAACTTGCCTGTTGAAATCCTAGGGGATCCTCCTCCACCCAAGGGTGATCTCATGTTTGAGCTCAAACCATTACATGATAATCTTAAATATGCTTATCTTGATGAAAAGAAGATATATCCTGTTATTATTAGTGCTAACCTTTCAGAGCAAGAAGAGGAAAGATTATTGAAAACTCTGAAGAAGCACCGTGTTGCTATTTGATATACTCTGGATGATCTTAAGGGCATTAGTCCCACTCTATGTCAACACAAAATTAAATTGGAGAAAGATGCCAAACCAGTTAGAGATCCTCAACGACAGATAAATCCTAAGATGAAAGAAGTGGTGAGAAAGGAGATACTAAAGCTCCTTGAGGCAGGTATAATTTATCCCGTTGCTGATAGTGATTGGGTAAGTCATGTCCATTGCATTCCTAAAAAGGGAGGTATTACTGTCGTTCCTAATGATAAAGATGAATTGATCCCGCAAAGAATTATTACAGGCTATAGGATGGTAATTGATTTCCGTAAATTAAATAAAGCTACTAAGAAAGATCATTACCCTTTACCTTTTATTGATCAAATGCTAGAAATACTATCCAAACATACACATTTTTGCTTCCTAGATGGTTATTCTGGTTTCTCACAAATACCTGTGTCAGCGGAGGATCAATCAAAAACTACTTTTACTTGCCCTTTCGGTACCTTTGCTTATAGACGCACACCTTTTGGTTTATGTAATGCACCTGCTACCTTTCAAAGATGCATGATGGCTATATTCTCTGACTTTTGTGAAAAGATTTGTGAGGTATTCATGGATGACTTCCCCTTTTATGGATCCTCTTTTCATGATTGTTTGAGCAACCTTGATCGAGTTTTGTAGAGATGTGAAGACACTAGTCTCGTCTTGAATTGGGAAAAGTGCCACTTTATGGTTAATGAAGGCATTGTCTTGGGGCATAAGATTTCTGAGAGAGGTATCGAAGTTGATAAAGCTAAAGTTGATGCTATTGATAAGATGCCATGTCCCAAGGACATTAAAGGTATAAGAAGTTTCCTTGGTCATGCCGGTTTTTATAGGAGGTTCATTAAGGACTTCTCTAAAATCTCTAGGCCTCTGACTAATTGATTGAAAAAAGATATTCCTTTTGTCTTTGATGATGATCGTGTAGAAGCATTTGAAATACTTAAGAAAGCTTTGATCACTGCACCTATTGTTCAGCCACCTGATTGGAATTTACCCTTTGAAATTATGTGTGATGCTAGCGATTATGCTGTAGGTGTTGTTCTTGGGCAAAGAGTTGATAAGAGGTAAAATGTTATTCAATATGCTAGTAAAACTCTTGATACTACCCAGAGAAATTATTCTACTACTGAAAAAGAGTTCTTAGCAGTCGTATTTGCATGTGATAAGTTCAGACCTTACATTGTTGATTCTAAAGATACTATTCACACTGATCATGCTGCTATTAGATATCTTATGGAAAAGAAAGATGCTAAGCCTAGACTTATTAGATGGATTCTCTTGCTCAAACAATTTGATTTGCATATTATTGATAGAAAGGGAGCTGAGAACCCCGTTGCAGACAACTTGTCTAGGTTAGAGAATGCTCTTGATGACCCACTACCTATTGATGATAGCTTTCCTGATGAACAATTAGCGGCCGTTAATGCTTCTCGTACTACTCCATGGTATGCTGATTATGCTAATTACATTTTGCTAAATTTATACCACCTAGTTTCACATACCAGCAAAAGAAAAAGTTCTTTTATGATTTAAGACATTACTTCTGGGATGACCCACACCTTTACAAAGAAGGAGTAGATGGTGTTATTAGACGGTGTGTACCTAAGCATGAATAGGAACAGATCCTACGCAAGTGTCACTCCGAACCATATGGAGGACACCACGCTGGAGATAGAACTACACATAAGGTATTGCAATCCGGTTTTAATTGGCCTACTCTCTTCAAAGATGACCGTAAGTTTTTCTTGTCTTGTGATGAATGTCAAAGAATTGGCAATATTAGTAGACGTCAAGAAATGCCTATGAATTATTCTCTTGTTATTGAACCATTTGATGTTTGGGGCTTTGATTATATGGGACCTTTTCCCGCCTCTAATGGTTACACACATATTTTAGTTGTTGTTGATGTCAGGACCCCGATTCTATGCCACACCGATCTAACATGTAACACCTCATATCACTTTGCGGCCTCACGCACGGTATTCCCACGGGTGTCGCCTTACCATGCCCGGGACCGTTTGTGCCTTTTAGCACACGTAAATGATGGTGTCGCTAGCATCCATATGACAAAGAACCCGGGCTGACATAGCTAGTCATGAACCCAAAGTGGCACTAACCTACAGGGACAGGAATACATGACGGAGCAACGAACGTGTCGGTCATCAGCGGGTGAATCCGGGCTATAGCAGCTGGGCTACAAGGACTCTGGAGAATCCGGGCTGTAGCAGGCTAACAGGACTCCGGTAGACACCGCGTGACATTTCACCGAAGGGACAGACACATGAACGAAGAAGGACACATGCCAGCCAGCCTAAGTGTTCCGGAGCAGTAGCAAGCTACCAATGCTCAGTGGAAGCACTAGGAGACATTTCCCGGTAAGAGAGGCTACTAAGGATAAACAACTAGATAGTCAGATCCCACACATAGCAATACACATTACACGTACGCATAACATGCAGCTATGTGTTGTACAACATGGCATTACAACATAACTCAACAACTCATATAGATAAAGGCTCAGAAGAGCCGTCATAGTATTTATTTCAAACAGGGGTCACATGACCCAGCATTCAGAGCATACAAGTAACAAGCGGAAGCATTACATGTGTGTGTACAGACATCTATAAATGAAAAAGGCTGAAGAGCCTGACTATCTACAACATCCGATCAAGATCGTAGCTAAGCTACAAGCTACTTGTCGAAGCCCACGAGAACATTAGTAAGACCGAAGTCTCCGCTGCAAAAACATAAATAAAGCACCATGAGTACAAAGGTACTCAACAAGACTTACATAAGATCCTATCATACATGCATTTGTATCAAGAAGGTAATGTGGGGTTTAGTTGCAGCAAGCCAACTTTGACTCAGTGTGTAACGCCCTCGATGCGGCTATATCTCCCACGTGTCGAACCACGACTTAGAGGCATAACCGCATGGAAAGCAATGTCGCAAGTGAGGTAATCTTCACACAACCCATGTAATACATAGGGGAAAGAGATACATAGTTGGCTTACAATCGCCACTTCACACAATTACATGAATAAAGCATTACATCATCCAGATACAATCAAGGTCCGACTACAGAACCAAAATAAAAGAAGAACCCCAAATGCGACAAAGGTCCCCGATCGACCCCAACTGGGCTCCACTACTGATCAACTAGAACGAAACAACACAAAGGGCAAGATCTTCATCGAGCTCCTGCTTGAGCTTGGTTGCGTCACCTGCACGGTAACATAGGCACCTGCAAACTGGTTTTGGAAGTATCTGTGAGCCACGGGGACTCAGCAATCTCGCACCCGCGAGATCAAGACTATTTAAGCTTATAGGAAGGATGGAGTAATGAGGTGGAGCTGCAGCAAGCGACTAGCATATATGGTGGCTACAATCGCAAAAGAGAGCGAGAAGAGAGGGCAAAGCACGGTCGATAAAAGTATGATCAAGAAGTGATCCTATAGCAACCTACGTCAAGCATAACTCCAACACCGTGTTCACTTCCCGGACTCCGCCGAGAAGAGACCATCACGGTTACACACGCGGTTGATGTATTTTAAATAAGGTCAACTTCGGGTTTTCTACAACCGGACGTTAACAAATTCCCATCTGCCCATAACCGCGGGCACGGCTTTCGAAAGATAATACCCTGCAGGGGTGTCCCAACTTAGCCCATGACAAGCTCTCACGGTCAACGAAGGAATAGACCTCCACCCGAGACGTTCCGATCAGACTCGGTATCCCGGTACAACAAGACATTTCGACAGGGTAAAACTAAACCAGCAACACCGCCCGAATGTGCCGACAAATCCCGATAGGAGCTGCACATATCTCTTTCTCAGGGCACACTCAGATGAGCAATCCGTACAACTAAAACCAAACCTCGAGTTTCCCCGAGGGGGCGCTGCACAGGGCTCTAGTTCGGACCAACACTCAGAGGAGCACTGGCCCGGGGGGGGGGGTTAGAATAAAGATGACCCTTGAGTCTGCAGAACCCAAGGGAAAGAAAGGCTAGGTTGGCAAATGGTAAAACCAATGTTGGGCATTGCTGGAAGAGCTTTACTTAAGGCGAACTGTCAAGGGGTTCCCATTATAGCCCAACCGTGTAAGGAACGCAAAATCCGGGAACATAACACCGATATGACGGAAACTAGGGCGGCAAGAGTGGAACAAAACACCAGGCATAAGGCCGAGCCTTCCACCCTTTACCAAGTATATAGATGCATTAATTAAATAAGATATATTGTGATATCCCAACAAGTAAACATGTTCCAACAAGGAACAACATCTCCATGTTCCAACAAGGAACAAACTTCAATCTTCACCTGCAACTAACAACGCTATAAGAGGGGCTAAGCAAAGCGGTAACATAGCCAATCAACGGTTTGCTAGGACATGGTGGGTTAGAGGTTTGACATGGCAATTTGGGAGGCTGACAAGCAAATGGTAGGCATCGTAGCATTGGCATAGCAAAAGAGCGAGCAAACTAGCATAGCAAAGATAGTAGTGATTTCGAGGGTATGATCATCTTGCCTGAGATCCCGCAAGGAAGAAGAACGAATCCAAGAAGAAGACAAACGGTCGTAGACGAACAAATCCTCACAACTCCGGAACGAAACCGAAGCTAACGAGAGAAGCAACCCGGAAAGAAACAAACAACATAGTAAACACACAAGCATAAACAAGTCATGATGCACAAACAAGTATGATGCATGTCCGGTTTAATGAGGCATGGCATGGCAAAGTGCAACAAACAATACTACAAGTTAAGTGGAGCTCAATATGCAACGAGGTGCATGTTGACGGAACACCACATCAATTATTTAGTTTCTCTCGTTTAAGTACCCAACAATATTAAATGTTGTTAACATGGCAAGAGGTGAAGCATAATATAAACTATACCATCTAAACAATTTAAATGGGGCCGGATATAAAAACAACAAATCCGGTAAATCCCCATATGCATTTAGCAATTTAATGCAACAACAAGTTTAAACATTTTAAATGTTGTTATCATGATGCGGATGACATATACAAGTTTTATGCAAATTTTATGAAAATGTTGACATGAGCATGTTATGAAGCATTTGGTCACCATGGCGGAACAAAAAGGGTGCCACGGCGGCGAAACAAAAATGGTGCCACGGCAACATTCCGGTCCCGGTAACTCATGGAGATACCGGTGCAAAAGGAGGCGTGCGGATGTGCGGAACATGCTAGAGATGGTGGGGTGCTCCCGACTACCGGGTTCCCACGGGTTAGTGGCATGGAAAACGAGTGACAATTCGAACACGGTGCAAACGGTGCATCTCATACATGCAAGGGCATCTCATCGCGGTCGTCGTCTCGGGGTTATACCTTGAAGCGTGCATTCGGGGCGGAACGCGTTCATAGTGGAAGTAGTCGTTCACGGAGCGGTCGTCGTCGGAAGTAGAGGAAGTAGTCGTTCAAGCGTCCGATGGTAATAGTACTCGGTCGTTTCGAAGAGGTACTTGGGGTCATTCGAACTTGCCGATCTCGTCATCTCGAAGGGGTACTTGACGTTCTTAGCGATTCCGAAGACGAGGTAGAGGTACACTTGTTGTAGGGGTACTTGTCGGATCCACGGCGACGGTAGAGGTACAAATGTTCTCGCGGTACTTGTCGGTCCAGTCTTGGTGTAGATGTACATCGCAAACGTAGTGGTACTCGCGAACTTCAGCGCCGGTAGTCGTACACGGTTCGTAGGGGTACTTGGCGTTCTTGGTGATTCCGAAGAAGGCGGTAGATGTACTCGGCGAATCCACAAGGCTTGCACGGGTCGAAGTGGAACTCTTGACAAAATCCACGGGACTGACTTGGCATGCAACAAGCACGGCGCGATGGGCATGAAGGGCGGCGCTGGTTCTCTGCTCCAATGAAGCAGAACGACGGGCGAGCGGGCGGCCGACCTGGTGTCTTAGAGCAGCGTGGAAGGGCGGTGGTGAGCGACCGGATCGGAGGCAGAGGAGGTCACGGGAAGCTGGTCCGGCGGGATCCGGGCGAAGGAGGGACGACCTGGGCGCAGGTCGCCGGATCGGGAGGCGATGGGCCTCGGCAGACCCGAGCAGAGCCAGGAGGAGGAGGTCGCGGGCGACGAGAGGGTGCAGTAGTTGCTGTTGCTGTCGGTGGTGACGAACTTGGAGGCGGGGCGGCGTGCAGAGCTGCGTGAAAGAGAGGCGGGGCCATGGTAGGCCTCGTTGGCGGCGGAGCTAGGCTTCACCGGAGCAGGGGGGCCTCGGGCGTCATGGGGCGGCGCTTGGAGCTCGGGGCAGAGGAGGTGGAGAGGCGCGGGACAAGGACGAGGCAGGAGGTCGCGCGAGGTGGAGGAGGAAGGGCGAGGCCGCGGCGCTGAGGAGGTGGTGGTGCTCGCGGGCGGACGAAGCAGGGAGGCGCAATGGAGGTCATCGACGCGGAGAAGTAGTAGGCGAGGCGCGGCCATGGCAGGGCCCGACGGATCCGGACGGGGCGGCGCTGGAGGGCGACGCGAGGCAGAGAGTGGAGGGAGGAAGAGACGAGGGGGATGAGATCGGGCAAGGAGGGAGGAGAGGGGATCGAGGGGAGCGGCCGCGAGAGGATCGGGTGCAGGGAGCTCGTCTCCCTGCTCGATGCGTGTGTAGGCGGCGCTGGCAGGGAACGAGGGGAGAGATGGGGTTAGGTAGCGGCGTGGCTGGGCCTTGGGCCGGCATAGGTTGGCCGGGCCTAAGAGGCCGGCTGGGCTGCAAGGCTCTCTTCTCCCTCTCTCTTCAAAACTCTTCCAAAAACAGAAAAGCAAAGAAAGAAAGGGAGAGAAAAGAAATGAGTGGACAAGAATTTGGGCATGGGGGTAATTTTCCCGGACTCGCAAAAATGAGTTTGTTCCGAGAAAAATAGAAAGGCCATGATTGAAAGATTAAATTCAAACTCATTTGATTTAAATTCAAATGATTTGAATAGGAAGTGAAGTTTGGGAAGGTCCAAAAATGTTCGGATTTTTGGTGGAGCTCCGGAAAATGATGAAATAATTATTGGCAAGGTTGGAGAACAAGAATTGAGATAACAACGGCATGGGATATTTTGCAAGTGGGTTATGGGTAATTCCAAATAAATGGAATAATTTATAATATCTCCCTATATATCGGGAGGGTATGTTATAAAGAGAAGTCACCCTTCCCTCGATTTAAATGGATCGAAAATCCATACAATTTATTTAGTTGAGTTTTAAAAAAAAATGACATGATGGCATGATGCAATGCAAATGATGCAACAAACAAAACAAATCACACGACGAAACTCGGAGTAGCTGGAAGTCTTCTGGAGCGTCGGTCTCGGGGCGTTACAACACTCCACCACTACAAGAGGATCTCGTCCCAAGATCTAGGATGGCACCGGAGAGAAATGGAAGAGGAAGAGAAGAGGTAAAACTAAGTTGCTTCTTTGTCCAATGAGTGAAACCAAAGAACCTTGAGAGGTTGAACGAATTGAAAGAAAGAATACAAAGGAGATGAACGAGATTGCAAACAATCCGTTAGAAAGAGGAACAAGGAACATTACGAGAACTTGAAGGTTGCAAAGACATGAATCAAGAGTTTAATGGACAAGATAGAATTCGAAACCACTCCGGTTAAAACAAGATGAGAGGGGAAGAATTCGGGCAGTACTCCGGTTGAACATGGAAGGAATAGAACATGAACTTGAGAAGATGGGATGTTACTTGATGAAATCAACAACACACTGCCTCCGGAACTATTGAAAGAATGGCACAATGGGTAAGAAGGATTTCAGACAGCTCTCCAGTTGAGGAAGGAGGGAAAACTTGATAAGATTAGAGAACTCGAATGAAAACACGACACTCCGGTTAAATGGATAAGCAAGAAAAGAACACTATCCTCACGAATCGAGATGGTGAGTGAAAAGAGCAATGTCACAATGCCTCCGAAAGAAATAATAGAAGATATATCATTGGAATAACAGAATGGAGAAGAAAATGCCAACTTCTGCCACAAATGAGTTTGGAAAGCATCCTTGCAAAGAAGAATTGAACGGAGTTGTTGGAAAATCAACAACGAAAAGCACAAGCTTGTAGTGGGCTTATGGAAAACATCTCAAAATTATGAGGTGACAACCGGCCACTAACGGAAACGATTGCTAGCTTGAGATCAACGAAGAGATGAAAACTTCTTCCACCAAGATGATAAAGAGATAACTTGGATCATTGGCAAGCACCACAAATAGCAACATTCCCAATGGAAGGCTTTTAGGTGAAATATGACACAAGATAACTCCAACAACGAGGTTGATGGATTTAAAAATAACTCATTCTTAACAACATGTGAATCATGGAACATGAACTCAAATTATCAAGAATGACATAATACCACCTCCAAAATATGGTAGAAAGAATTGCACTCCGGATTACCATATGAAGAAAGCTTGAGCTCCTTAGGAAAGAATCTCGATGAAAACTTTGAGAAGGGAATTAAATCCTTGATGAACCATCATGTAGAACCTCCATGAAGAACTCCGGTAAACAAAAGGAATGAAAAGAAAGAGAAATTGAAAACACAAGGTGAATCCTTGCAATGATTTAGATGGATCTCCGTGATAATTAGAGCTTGGAACTCCGGGAAAAAGAGAAGATGAAACAAATGAAACCGAGAATTTTAAGGGCCTCCGGAATAAAGAATTAATCACTTGGATGAACAAGAATAAGAATTATGTTATGCTTATCCTTCACCAATTAAATTGACGACAATCAACGGATTTGGCATACTACTTATTCTCGTAGAAAGGATTAAAAGAGATATAGCGTAAACTTGAGAAGGTCTTCAACGAACCACCGGTAGGATTGGAACAACAAATGAATTGATATGATGAACAAGGAAGAGAGATCTTGAAAGAACCACCGTAAGAATTGAAAATGATCGAAGTAGGGGTGCATCACCGGTAAGAATTAGCAAATGAACGAAGGTGCTTGAGACAAACTAGATACATGAGAACAAAGAGATCAAGAACTGATTAGAGGATATTCGATAGATGCACCGGCAAGATAGGAGAATGATAACTGACGGCTGAGAATGAATAAACCTGAATTGATGGACTCCGGATGACAAACTGAGAAGACTCTTGAATATCTCCTGATGGGTGAAAAAGATTCTCACAATCGAAAACAATTATGAGAGGATGGCAACAAGCTAGCACCATGAATCTTGAAGAGAATAGAGCAAGATTAAAGAGAAACTCTTCTTCGGTCTTCAAATGATGAGAATGACAACGAGAAACACCACCAAGAATTATTGAGGCACACCGGAAGAATCAAAAGCGAAGAGGTTGAGCCAACTATGAAAAGAATTTGAAAGATCTTGGAGAAAAGCATTTGACTAATGATAACTCATTCTTACGTCAAACTTGGAGAAGAATTTAGGATAGCTCTGGGAAAATAGAAGAGTCAGGTAAGATCCTGGGAAAAGACCTGTGGGTTAGGGCCCACTCAAAAGAACACCGTTGAAAAGATTTAAAAGAGATGTTGCACCGGTTGAATTAAATGACTTGAATGAGATACCAATCTCGAAAGAGCTTGAACGAATGCAGAGTGGAAACACGAATCTTCGAGATATCTTGAGCACTCCGGAACAATTTAATAGCGAGAGATGGATGATTAAGAGGTGCACCGGCATAAGAAAAGCATTGGAAAAAAAAGAAAAGGAGTATGCTTAATACCAAAGCTTGAATTAAATCCACCGGAGAAGAAAAGAACGAGGAATGACGAACTTGAAGCTCCATTAGAATCTTCATGAGAATCACCGGATAAGAACATTGACGGAAAAGAATGGAGAAACTTCCCATCAATAAAATGGATACTTGAAGAAGAAATCTTAGTCCTTGAAGAAAAACAAAAGGGAGGGAGGGTGGGAAAAACAAAGGCAACTTGGAGACGGATGAAACAAACACCGTTGAGAAGAAGTGATAAATGATCTTGCAAATGTTGACGTGAACGGATCCACTTGAGGAGAGACACACCGGTTAAAAAAAGGATTGACAAGACAGACTCGATGATCAAGAAGGATTAGTATTCACATAGGAATATGAGAACACCATTTGGAAAGGTATGGAATCAACATTTGACTTCGAAGCAACTCGAATACCACAACTCAAAACAAAACAAAGGATTGGCTTGCAAAATAAGCCAGAACAAACATATGATAGAGATTTCGTCCGAAGTTTTCGTGGTGGGGCCTACACGGGCTCGATCGTACAGCACCATCATGTACAAGGCAGTGCACATGACATACGAAGCGTCCCCGAGTCGGCATAGCCAAGGACTCTTTAAGACACAACGAGACCACTGTAAAATCGACCGTGAATAGGCGGACCACTAGACGTCGAACCCCAATTTCATATCATACATCCGTCGGAAAGATATCCTAAGAGCTACTTGAATTCCCACCTATGAAACTCCCGAAATTTTCCGGTTATGCAATCAGGTGTTGGGGATACAGGGGAAGCATAATATCTCACCCAAAACTAACAAATCCTACATCCAGCTGTATCCATCCTTCAACACATAACCAAGAAACCTTCGGAAATCGTCTACCTCAACCTTCGAAAAGCATCCGTTATACAAGTCATGGCAATACTCCCGTACTCACCTCAGTACTGGGTTATCGGGGTTATCTCACCAACAACTGCATAAAAGAGATTTTCGATGTCGGCGTACTAAACTCAGGTATTCCAGAACTGCAACGATAAAATTATGACGACAACACCTCAGAGCTCAACTCCCCGGGACACTTCCACTAAACCCCTGACAGGAGGCACCAAGACAATGTTCTCATCATAAAACCATCGGAACGATTCCAAGATACCCGCGTGATCCTAAAAATTTTTTAGTGAAATTTGAGAAGAGAAGAGTCAAAACTCTACGTCAGGATGCCTTACCAGAGCGATGAAGAGACTGGGGAGTAAAAAGAATTCCTAACTCTCCGATATATAATTCCTAAATGACTCAAAACATTTTTCTAGACACAACTCGGCCGCTAAAAACGATCAAGCAGTGGGGCTCCTAAGGTCGGGGAAGGCTCTGATTACCAACTTGTAACGCCCTCGATGCGGCTATATCTCCCACGTGTCGAAGCACGACTTAGAGGCATAACCGCATTGAAAGCAATGTCGCAAGTGAGGTAATCTTCACACAACCCATGTAATACATAAGGGAAAGAGATACATAGTTGGCTTACAATCGCCACTTCACACAATTACATGAATAAAGCATTACATCATCCAGATACAATCAAGGTCCGACTACGGAACCAAAATAAAAGAAGAACCCCAAATGCGACAAAGGTCCCCGATCGACCCCAACTGGGCTCCACTACTGATCAACTAGAACGAAACAACACAAAGGGCAAGATCTTCATCGAGCTCCTCCTTGAGCTTGGTTGCGTCATCTGCACGGTAACATAGGCACCTGCAAACTGGTTTTGGAAGTATCTGTGAGCCACGGGGACTCAGCAATCTCGCACCCGCGAGATCAAGACTATTTAAGCTTATAGGAAGGATGGAGTAATGAGGTGGAGCTGCAGCAAGCGACTAGCATATATGGTGGCTACAATCGCAAAAGAGAGCGAGAAGAGAGGCAAAGCACGGTCGATAAAAGTATGATCAAGAAGTGATCCTATAGCAACCTACGTCAAGCATAACTCCAACACCGTGTTCACTTCCCGGACTCCGCCGAGAAGAGACCATCACGGTTACACACGCGGTTGATGTATTTTAATTAAGGTCAACTTCGGGTTTTCTACAACCGGACGTTAACAAATTCCCATCTGCCCATAACCGCGGGCACGGCTTTCGAAAGATAATACCCTGCAGGGGTGTCCCAACTTAGCCCATGACAAGCTCTCACGGTCAACGAAGGAATAGACCTCCACCCGAGACGTTCCGATCAGACTCGGTATCCCGGTACAACAAGACATTTCGACAGGGTAAAACTAAACCAGCAACACCGCCCGAATGTGCCGACAAATCCCGATAGGAGCTGCACATATCTCTTTCTCAGGGCACACTCAGATGAGCAATCCGTACAACTAAAACCAAACCTCGAGTTTCCCCGAGGGGGCGCTGCACAGGGCTCTAGTTCGGACCAACACTCAGAGGAGCACTGGCCCGGGGGGGGGTTAGAATAAAGATGACCCTTGAGTCTGCAGAACCCAAGGGAAGAAGGCTAGGTTGTGCAAATGGTAAAACCAATGTTGGGCATTGCTGGAAGAGCTTTACTTAAGGCGAACTGTCAAGGGGTTCCCATTATAGCCCAACCGTGTAAGGAACGCAAAATCCGGGAACATAACACCGATATGACGGAAACTAGGGCGGCAAGAGTGGAACAAAACACCAGGCATAAGGCCGAGCCTTCCACCCTTTACCAAGTATATAGATGCATTAATTAAATAAGATATATTGTGATATCCCAACAAGTAAACATGTTCCAACAAGGAACAACATCTCCATGTTCCAACAAGGAACAAACTTCAATCTTCACCTGCAACTAACAACGCTATAAGAGGGGCTGAGCAAAGCGGTAACATAGCCAATCAACGGTTTGCTAGGACATGGTGGGTTAGAGGTTTGACATGGCAATTTGGGAGGCTGACAAGCAAATGGTAGGCATCGTAGCATTGGCATAGCAAAAGAGCGAGCAAACTAGCATAGCAAAGATAGTAGTGATTTCGAGGGTATGATCATCTTGCCTGAGATCCCGCAAGGAAGAAGAACGAATCCAAGAAGAAGACAAACGGTCGTAGACGAACAAATCCTCACAACTCCGGAACGAAACCGAAGCTAACGAGAGAAGCAACCCGGAAAGAAACAAACAACATAGTAAACACACAAGCATAAACAAGTCATGATGCACAAACAAGTATGATGCATGTCCGGTTTAATGAGGCATGGCATGGCAAAGTGCAACAAACAATACTACAAGTTAAGTGGAGCTCAATATGCAACGAGGTGCATGTTGACGGAACACCACATCAATTATTTAGTTATCTCTCGTTTAAGCTACCCAACAATATTAACTGTTGTTAAACATGGCAAGAGGTGAAGCATAATATAAACTATACCATCTAAACAATTTAAATGGGGCCGGATATAAAAACAACAAATCCGGTAAATCCCATATGCATTTAGCAATTTAATGCAACAACAAGTTTAAACATTTTAAATGTTGTTATCATGATGCGGATGACATATACAAGTTTTATGCAATTTTATGAAAATGTTGACATGAGCATGTTATGAAGCATTTGGTCACCATGGCGGAACAAAAAGGGTGCCACGGCGGCGAAACAAAAATGGTGCCACGGCAACATTCCGGTCCCGGTAACTCATGGAGATACCGGTGCAAAAGGAGGCGTGCGGATGTGCGCAACATGCTAGAGATGGTGGGGTGCTCCCGACTACCGGGTTCCCACGGGTTAGTGGCATGGAAAACGAGTGACAATTCGAACACGGTGCAAACGGTGCATCTCATACATGCAAGGGCATCTCATCGCGGTCGTCGTCTCGGGGTTATACCTTGAAGCGTGCATTCGGGGCGGAACGCGTTCGTAGTGGAAGTAGTCGTTCACGGAGCGGTCGTCGTCGGAAGTAGAGGAAGTAGTCGTTCAAGCGTCCGATGGTAATAGTACTCGGTCGTTTCGAAGAGGTACTTGGGGTCATTCGAACTTGCCGATCTCGTCATCTCGAAGGGGTACTTGACGTTCTTAGCGATTCCGAAGACGAGGTAGAGGTACACTTGTTGTAGGGGTACTTGTCGGATCCACGGCGACGGTAGAGGTACAAATGTTCTCGCGGTACTTGTCGGTCCAGTCTTGGTGTAGATGTACATCGCAAACGTAGTGGTACTCGCGGACTTCGGCGCCGGTAGTCGTACACGGTTCGTAGGGGTACTTGGCGTTCTTGGTGATTCCGAAGAAGGCGGTAGATGTACTCGGCGAATCCACAAGGCGTGCACGGGTCGAAGTGGAACTCTTGACAAAATCCACGGGACTGACTTGGCATGCAACAAGCACGGCGCGATGGGCATGAAGGGCGGCGCTGGTTTCTGCTCCAACGAAGCAGAACGACGGGCGAGCGGGCGGCCGACCTGGTGTCTTAGAGCAGCGTGGAAAGGCGGTGGTGAGCGACCGATCGGAGGCAGAGGAGGTCACGGGAAGCTGGTCCGGCGGGATCCGGGCGAAGGAGGGCCGACCTGGGCGCAGGTCGCCGGATCGGGAGGCGATGGGCCTCGGCAGACCCGAGCAGAGCCAGGAGGAGGAGGTCGCGGGCGACGAGAGGGTGCAGTAGTTGCTGTTGCTGTCGGTGGCGACGAACTTGGAGGCGGGCGGCGTGCAGAGCTGCGTGAAAGAGGCGGGGCCATGGTAGGCCTCGTTGGCGGCGGAGCTAGGCTTCACGGAGCAGGGGGGCCTCGGGCGTCATGGGGCGGCGCTTGGAGCTCGGGGCAGAGGAGGTGGAGAGGCGCGGGACGAGGACGAGGCAGGAGTGCGAGGTGGAGGAGGAGGGAGCCGCGGCGCTGAGGAGGTGGTGGTGCTCGCGGGCGACGAAGCAGGGAGGCGCGATGGAGGTCGTCGACGCGGAGAAGTAGCAGGCGAGGCGCGGCCATGGCAGGACCCGACGGATCCGGACGGGGCGGCGTGGAGGGCGACGCGAGGCAGAGAGTGGAGGGAGGAAGAGACGAGGGGACCGAGCGGGACTGCGAGCGAGAGAGGTGGGGATCGGGCGATGGGTGCGAGCGATGCGGCGCTGGAGGGAGGACGAGGGGAGAGATGAGGGTCGGCAGGGGGCTAGGGTTAGGTCGTGGGGCTGGGCCTTAGAGGCCGGTTGGTCGGCCCAGGTGGAGAGGAATGGCCAGAGGCCTGGCTGGGCTTACCTCTCTTCTCTCTCTCTATATTACTTGCAGAAAACAAAAGAGAGAAGAAAGAAAGGAGGGTTAGGGAAAGAAATGCGCAAGGGATAATTTCCGGACTCACAAAAATATGCTCGTCCAAGAAAAATAGAAAGGGCATGATTGAAAGATTAAATTCAAACTCATTTGATTTAATTCAAATGATTTGAATAGGAAGTGAGGTTTGGGAAGGTCCAAAAATGTTCGGATTTTTGGTGGAGCTCCGGAAAATGATGAAATAAATATTGGCAAGGTTGGAGACCAAACTTGAAGCAGAAAAGGAACGAAATTATTTTGTAAGTGTGTTTTGGTGATTTCCAAAATAAAGGAAATATTTAATATAGCTCCCTAATATCGGGAGGGTATGTTATAAAGAGAAGTCACCATGTGAGTCCCTCGATTTAAATGGATCGAAAAATCCATACAATTTATTTGAGGTTTTAAAAAAATGACATGATGGCATGATGACATGATGCAATGCACATGATGCAAACAAACAAAAACAAATCACACGACGAAACTCGGAGTAACTGGAAGTCTTCTGGAGCGTCGGTCTCGGGGCGTTACACAGTGGCTATCCTGTTCTACGACTACGAGAAACTTCTTTGAGGTGAGATGGAGTCCACTAATCACCACACAATACACTACTATGGATTCATCCCTGTCTCCCTACGAGAAGGCCATCCATAGCACTCACACTTGTCTTGAGCATTTTAGAGTATCCACTTCAAGTTGTCTATGTACCACGTAAGCATCCAACAAGTCCATAACCGCGGACTTGGCTATTCGAATAGATCATGTTAACCCTGCATGGGTGTACTTCTTCACACACGCTCTCGCCACTTACCGCCATGTACACGTCATGTATCTCAGCAACCTTCAAGCGGAAGCCTGGCTAGGGAGTCGGCCACGACCTAACTAACCACAAAAGACTCTAGTCCAGGTTTATCACCTATTCGGGTTCCATCTGCAAGGAGATCCGGCCGGGGTTTCACACACGTCCCCAAACGGTGTGTGCAGGGTTCCCAAGCCCACCTCGCCAGATGGATCTACGCTTGGTACACTGTGTCACTTGTGTCTAGTCTGTCCCAATCCCACCTGGCCGAATGCCACTTGGAAGACTACTAACACTACCTACAAACACCAGAAACTAGTTGCGACTCCTGGACAAAGATCAAGTTGGTTAATAAGTTGAGAGGGGTCGAGTTAACGGAACCCAATGTGTGGTAGTATCGAGTCATTGGACGACATACATATAACTCAGTGCTTAAGGGCGGTTCCAGTGAGACAACCCACCATGTACTCCTACATGGCCTCTCACCGCTACCTTTACCAAATCGTGTTCACACACTTAACTCTCAGCACCAGAACATATCGTAACACTACAATTCATTCCCAATGAATCAGACCTGACACAACTCTAAGAAATAGCAAGCATGGCATGGTAGGAACACAACATGTCTCAATCAACTCCTACACATGCTAGTGGGTTTCAACTATTTACTGTGGCAATGACAGGTCATGCAGAGGAATGGGTTCAACTACCGCAGCACAAAGTAGCAGTTGAATTGTTGTTGTCCTAATGCAATAACTGAGAGAAGGAGTGAGAGAGTAGGATTGTATCAGAATGAACAAGGGGGTTTGCTTGCCTGGTAGATCAACAGGGGGGCACTGCTCCTCAGACAGGTACTCTGGAACACTCTCTGGAGCAGGACCTATCAAGGAGGAACGGTGTTGGCAGTCAATACACAAGCATATGCAACAATATGATGCATGAACATGGCATGAAGATGTGATGTGTTTTGTGCTAATGCATCTAGCATTCTATTTGAATGAAGTCCATTTGAACCAAGGGTTCAAATGCAACTCCAAAGTAAGCTCTTTATAAATGCCATTATAGTGTTTCACTTATACAGAAGGTATAAGTTAGTTTTTCATGCATGAAACTAGTACAAATGGACAGATTGGATTTTTCTGATAATTTTTCATATATAAATTATTTCAATCTAAGCTACAGTTGAATTTCTATGATTTTTTGAAGTTTAGGGCATTTTCTGGAATTTCTTGAATAAGATTAAATCTAGAAAATACTTTATTGCGTCAGCATTGCCTCATTGTGATGTCAGCAGTCAATGGAGACAGTCCAGGTCAACCCTGACCTGTGGGTCCCGTCTGTTAGTAACTAACCTAACTAATCTAATTTAGTTAGTGTTAAACTAACAGTAATCTAGTGTAGTTAGTGGACTGGGGCCCACACGTCAGTGACGCAGAGGGGGTCAAACTATGGTCAACCCTGAGTCAAACTCACCGGAGCTGACTTGCGGCTCGTCGCCGGCGAGGCCAGGGACGGCGGAGGCACTCGGGTTTTGCCCACGGTCGACCAAATCGACCGTGGTTTGGTCCTATGCGTAGCTGGGGCTCGCGCGCATCTGGTAGGGCAAGCGGGAGGGGCTGGGGTGGAGCGAGCTCGCCAAAGTTTGGACGGGGTTGGGTTCCGTGCTACGGTGCACGGGAGGAGGAGCTGGTGGGTGTACTCGGCTCCTAGGAGGTCGGTGAGCACGGCGGCACGCTCAGAAACGGGCGGGGGGCGACTGTGGCCACGACAACAACAACATGGCACGGCGGCGGCAAGCTCGGTCGTGGTCGGAGGACGGGGCTAGAGGAAGAAATCGACGGAGGGGAGAGAGGGGTTGGGTAGAGGAGCTCACAGTAAGGTTATAGAGCAGCTCAGCATGCCCGGGGACGGCTTGTTGATGACGGAAAGTCGCCGGCGATCTCCGTGGCCGGAGGAGGAAGAAGGGGGCGGGGACAATGCATCCGGGCTCTTGTGCTTGCGTGGGATGACGGAGAGGACGAGGGCGGCATGGCGGGGCTCAGGGGCGCGTCGGAGAGGCGATGCAGTGGCTATGGCCACGACAACGATGAGCGGCGGCGACATCGGCGCTCGGGCGCGAGAGGGAGAGAGAGCAGAGGAGGGGAGAAGCACGAGAGAGAGTGAGAGCGGTCCAGGGTGGGTGCATGGCGACGCGGGAGAGATCCAGGGTGTGCAGGCAAGCAGGAGGTGGCCGGCGCGTGCGCGTGCGCGTCGGGCACACGCCCTCCTGCCTACTTACAGGAGGTTGAAGACGGTGGCAGCTGCGGTGGGCTAGACCGCACAGCTAGACCGGTTGGCTGCATAGTGCCAGGCCAGCAAGTGGCCCAGGTAAGTCCAGGTAGTTCCTCCTTTTTGTTTTCTTTTCTATTTTTTTCTGAAATTTGTTTGATTTAATAAAATACTAAACCATTTTATTTTCTTATGCCAATTTTTGTAGGGGCTAGTGGTATTATTCCAGGGCTCCTCAACAACATGGATAATTTTTGGACAATATTGTATATATATAACAATATATATCCAAAGCAAATATTTACTGCATTAATTCCAAATGCCAAAAATGAATACTTATGAGCCCCTAAAAATATTGGTTTGATTTTTATCTCTATACAATATTTTCAGAGAGCAACATGAACATTTTCTTGGACCTTTTTGGAGCAATTTTTACCTGGGTCATTTCCAGGAATGATTCTGAGGGTTTCACAAATCCCCATTTCAAATTTAACTGGAATTTAAACATGATGCACACATGACTAGCTAGTCTAGGTCATACCAGAACTAGGGATGTGACAACTCGCCCCCACTTGAAAGAATCTCGTCCCGAGATTCAGGGGTCGACGAAAATAAAGTGGGGTACTCCAGTCGAAGACGATCTTCTCGCTCCCAAGTAGCTTCTCTCTCGGAATGATGAGACCATTGAACCTTGAGAAAGTTGATGTTATGACGTCGAGTGACATGCTCTGCTTGATCAAGAATGCGAACATGGTACTCTCGATATGTGAGGTTATCTTGGAGATCAAGCGTTTCGTGGTCCACTTTGCGGATGTGATCCGAGAAGCCACACCTGAGTTAAGAGACGTGGAAGACATCATGAACTCGAGAAAGATGTGGGGGTAGTTCCAACTGGTAGGCAACCTCTCCTCGTTTAGCGAGAATGCGAAAAGGACCAATGTAACGAGGAGCCAACTTGCCCTTGATACCAAAACGATGGGTACCCTTCAAAGGAGTAACCGGAAGGTAAGCTTTGTCGCCAACTTCATAAGTCATATCCTTATGATGACGGTCATACTGACTCTTTTGACGAGACTGGGCTGTTTTCAAATTCTCACGAATGATGCAAACTTGCTCTTCTACCTCCTGGATCATGTCCGGTCCAAAGAATTGTCTTTCACCGGTTTCCGACCAGTTCAAAGGTGTTCGACATCTTCGTCTATAGAGAATCTCAAAAGGAGCTTTCTTGAGACTGGATTGATAGCTATTGTTATAAGAAAACTTGGTGAAAGGAAGACATTTCTCCCGGTCCATACCGAATGAGATAACGCAAGCTCTAAGCATGTCTTCGAGAATTTGGTTGACCCTTTCCACCTGACCACTCGATTGAGGGTGGAAAGCGGTACTGAAGGAAAGATGGGTCCCCATGGAAGTTTGGAAACTCTCCCAGAAATGAGAAGTGAAAAGACTACCACGGTCTGAATTGATCTCTAGTGGAACACCATGAAGTGAAACTATTCGAGAAATGTATAAGTCAGCAAGCTGGCTAGCAGTGATACTCTCTCGAACAGGAAGGAAGTAATCCACTTTGGAAAGACGATCAATGACTATGAAGATAGCCTTTTCCCTCTCTTGGTCCTGGGAAAGCCGGTGATGAAGTCCATACCAACCTTATCCCATTTCCACTCAAGAATAGGTAAAGGCTGAAGGGTGCCAGCAGGTCTTTGATGCTCTGCCTTAACGCGACGACAAACGTCACAGTTGGCAATGAACTGAGCCATTTCTCTCTTCATCCTAGTCCACCAGAACCTCTGGCGTAGGTCCTGATACATCTTAGTACTAGCGGGATGAATCATGAGAGGATATTCATGCGCCTCCTTAAGAATCAATTGTCAAAGATGTTGCTTCTTGGGGACCACTAGGCGGTTCCCAAAGAAAACAACACCTCGATCATCTATAGAGAAACTACCAGCAATACCCTTGGCAATGTTTCTCTTGATCCGGGTAATCCCCATATCATGCTTCTGGGCTTCTATGATATGATCCCCAAGAGTAGGTTTCGCCACCAATATAGAAAGGAATCCATGAGGAGCAATGTGAAGGTTAAGCCTACAGAATTCCTCATGGAGAAGTGGTTGGCCCTGCCGCAACATGAGATTGTTGCAATAGGATTTATGACTTAGCGCATCAGCCATAACATTGGCTTTGCCTGGAGTGTAGGTAATCCCTAGATAATAATCTGAGATCAACTCCAACCAACGTCTTTGCCTAAGGTTCAAATCTGGTTGGGTGAAGATATACTTGAGACTTTGGTGGTCGGTGTAGATCTCGCAACGTTTACCAAGAAGGTAATGTCGCCAGGTCTTGAGTGCATAGACTATGGCTGCAAGCTCTAGATCATGTGTACGATAATTCTCCTCATGTGGATGCAACTGTCAGGACGCATAGGCAAACACATGACAATCCTGCATAAGAATGCAACCTAGTCCCTGTCGTGAGGCATCACAGTAGATAACAAAGTCTTTAGTGAAATCCGGTGGCACAAGTATGGGAGCAGAAGTCAGGCATCTTTTCAGTTCCTGGAAATTGTGCTCACACTGTGGGGACCACTCAAACTTTTTATCTTTCTTGAGAAGTTCCGTGAGCGGTTTGGCCACTTTAGAGAAGTTTTCAACAAAGCGGCTACAATAGCTGGCTAGACCAAGGAAACTCCTAACTTGTTTAATAGTTTCAGGTGGAGTCCAATCAAGAACGGCCTTAACTCTCTCGGGATTGATAGCAATGCCCTTACCAGAGATTATGTGGCCTAGGTAGGTCACTTTTGGCAACCAAAATTCACACTTGGAGAAATTGGCATAAAGGCGGTGCTCTCTGAGTTTTTCTAACACAAGTCTAACATGTTCGGCATGCTCTTCGTTGTTCTTCGAGTAAATAAGAATATCATCGAGGTAAACCCCGACAAACTTATCTAAGTACTCCATAAAGATCAAGTTCATCAAGCGGGAGAATGTAGCTGGAGCCTTGGTTAGACCGAAGGACATGACGGTGTACTCGTACTGGCCATAACGAGTGACAAAGTCATTTTAGGAATGTCCCTATTTCTGATCTTGATTTGCTAGTAGCCTAACCTCAAATCCATATTGGAAAAGACTGAGGATCCAGCGAGCTGATCATACAGGTCGATGATCCTAGGGAGCGGATACTTGTTCTTTATCATGACCAATTTAACGGGACGATAATCTACAACCATCCGGTCCGTACCATCCTTCTTCTTGACGAAGAGGACGGGGCATGCCCAAGGAGAAGAACTAGGACGGATGAAACCCTTTTGCAAGGACTCATCAAGTTGTTTCTTAAGATCGGCTAGTTCTAAGGGTGCCATTTTGTAAGGTCTCCTAGAAATTGGAGCGGTTCCTGGGATAAGATCTATGCTGAACTCTACATCTCTATCAGGTGGAACACTTGGCAGTTCTTCTGGAAAGACATCCGGAAAGTCATGGACTACCGGGATATCTTCAATGTCTGGAAGAGGGCTGGCATTAAGAGAATAGAGTTGGCGCTTTGCAACTCTGGTGGAGACAGTGACTATCTTGCCAGATGGGTGTGTAAGCTGAAAGGACCTGGTGTAACAATCAATCTTGGCATAATGAGCTTTCATCCCGCCCATACCCACGATGATGTTAATATCTGTAGACTTGAGGGCTATAAATGATGCAAGGAATACAAGTCAGTCTACAAGGATTTCGTTACCATGGCTTACACTAGAAGTTTGCCATTTTGATCCAGGAGTTTGAATGAATAGCGGGGAGGGCATATCACAAAATGACATGTCGTGCAAGCGGGCATAGCTTTCAGAAATGAAGGAATGAGATGCTCCAGTATCGAACAGAACCGATGCGGGATGACAGTTGACAAGGAGTGTACAAAGAACGACATCTGGATCATCATGAGCGTCTTTAGCTGAGACGTGATGCACATGTGCATGTTTAGGGTGAGCTGACTTGGCACTGATCATCTTGCGTGATGGCTTACCATGGCCAACAGACTTCGCGGGCTGGGGTGGAGGAAAACTGGTCTGAATGCAAATACGGGCAATGTGGCCTGGCTCTCCGCACTTGTAACAAATCTTGGAGGTAGGACGTGGACCCACATTGGCACACGGTCCACCAATAGGCCTGGGTGGAGCATACTGCTGAAATGGATGAGGTGACACATAAGATGGCCTCGGTACATATCGGGGTGGAAGAGCGGAGTTTGGAACCCAAATCCGGCGCTTCTGAGAACAAGAACCGGAGGAAGATCCGAAATCACGGGTGTGCTTACGAGACTCCTCGTAAGTGAGCTGAGCTGTCTCCGCATTAATGGCCTTTTTCACAAGAGCTTGGAATGTATCACAATGATGCAGGTGGAGATCACGACACAACTTGGGGTTGAGACCCTTCCGGAACCTAGCCTGCTCCTTGGCGTCCGTGGACACCTCTTCTGAAGCATAGCGGGCGAAGTTTTCAAACTCTCTACTGTAAGAATCAACATCCATCTTACTCTGGGTGAAACTATAGAACTCTTCCCTCTTGCGATCAATGAGGGCCTGGGGAATGTGATGCTCGCGAAAAGCCTCAATGAAATCCCTCCAGGTAGGAATCTGGCCAACTGGAAGCATTGCTTCATAGTTCTGCCACCAAAGACTAGCAGGACCTTCCAGGTGGTATGTGGCATAGGTGACCTTGTCATCTTCAGCTACGTTTGCTGAACGTAGCTTATGAGTGATGCTACGGAGCTAATCATCTGCATCGAGTGGCTCAATAGAATGATGAAAGGTGGGTGGGTGCAAGCGAATGAAGTCATGAATGGTTGCAGACCCTTTGAACTGATGTGCGGTGTTCTCCTCGATACGTGCCAACAAGCGGTTAGACTCACGCTTGTTCCTCTCCATCTCTACCATAAACTCTGCCAACGAAGGCTGGTCTGGAGGATCCTCATCCCTACCATCTCCATGGTTCTGGCTACGAGCACCAGAACTTCGTTTAACTAATAACATCCTGAGAAATGAAACCAACGACGGAATCAGCATCAACTAGATGCTATAGAATGTAGCACAAGGAAATTAGTAACTCTCAGACTCCTAGGGAAATTCTGGCAACATAACGGTAATAAAATGCCCAGAATGAGACATCCTGCCAAAATGGGATAGTACAACAACTCAATATCACCACTCAAGGTTCTGAGATCATACTAAACAGGCTACACCGGAGGTACTCGAAAATGAGATATGACTCTGATCAACCAATCCTATGGGACTACAGAGTAGTAAAACATGATCCTGATAGACGGAAGAGAAAGCCTAGTTCCTTAACCCCGTAGGAAAGATAGGATGACTCAGATCAGAAGGCCATGAGGTATAAGGAGTAAAAAGAGCCTTACGTTCCTTCCCACAATCAATTCCCTTACATAACTAAAGAATTTCTAGACTCAACTTCGACCAGTTTGGCTTGGTAATTCTACAGGCGGTCAGGCTCTGATGCCAAAGCTGTCAGGACCCCGATTCTATGCCACACTGATCTAGCATGTAACACCTCATATCACTTTGCGGCCTCACGCACGGTATTCCCAAGGGTGTCGCTTTACCATGCCCGGGACCGTTTGCGCCTTTTGGCACACGTATATGATGGTATTGCTAGCATCCATATGACAAAGAATCCGGGCTGACATGGCTAGTCGTGAACCCAAAGTGGCACTAACTTACAGGGACAGGCATACATGACCCAGCAACGAACGTGTCGGTCATCAGCGGGTGAATCCGGGCTGTAGCAGCTGGGCTAGCAGGACTCCGGATAATCCGGGCTGTAGCAGGCTAACAGGACTCCGATAGACACCACGTGACATTTCCCTGAAGGGACAGACACAAGAACGAAGAATGACACATGCCAGCCAGCCTAAGTGTTCCGGAGCAGTAGCAAGCTACCAGGGCTCAGTGGAAACACTAGGAGACATTTCCCGGTAAGAGAGGCTACTAAGGATAAACAACAAGATAGTCAGATCCCACACATAGCAATACACATTACGCGTACAGGCGAAAGATAGCAATACACAATACACATGCAGCTATGTGCTGTACAACATGGCATCACAACATAACTCAACAACTCATATAGATAAAGGCTCAGAAGAGCCGTCATAGTATTTATTTCAAACAGGGGTCACATGACCCAGCATTCAGAGCATACAAGCAACAGGCAGAAGCATTACATGTCTGGGTACAAACATCTATAAATGAAAAAGACTGAAGAGCCTGACTATCTACAACATTCGATCAAGATCGTAGCTGAGGTACAAACTACTTGTCGAAGCCCACGAGAACACTAGTAAGACCGAAGTCTCCGCTGCAAAAACATAAATAAAGCAACATGAGTACAAAGGTACTTAGCAAGACTTACATCAGATCCTATCATACATGCATTTGTATCAAGAAGGTAATGTGGGGTTTAGTTGCAGCAAGCCAGCTTTGACTCAGTGGCTATCCTGTTCTATGACGACGAGAAACTTCTTTGAGGTGAGATGGCGCACACGAGTCCACTAATCACAGCACAATACACTACTATGGATTCATCCCCGTCTCCCTACGAGAACGCCATCCATAGCACTCATACTTGTCTTGAGCATTTTAGAGTATCCACTTCAAGTGTCTATGTACCACGTAAGCATCCAAGAAGTTCATAATTGCGGACCCGGCTATTCGAATAGATCATGTTAACCCTGCAGGGGTGTACTTCTTCACGCACGCTCTCGCCACTTTCTGCCATGTACACATCATGTATCTCGGCAACCTTCAAGCGGAAGCCTGGCGAGGGAGTCATCCACGACCTAACTAACCACACAAGACTCTAGTCTAGGTTTATCGCCTATTCGGGTTCCATCCACAAGGAGATCCGGCCGGGGTTACACTCACGACCCCAAACGATGTGTGCAAGGTTCCCACGCCCACCTCGCCGGATGGATCTACGCTAGGTACACCATGCCACTTGTGTCTAGTCTGTCCCAAGCCCACCTGGCCGGGTGCCACTTGGTAGACTATTAACACTACCTACAAACACTAGAAACTAGTTGCAACTCCTGGACAGAGATCAAGTTGGTTAATAAGTTGAGAGGGGTCGAGTTACCGGAACCCAATGTGTGGTAGTATCGACTCATTGGACGACATACATAGAACTCAATGCTTAAGGACGGTTCCAGTGAGACAACCCACCATGTACTCCTACATGGCCTCTCACTGTTACCTTTACCAAATCGTGTTCACACACTTAACTCTCAGCACCAGAATATAGCATAACACTCCAATTCATTCCCAATGAATCATACCTAACACAACTCTAAGCAATAGCAAGCATGGCATGTTAGGAACACAACATGGCTCAATCAACTCCTACACATGCTAGTGGGTTTCAACTATTTACTCTGGCAATGACAGGTCATGCAGAGGAATGGGTTCAACTACCCCAGCACAAAGTAGCAGTTGAATCGTTGTTGTCCTAATGCAATAACTAAGAGTAGGAGCGAGAGAGTAGGATTGTATCGGAATGAACAAGGGGGTTTGCTTGCCTGGTACATCAACAGGGGGGCACTGCTCCTCAGACAGGTACTCTGGAACACTCTCCGGAGCAGGACCTATCGAGGAGGAACGGTGTCTGCAATCAATACACAAGCATATGCAACAATATGATGCATGAACATGGCGTGCAGATGTGATGTGGTTTGTGCTAATGCATCTAGCATTCTATTTGAATGAAGTCCCTTTGAACCAAGGGTTCAAATGCAACTCCAAAGTAAGCTCTTTATAAATGCCATTATAGTGTTTCACTTATACAGCAGGTATAAGTTGGTTTGTCATGCATTAAACTAGTACAGATGGATAGATTGGATTTTTCTGATAATTTTTCATATATAAATTATTTCAATCTAAGCTACGGTTGAATTTCTATGATTTTTTGAAGTCTAGGGCATTTTCTAGAATTTCTTGAATAAGATTAAATCCAGAAAATACTTTATTGCGTCAGCATTGCGTAACTGTGACGTCAGCAGTCAACGGAGACGGTCCAGGTCAACCCTGACCTGTGGGTCCTGTCTATCCGTGACTAACCTAACTAATCTAATTTAGTTAGCATTAAACTAACACTAATCTAGTTTAGTTAGTGGCCTCGGGCCCACACGTCAGTGACCCAGAGGGGGTCAAACTGTGGTCAACCCCGTGTCAAACTCACCGGAGCTGAATTACGGCTCGTCGCCGGCAAGGCCAGGGACCACGGAGGCGCTCGGTGAGGGAGTCCTGGATTAGGGGGTATCCGGACAGCCGGACTCTATACTTTGTCCGGACTATTGGAGCGTGAAGATACAAGACTCAAAACTCCGTCCCGTGTCCGGATGGGACTCTCCTTTGCGTGGAACACAAGCTTGGTGATCTGGATATTGTATTTCCTTCCTTGTAACCGACTCCGTGTAAACCCTAGCCTTCTCCGATGTCTATATAAACCGGAGAGGTTGGTCCTTAGTAGGCCGATCACAACTACAATCATAATCATCATAGGCTAGCCTCTAGGTTTTAGCCTCTACGATCTCGTGGTAGATCTACTCTTGTACTACTCATATCATCAATATTAATCAAGCAGGAAGTAGGGTTTTACCTCCATCGAGAGGGCCCGAACCTGGGTAAACATTGTGTCCCTTGCTTCCTGTTATCATTAGCCTAAGACGCACATATCGGGACCCCCTACCCGAGATCCACCGGTTTTGGCACCGACATTGGTGCTTTCATTGAGAGTTCCTCTGTGTCGTTGCTGCAAGGCTCGATGACTCTTCTCATTGTCAAGGACAACATTACTTCTGGTGGAGCGCTGGCTGTAGGCCAAACTCTCTGACTCGGTGGCTTCATCATGGCCGCCCCATCGGCTGTCGCGCCGACGATGGCCTCTTGGGTCGTCACTCATAACCTTCGCATCAATTCGGAACTCGCCGAACAGATGGATCGGATAGAGCTCTCCTTCCTTAATGAGCTCTTGGATCACATCGCCACTTTGGGAGTCTCTACAGACTATGACCGGATTGGGCTTAAACCCGACCGAAGGGACATTAAATCCCCGCCGGCCACCCATGAGATAGCGGTAGTGGAGGAACCACATGCGGATTACCCCTCTATTTTGAGGACGAATTACGTCCGGATCGTCGAGCTCCCTGAGCCGGACTCCCGTTCAAGGGAAGAAATGGCCCAGATCTCGGACTTAGGATCGGGTATTCGGCCAGAAAAATTGGGCAGCACCTCGGATCCCGAGCTGTCGAACTCAGAAGCTCCCCTGTCCATAGGCGCTAGATCGGATCAGAATCTGGATTTAGCCACGAACACCCACCTGTACTTAAACCGTCTCGCCCATATCAGACAAGAGCCCCATGAGACAGTACATCGCTACTGGGCCAGATTCCTCCTTGTGCTAAATAAGGTCAAGGACCGTCATGAGGAGGACGCAGTCTCAATTTTCTGCAAAAGCTGTACGAATAAAGGAATTCTTAATGCCATAAGTCACAGTGACATAGTACACTTCACTGACTTGGCAATCATAGTATAGAAATATTGTGCGATGGAAAGCGTCTGGAAAACCCAAACATAATTTTGGGATAGTCCGGCTCTCGGGAAAACCTTTGTTCAAGCTAAATGGGCGAACTCTCGAAACTCGACCAATCCAATCCCCAAGAAGCCAAAGCTCACCCCAGTGGGTGGAACCGTATTGGAAGAATGGCTCAACGGGCCATGTAAGCTCCACAGTACGCCGGACACAACACCAACCCATAGCCTTAGGGCATGTTGGATACTCCGGCAAGTAGCAAAAAGTGGCGAGGATCTTCTTGTAAGCCATAAAGCAGAACAACATCCCGCTAAAGAACACAATACGGTACTAACAGTCTTTGAAACTTTCGCCTCAAATAATAGGTGCAAGCGAGCTCATCGAAGCTCCGCTGAAATCTGCCATGTGGCAAAAATAAATCCATGGAACGACACTGCTATAACCTTCAATGCCAGTGACGAACCTCGATTCCAGACCGTCTGGGCACGAGCCGCTCTGGTCCTTAGCCCAATTGTGGACGGCTTTCGGCTCACTAAAGTACTCATGGACGGCGGAAGCGGATTAAACTTGATCTATGAAGAAACACTCAACAAGATGGAAGTTGATAAAAGCCGCATTGAACAAAGCGGCACAACCTTTAGGGGAAGTATCCCTAGCGAGGAAGCGCGGTGTGTGGGAAAACTCACACTCGATGTGGTGTTCAGCACCCGGAGAATTATAGGTTCGAAGAAATCACATTCCAAGTGGCTCCTTTCAGCAGCGGATACCACGCCCTTCTAGGGCGGGACGCGTTTACAAGCTTCCGAGCTATACCCCATTATGGGTACATGAAGCTTAAAATGCCCGGACCCAATGGAAACATCACTCTAGCCGGTGATCCGGATGTCGCACTTCGCGCCGAAAATAAAACCGCAGCCCTAGCCCTAGAAGCATTATCCGAAGCCCTAGCAGCCGAAGAATTAACAAAACTGTATGCCACCGTGGACAGGGACGACATGATACTCTACAAGCAACCCAAGTCCACCTCATTTAAACCCACAGACGAGAGAGTCAAATTCCAAGTCCATCCAATGGACCCCACGAAGACAGCTTCCATCAGGACACAGTTGAGCCCCGCAATGGACGCCGCACTACGAGACTTCTTACGTGAGAATTGGGACATTTCCGCCTGGCACCCATCGGACCTGCCGGGCATCCCACGCAGATTGGCGGAACACAACCTCAATATACTGAAAGGATACAAACCTGTCAAGCAGACTCTAAGGCGGTTTTCAGAGCCCAAATGGCAAGCCATCGGGGAAGAGCTAGCCAAGCTACTCAAGGCCGGATTCATTAGAGATATCAAGCATCCGGATTGGCTGGCAAATCTGGTGATGGTACCAAAGAAGGACAAATCCTGGTGCCTATGCCTCGACTTCAAAGACCTCAACAAGGTTTGCCACAAGGATCCCTTTCCCCTCCCTCGCATCGATCAAATCATCGACGCCACAGCAGGACACGACTCTTTGTGTTTCCTCGACGCATACTCTGGATATCATCAAATAAAGATGGCACAGTCCGACCAAGCTGCAACAGCTTTCATAATGCCATATGGCCCTTTCTGCTTCAACACTATGCCTTTCGGGCTTAAGAATGCCGGCGCAACCTACCAACGCATGATTCAAACATGCCTATAAAAGCAAATCGGCAAAACAGTGGAGGCATATGTGGAGGACGTGGTCATAAAAACAAAACACGTCGAAACCCTAATAGATGACTTGAGGCTTACGTTCGATAACCTCCGAACATAAGACATCAAGCTGAACCCGAAAAAATGTGTTTTCGACGTCCCCTCTAGGAAACTGTTGGGCTTCATTGTTTCCAATAGAGGAATTGAAGCGAATCTGGAAAAAATCCGAGCTTTGTCGCAGTTGGCTATACTAACAGACCTAAAGCACATCCAGAAACTAGCTGGATGCATAGCTGCTTTGAGCCGCTTTATCTCCAGATTAGGAGAAAAGGCATTACCTCTTTACCGCCTTCTTCGGCGCACCGAACACTTCGTGTGGACGGATGCAGCTGCGGCCGGACTCGATGAAATAAAGACCTTATTGGCCAGTAATCCAGTCCTAACAGCGCCAAATATCGGCGAACCCATGTTGTTGTACATAGCTGCAACACATCAAGTTGTAAGCGCAGTGCTCGTCGTCGAACGAGAGGTTGACGAATACAAACTCCCGCTCGAAAAGCCGGTTTATTACGTATCCATGGTCCTCACCCCATGAAAATCCCGATAACCACACTATCAAAAAATAGCATACGCGGTCTTCATGGCATCCCAGAAGCTACGACACTACTTTCAAGAGTGTTCGATTACGATGGCCTCCGAAGTACCACTCAACAACATAATAAATAACAGTGACGCTACGGGAAGGGATCACTAAATGGGCCATTGAGCTCCTTCCGTTTGACATAACATACAAGCCACGGCGGACCATCAAGTCGCAAGTACTAGTTGACTTTGTCGCCGAATGGACAGAAGCCGAACTCCCTAAAGAGTACGGCGCGTACTCTAACTGGATCATGCACTTCGACGGCTCTAAAATGCTGGCCGGATTGGGAGCAGGTGTAGTCCTGATGTCCCCCACCGGAGACACGGTCCAGTATGTCCTCCAAATATTATACACAGACTCCAACAATGCAGCCGAATATGAGGCTTTGTTGCACGGTGTTTGGATGGCAGTCTCTATGGGCATTCAACACCTAAAAGTGCGCGGGGATTCAAACCTTGCAATATCACAAATAAACGGAGACTTTGATGCCAAGGATCCGAAAATGGCGGCCTACTGTAATGTCGTCCTCAAAATGTCAGCTCGGTTCGAGGGGCTCGAATTCCACCATGTGGCCCGAGAAAACAATGAAACGGCGGTTATCCTCGCCCGCATCTGTGCTAAGCGCGACCCTGTCCCACCTAACATATTCCTGGAAAGCCTGTTCAAGCCATCCATGGTATGGGAAGGGGAGTCCGACAATACTAGCACGGATCCGAATACACGCCCAGATTCCGAACTATCAGACATAATCGGAGGCTCTACCACCGAAATAACATCTTCGGCCCACGAAATCATGGCTGTAATCGCCCCATGGACTAAGCCTTTCTTGGCCTACCTAAATAGGCAAGAGCTCCCCGAAGACAAAAATGAAGCATGCTGCATCGTCCAGAGTTCTAAAGCTTACAAACTCCATGAAGGGGAACTCTATAAGAAAAGCGCGACCGGAGTGCTCCAAAGGTGTATCTCCGAAGAGGAAGGGCGGCAGCTCTTGGCTAAAATCCATGCCGGACTGGGCGGGCACCACGCCGTGGCTCGAACACTAGTTAGAAGGCCTTCCTTACAGGTTTCTATTGGCCGGCGGCCCGAGCAGACGCACAGGACCTTGTCCAACACTGCGTCGGTTGTGAGCTCTTTGCCAATCAGATTCATATGCCCCCTACCGCTCTCCAAACAATCCCCATAACTTGGCCATTCGCAGTTTGGGGCCTGGATGTGGTCGGACCTCTTAAAGGGGAAGGCATAAGAAAAAATACTTATTGGTCATGGTGGACAAGTTCACCAAATGGATAGAAGCAAAACCAGTCAAAATGGCCGAATCCGGACCAGTAATAGACTTCATATCTGGGGTCGTACACCGATACGGTGTCCCCCATAGCATCATCACTGATAATGGCTCAAATTTCATAGTCGATGAAGTGAAAACTTGGTGCGGTAAAATGGGCATTAAGCTTGATTAAGCTTCCGTCTACCATGCCCAAACAAACGGCTAGGTCGAACGGGCAAACGGTCTCATCATGAGGGGCATCAAACCCAGACTAGTGCGATCCTTGACAGAGTTGGATACACACTGGGTCAAAGAGCTCGACTCCGTACTCTGGGGGCTGCGGACCATGCCGAATTGCACCACCGGATATACACCATTTTTTATGGTATACGGCGCGGAAGCAGTACTACCCTGCGACATAATACATGATTCGCCACGCGTACACATGTACGAAGAGAAGGAAGCCGAGTTAGATTGGCAGGATAACTTGGATGCCCTGGAGGACGTGCGCGACGTCGCAAAAGCCCGCTCCGCATTCTATCAGCAGCAGGCTCGACGATATCAAAGCAGAGAAGTGTGGGCCAAAACTTATAATATTGGCGAGCTCGTTCTACGCCTACCAGAGAAGAAGAAGGACAAGCTGAAGCCCAAGTGGGAAGGTCCCTTCATCATCGACAAAGTTCTCACCGGAGGAGCGTACCGCTTACATAATGCATCCAATAAGAGACTCGAGCCGAACCCATGGAACGCAGCCAGACTCCGGAGATTCTACGCCTAGCACCGAAATCAGTGTTCATCTCCTTACCCACTACTTTTTAATTATGCTCCATCCCTTTTCCTTTCTCGAACTTTTTTCCTCTTCACACAAAGTATTTAATATAGTACGGAACCCCGGATCACTCCGGCCGCACTATGTGTGTAAGCAATACCTGGGGGCTTCCTATACGGAAGCTAAAAATAATTACTCAAATGGCTTTTTGCCCATCACATATGTGTTTCTTTTTCCTTATGTGCCTTTTCTTCACCATTATATGCATCGATGTGACTTAAGATGTGGCCAAGCTGGGTTGCCTGGCTCTTGTGTTTATGCCCTACGTTCTCGTTAGTTCGGCTAGGGCATAAGGGGAGCACCTCTGCGATAGTTACTGCCGGTTCAACCGGATGTGTACCTCAGACTGGGTGAAGCAGAAAGCTAGCATCCTTAAGAGAATATTCGGTCGGTGAACAAAAGATGTATTCGTTTATTACAACGTAAATCCCTAAAAGTTTTGTATCCTACGCCCTTGTTCGCAGTCCGGGTACGTGCATCGTCACATGCGTACCCAGGGAAAGGAACCCCTAATGTAACTATTCTCCCTGGAAGATGTTTCTTACTATCCATGTAATATAACATAACTAGTTGTGTACTTGTCTGTTCAAGCACTGATGACCCCTACGCCTGGTTTCCACGCATACCCCGGTTCTGTATAACTGAGCGGGTATTCGGACACACCTCAGACTATAGGATCTGGGGCCTGAAGCGAAAAGGTCCGCCATGACAAATGATTTTAATCCAGCAAGGGACTACTTATGTCCATTGAATTACACAGTCACTTGGACTGACTATATTCCTCCTCTATACCATCCAACAGGCTATCTAGCTTACAATCCTGTTGAGAATACTTGGCGGATAACGCTACCTGGTCATATGCCAGACTCACGGGAATTTCTTGCCCATCTGCCCCCACCGGTCCTACTTCGGCCATATGGTTCAGGTCCAGCTTGGTGTAGAGCGTCTTCACCATAGCCGAGGCTTCTCTTGCACCTTGACGGCAAGCTGAAATCTTCCACAATCGTAAGCGCCGTTGTGCTCCTTGCAGCATATCCACAAGCTCCCCCATGCCATTCGGTAGGAAGCCCGATGGCCACAAGGCCCGAGCAACGCCCTGCATCACCTGCCGAGCCCGCTCATGAAGTTGTGAGAGGTCTTGCAGTAAGTCGCCTACAGATGAGGGCATTTCCTCCTCAGGGCGACCAGTTAACATTCCTAGAAGCAAAATTCATTCAATATACTTCCTCGCCGAACTATAATACAGTTCATCTAGGCACTTACCATAAATGTCGCGTCGAAGCCTTTTGTTCTCCTTTACGGAGTCCCCCAGCTGAGCATGGACGTCTTTTAATTCCACGTCCAGCCGGACATTGGCATCTTGAAGATTGCTCTTATGCTGCCTCACTTGTGTCAAAACGTGCTCGCCAGCCTTTAGCTACCTTTTGAGATGCGACTCGTCATCTCTTACGCCCTCCGGACTCACCCCGGGATTTTTTGCAAAATCTTCTATTAGACTTGTCATACCAGCCATTTACTAACTGGTGCATCTTCGTACAATTGAGAAAAATGTTACCAGATGAGGCCTTCTGGGATTCCTCTAACTTGGCAACCGTGGCCCTCAGCTAGGCCTTGCACTTCTCCAGCTCCCGAGACAATTGCTCATTCTTATCTACAAGGACTTGTGCATAAATTGATCCTTAAAACAGTTGTTCCAACCGTTTCAAGTCTCAGGGGCTACTGCTATACATGCTTATCAAATTTTCTTACCTGTATATCTTTGGTATACTGGTCTGTCGCTCGGGCAAGCCCGCCTTGAGCAGCTCGGATGTATGCGTCTCCCGAATTGAAAGCATTAAATGCCTCTTTGGAAAAGATGTTCTTGCAAAGTACGGCCCGTCGATGCCGGTGATTCATGGCGCTCTCTACTTCGGAATTCGTGGCAGAGAGCATGTCTGCGTCCTCTGTCAGAGAACTATGCGGCATCGGCCCCACGTCCTCCTCCGCTCTCGAAGCCGGATCTGGAATCCGGCTGGCGGAGGCGTGATTGGCAGGATCCCCAGATATAGTCCAGCTACTCCTCTTCCTGACCTGGACACAAAAGGCGCTGTTATACTTCAAATACAATAATCGTAGGACAGGTTTTTGACTTACCTCTGTAGCGGCGTTTCGACCCTAACCGCCTTCCTCTTGAGCCTGCCCGAACCGGACGCCCGCGGCCAACGGGTCCCTAGGGGCTCGGCCCCGTGCTCCAACCGTCGTCTCTGCAAAAACACGACACTTTAGGGGTGAGGCATGACATCAGAAAGGAGTCCTCTTCGGAGGGGGGGTCAGCTTGACTTACACTCGACGTAGGCAGCAGTCTGGGATAGTCGACAATAATAGCCACTGAGGCGCCATCGCAGCTCGCTTGATAAAATACCCCGTTCACAAGCTCCATGGTAATATCCGGATCTTCTTCGAGTCTTGGATCTAGGGCCCTTCCGGGGTCCTCTGGCTGCGGGGAAGGGCTGGAAATTCCTTCTACGGCCCTCCTCAGTTCTTGCTCAGAAATATCGAGGCAGATAATCTTAGCGAAGAACGCCACAATAATGGAAGTGGGGAAAGGAATGACGACTTACCCAGTTTGGGGGGTTGTACATGGAGAATCCATCCCGCGGTTTAATGTGAAGGAATTCTTCCTCTTCCCCTTTGTATAAATCAGGCAATATCCTTGCCAGAGCAGTGGCGGAGTCTGGACCCTTACGGCCACAACGGGTGGAATCATCTTCCCCGTTGAAGTGCCACACGGGCTTCCCCCGATATTGAAGCGGTTGCACTCCCCGCATTATGCATATTGCCATAACCTCGACTATCGTCAGTCCGGATTTGGCCAGTAACTTTATCCTACTCATCAGGAAGTGTAT